>NW_022145610.1:27670737-28027531 GCF_000002235.5 Strongylocentrotus purpuratus
GACTCACCTTTGGAGAGAGAAAAAAGCGATGGTAACGTTTAAAAATATCTAGGGTAAAATATAATATAATAGGAGAAAGCAAAAGATATCCCGGATACGTGATCAATTACGATGGAGAGAATTCATTACTAAAAGAGAAATGGAGAGAGATGAGATAGTTTGATGAGAGAGAGAGAGAGAGAGAGAGAGAGAGAGAGAGAGAGAGAGAGAGAGAGAGAGAGAGAAAGCAAGGGGTGGGGAAGGCACAAAATAATTTGTATAGAATCTATAGAACATTGATAAAAGTGGAAGAGAGAGAATGTGTGTATGTGTCTGTGTGTGTATTGGCTCGTGTGTACGTGTGGACATTTAGTGAGTGTATTAGAGGAAGAGAGAGAAAGAGAGACACAGAGAGAGAGAGGCTGAATAATAATAACCATTAACCTTTGAGAAAAAAATATTCCAGTTTCCTTTACACTATTTTCTGTAACAGCACTGAGCTAAATTGTTCTGACTTGCATATTTCTTTTTACGCCGCATTATCTCCATTTTTGCCTCGGCCCTTTTATTTCGGTATGGCACTCAAACTTGGTCAAAAGATGCATCAAAATATTTCTGAAAAGTCTTGCAATTCTATAATAATAATAAAAACGGTGCTTATAAAGCGCTAACCGCCGAAGTTTCTAAGCGCTATTCATTTTGGTGCCTTTAACCAATCTTATATGTCCTTGTACGTCTATGGTCAAATAGATTCATAATTTCATGGTCTAGGTGACTGTTCTTTGTCATATAACGATTTAATTTTCTCTGTATTTCCACTGATCAACACTATATTAACTTGCCTCTTAAAAGCCTTAAAAGTAGGCCTATATTATCACCGAAAGCCCCATATTTTGCTTTCTTTTTTAATGTAAGTTTGTGTGAAGGTCAGCTCCTTGTTGAGGGTCTGGTAGGCTTGATACATCACAAGTTCACCTGGAAAAGTTTATTAAATCGATTACAAACTGAAGCAGAATGTTAAATACAATATGGCCCATGAAAGTATATTTTTCTTGCCTCTTTTCATGAAATGATTGAGTCACATTGGCTATTCTTAATGGATATAAATTATATATTTTCAGAACTTTATTGATCAATCTCTACGCCTCTTTACATCACGCGTGCTTTACATTGACCAACTAAGTTCTGAGAACATATAAACGTTATGTATCAATAATAGTCCATCTTTTAACAATCATTTCATGAAAAAGAGGTAGGAAATATTATTAACAGTGTAGTATATCCCAATATTCACGCATTAATGTGACTTTAAAACAGGAACGATGACAACGCATGTGCAATAGATATCCAACGTAGAAATGAATACCATGTTTAATTGGAGTTGGATTACTTGTAAGCAAGCAATGTATGCCCCCACCCCTCCATACAAAAACGAAAGAAAAAAAGATAAGATGAATAATTTAATGAAGTGATGAATAAATAGATTAAAAAATAGTATAAAAGAAATAAAGTACTAAACAATTATGGGGAAAAATGAAACAGAAAAAATTGAATATAAAAATAAATGAATAAGTTAAATAAGGAGTTAAATGAAAAATAACGAATAAATAAATAAATAAATAAATAAATAAATAAATAAATAAATAAACAAGTATATAAATATCGTAGTCTAGATTATGTTGAGGGGGGAGGGCGCTTGTCAGTACGCAGGTCGAACACCATGCAGCTAAACAAATATGAGTATGTAGGGTGAGTTGACTTTATTATGTAGAAAAAGGAAAAGAACAGAAAACCCCTGCAAATACCAAACAAAAAGACGATGCATCGATATTAGATCACTGATTATAATATACATGTACATCATCATCTGCTATCTTATTATAGAAACACCAATGAACATATGACTCTTCTATCACTATTTGTTAAAACCAATTCAATGAAATGAATCCAACTGTTTTAATCTTTTAAAAGTCTGTTATCTTATTATAGAAACACATATGAACATATGACTCTTCTATCACTAATTTTTAATATTAATCCAATAAAATGAATCCAACTGTTTAATCCTTAAAACAAACAATCAACATTACTTGGCCATTCTGACTGACTCACCCACCTAAGGTTTAAACTGAACAACAACCACTGTTAGACATAGTCTCACACGTTCTATCCAGTCACTCTTCTGGAACTATGTGAACTCTTTGAAATGAAATACAATTATCCTACAATTATTGTAAGTACTAATTTCTGCAACATAACTGTAACTAAACGTTTGTGCCGGTAAACTGTTAACTTGATTTCTTCAATCGTTAAGAGTTCATTCCACTGTAGAAGTGTTGTCGTAATTATATCTCGCATTTATAATTATGAAATATGAATGTAAATGTATTTATTCCTGTTATGTTCTGCAAATCCAAAACCATCTGTGGATCGGGAGCTAGCAAATGGGGGGGGGGGGGGGGGGGGGAGCTGACGAGAAATACTATATTATATTATGAAACATTTTAATTTATGACGCATGTTAAATGTAGGCAATATGAAATTGAGGGGCACATGCACACTATAAATAATTATCCATATTTATGTACATAGTTTTCTATTGTTAAATGTTATATTGTATTTTCTATCACTAGTATTTTCACTGTAAAAAAGCCATTGGAAGCAAAATTTCTATGTAATGTTTGCATGCAGGGACCAATAAAATAATCTTGAATCTTGAATCTTGAATCTTGAAAATGAACAACAATAACTGAAATGTATAGTGAGTAACCATACAAAATAATTCAAGACTACATGGGTATATTGACATTCATATAATGATGATAATTAGCTACTTAAGCTTTTGCTTACATAAAACAAAACTACCAATATAACATTTGTATTTTACCAACATATTCACATAAAAGACTAACTCATATCTGGAGTATCCTCGGCTGTGATCCAGCTCAACAACTCAATAAGGTGCTACTAACTGCTAGTGAACACAGGTCTCTAATACTGCAGACCCCTAAAGCTTTAAGACATACATATCAATCATTTAGTATGGTCGTTTAGCCAATGCTACCTGCAATAATCCATCCTCTACTAGCCCAACCCAAAACATATCTCTATTGATGATATTATTGTATTACATAGTTTTAAATATCAAAACCATATAATTTGATGTACTCATGAACTGGTTCTGACCAAGTAAGGTGTGACACCTAGACTAGTCACCATCCACTAAATAAACAACGAAACAAAACTATGCCGAGCAACATTCAACGATGTGCTTCACTGTGCATCCTGTAGGCTATAACATCCCACACTCAATTACATGTACTATAATCACTTAATATTATGACAAATACCTCTCATATTATTACATAATGCCTTTAATTATTCTACTGCTATATACATCTCATTAAACATAACTCAATTGTCTATTTAAAGAGTAAAACTTTCTATACACGCGTGAGCAAACTAGCTCACACTCACGGAGCAAAATCTATTGTCGGTGTGCAACAAGTGTGCACTAGACGAACAATACATTATCACTGTTAGCCACTCATAGTGTAGAAAACTTTCAATCTTTTTTTTTCTTTATGTGTTTTATTGAACAATCAAAAAACAATCACAATATTTACAAGTTATTATAAAAAGATTACAAAAAAGCAGTAAAACGCAGATCAAAACCTCACGAAAAGTAAATTTACACTAAGATGCAGACAATTACATGCATTTATATAATACACTCATGGCTATAGGAACTTCACAATTTCAAAGTTAATACTTAATCACACGTGATTGTAATTGTACATACCTCGAAACTACAGTAGATTCCCTACAATTCTCTCCTAAACTCGGAACCTCCTGACCTTACTCGTACTGACACCTTCAGCATTATCATCTCTCATTATCCACCCCTCACTCTTGACCAAGGTCTTATATATTCATCCACTTCTCGTCTTATAAACTATAATTGATATACATAGAATTTACCTGGAAATACAAAGTATTTTCCAACATACATAGAAACACATCCGGCGTCTGATTCATGTTATAAAAAGTAAACAAGTATTAAAATTGGAGGAAACTACAGTGAATGTATCCTAGTCCCAACAAGACCTTTTCGGTGATGCGGTCCCTGACTATATATTTAAAACTTTCACACGTATGGTATCTCTACATACTTTGGTTAACAATCAAAAAAGGAAATTTCTACATTACCACATAAATAAAAAGGACAAAGAAGTAGATAAATGTGTGTAGTAAAAATGTTCTATTGCTGAATTGTTATTTTATTTGAATCTTGCATAATAAATTCAATTCAATTCAATTAAACTCAAATGAATATTAAAGATCACAATGCAAGTTATGTTTACTTTTCTAAAGCATCTATAATGTCCCTTATACGATTATTAAATATCTCTGATTTGTTCAAGATTTTTTTTTTGAAGGATATGGAGTAATACATCATGCTTAACATGTGTAATGATACTTTAATTGGAAGGTATCAACACTGACATTGAAGGCTTGTTCAGATATGCCGCGGTGAATCACTGGAAACGAAATACGATTAAATTTAAATTTAAATTAATTAAACTGTGTGTCACGAAGATCCTGCGCGTATTGACCGAGCTCTAGCTGTGTCATAAGATACAGCAACGTGAAGTGCATTACTCTACGTCATCATTAACGTGGTTAAAATTCCGCCGCGGTTTTGCCGCGTTTCGTGCATGTGAACGAGGCTTACATTGAATTTCTTTGAATTACTCGAGGAATCGAATAACCGAACACTTTCATATCCGTACTCAACTGCTTTTCAAGCTTCTCCATTTGAAGATCCGACAGTGTTCCATAATACCTCCGCAAGACGCCATCCTCAGAACTATTTGTCGCATGTGGCGCTTTCACAAGCGACCGCACTGCAGAAGTGGCATCGAATATCTTAACGGTTTGCTTAAAATCGTCTGCGTACGTTTCGACGTTGCCGATATAATCGTAATCAAAACATGGTGGGCATACTTTGTGTAGTTCTCGCCAGTGCACGTCCTTAGACCCTGCACTCAGGTAATAGTCCACGAATTCTTTGAAAGTGACGTTGTATTTCTCGCTTGGCATCGACAGATCCGGCATCTCTGCGGGAGAATGGTTCCCGAACTTCAAATAGATATGTTTGTTTAACCTTTTACGATGTGCCAGATTCCGATTGGTGTGGATCTCCAGTCTGTCACGGAAAGCGGACAGAAGACGGGAATACGGATTGCGCACGAAGATCGCCGACGAGTAATTCCGTAATATACCAAGCCTCTTGCCAGATTCATAGCTGCCTAGCACGCGGAGATGCTTATGGCCTGCACGTACCATTTCCATCGGCGCCAAGCCATTCGTCGAGTTGATCGCGCCCTCTAGTATAAGTAGAGTTCTCACCCAGTTCAAGCTGGTTGCTTTCGGAATGAGACAGATGATGGTTCGGTATCTTTCGGAGACATAGATATTCCGATTGTAGCTCGGATTTGTAAGTATTTTGTTCAGCTTGAAGGTTTCTTTGTCACTGAAGCCGAGGGAGGAGCAAGCATGACGTTGGGTGTGTTGACGCATAGCCTGTAGAGGTACACCAGTCTGTGTTGTATACGACAGGGAAAAGATACATGAAAAAAAGAACACATTAGAATTGAGAAAGCATTATGGAAGGGGAAATGAGAGTGGTGTAGACAGAGATAGAGAGAGGGAGAGATTATGTGTGTACGTGTGTGTGTGTGTGCGTGTGTTAGTGTGATAGAGAGAGAGAGAGAGTGAGCGAGAGAGAAACAAGAGAGAGAGAGAAGGGGGATGGGGAGGGAGGGGGGGGGGGTGGAGGAAAAAAGATATATATAGAGAGAGAAAGAGAGGAGCAAAAGACAGAGAGGAGCAAAAGACAGAGAGCGGTGATGGGAGAGAGAGAGAGAGAGAGGGAGAGAGAGAGAGAGAATGTGTGCGTGTGTGCAGGATACATGTTTGTGGGAGATAGAGAAAGAGAGGGAAATAAAGAATGATAATTCAATTCGATCTAGATTCACGTGAAAGAACAGAGCCCTGATGTTTATTACGGGAAGAATTTAAAGACTGGAAAGTGATTACCTTATAATAAATACTTCACGTATCTTTAATTCTACCACTAATGAAAATAGAAAGGTAAAAACGTCATCTTGGTGCCCACAGTGTGATGATTAAATGTTGTTATAATTCTCGTGGACTGCAGCCCCCTAGCTATGTTTGGGTGGCCTTGTATATAATTCTGAGCAGTAGCGTACGCAGGATTTTTTTTTCGAGGAGGGGCTTTTAAAAATTTGAAAATCGCGCCGAAAATTTCGAAGGACTCAGCCAGCCGTTGAATAATGGAGGGTTAAGATCAGTTTTTTGTCACCCTTTAGCACAAAAAAGGGTTTTTTTCTTCTCCAAAACACAAACATAAACCAAAATTGAGGGGGGGGGGGTTCAACCCCCAAAACACCCCACCCCTGCGTACGCGCCTGCTTCTGAGCATTGTTATACCTGGGTTGCCGGACATGTACAGTTCTGCGAAAAGTGAACGTTGGGCCGTTGTGAAATTGCGATTCTTGGGTGTAAAACTCCATCTGTACATGGTTAAAGAAAATAAAGACGTGTTTTTCTTAAATCACCTTTTACATCTAGGCAATATGAGAAATCTCGCATAATCCCTAAATGATTTAGACACTCCAATTATCCTTTTGGTCTATGAGCTACACCAAAACTCTAGTGTTAATTTCACGTGTAGAATGCAAGGCAACATATCCACATTTGTTATTACTAATTTTCTAAATAATCCCATTACTTTGGCAGAAAGTTTAATGCTTCATTCAGCTGTTCAAAGTATTTTGATCACTAATGAAAAATCCCCCTTGTTTTAATTATTATTTGTAAATTGAGGTGACGAAGGATTATCCAAATTGAATTATTTGTAATTATTATATAGATATATGATGAAATATGAAACAAAATAAAACTAATCTAAACGATGTAGCCAAGCTATGCAATTAAGATAAGAGTATGAAAATGTGATATATAAGATTTAGAGAAGGCAAATAATTTGTCTTCCATGAGAACGAACATAAGAGACAATGTACATGTTTGTCCCTTCTTTTACGAAGTGACGGTAATTAGGAAAATTGCATATAATTTCAGTTTTCTTTGTTTTGGGTGCATTTTTGGACATCATTCACTAACATCGTGAACCTCACACAATTTCGAACCACAATAATATCTAACTATGTCACTATGACGATGACGTAAACAAGAAAATACCTAGTATTAAAAGGATTTCCTGTTTTCACGAAGTGACGGCCAAGTGCGCGATTAATTTTACACCCGGCCGTCACTTCGTGAAATTCTCGTCCTATCTTTTTCTGCTTTTATATGTTTCACGAAGTGACGGGAGTGAAAATTTCGCAATTTGGAACAGTCACAGACAATGAAAAGGTGAGTTTGTTATATTGGTTAAGGTAAAGTAATGTGATACACTCTTTGGATTCATTCTGATTCTTTGTAAGCCATAAATATGTCCATGAGCGGTGGGGGGGGGGGGGGGGGTGGGGGTAGGGGGTGGGGGGTAGTGTGCACTTTTCTTTCTTTTTTTTGCTCCCAAAAATTCGCTCAGTGGGGGGGGGGGGGTAGTAGTCACATTTTTTTTTTTTTGCCCTCGAAAATAAAAAAAATTGCACCCCCCCCCCCTTGAGCGCCAGGGGGGGGGGGGGCCAACCCCCAGAAAAGGTAAAAATCACGTGTTTTAACACGTTTTTTTCCCAAGGGGGGCGGGGGCCGGGGACTGGGACTGGTACATCTAATTTATGATTAATCATGACCAGTCTGTGTAATGCCATCCATTGATTTGCGCTCACTACCGAACTTGCGATCGATAAAAATCTTTGAAATGCACTGCTTTTACATATGATGGCTACATAAGCAATTATGTTACATCTAATTTTCAACAATGCAGCAGGTTAGATACAAATCCAGGTGAGAATAGTTGTCATGGTCTGTGAAAGAAAATCACACATTAGCAGCACATAGAGAGTTATGATTAATCATGACCAGTCTGTATAATGCCATCCAATGATTTGCGCTCACTACCGACCTTGCGATGGATACAAATCTTTGAAATGCACTGCTATTATATTATGATGGCTACATAAGCAATTAAATATTAACAGGGAAATATAGATATGGAATATGTAATGCACTTAGCGGAAATAGTACAAAGCTGGACAGGAACTTGTTTCTATTTTGGCGAAGGCTATATATGTACATGACCATTGCTATATAATATTTTCAGCTAAAACTTCTATGAACCAAAATTTGTTGTAAATAGAGTGTGTAGAGTCATGTCTTGATCATCTTGTATTACAAGTACCAAGCACACTCACTGCATAATGCATTGGGGTGGTAGTTGTTTGGTAGGGGCAATTGAAAACGTCTGTTTTGGGTCAGTTATGCCTAGTAATTAATTTGATGTCCAAAAGATAGTATTATATTTCTTTCTTTATCTCTGCTTGCAAAAAAAAGGACATACCTTTTACTGTAATTGTTTCTTTTATTCTACAAAATTAGATTGGATACAGGAACCGACATGTTGGTTAGATGGATCCTTGATAATTCACTGAACACAGAGCTGCAGATGTGACTTGGCAAGGTGACCTCAAGGTGGGAGCGGTATGGAATTGTTATTAAAAGCAATTCACTGAATACAGTCAGAGCTGCATATGTGACTTGGCATGGTGACATCAAAGTATTTCAGATGGCTTCGATGGCGATTCTGATGATGAGCCACTGTCTATGCTTGTGAACAAGTCAAAGGGTATCTTCTTCCCTTCTTGATCATTTCCCAGTAGTTGAAATTTGAGATATTCCTAATTAATTGTTTTTAATGTTTAGGTCTCTCAGTTTAAGGGAAAGAGTGGTCCTATCGGAGTCAGCATTTTTTTTTTTTTTTTTTTTTTTAACTTGGACTTTTTTTTTATTATAATCTTTTTCTCTCTTATTTCCTTTTGCTTTCAAGCAGTCTAGATCAAGAATCTTCGCTGCTTTAACCACTATCGCTTGGATGACATTACGTTTGAAGAAACTTGGAAGAACTTTTGTTGAAGAGCATGCTTAAGAAACTAGAATCAATTATATTGATCGTTGTGGCAATGCTTCAATGTTTCAATACCTCAATCTCTCTTTTATACTGTTTAATTGTAAACATTTTGAATATCATAATATAGAAAACTCCACTCATCATTTTAATTGTGTGTAGAATTCAGTAATCGCAAGAAATGGATTGATTATAAAATCAATGAATTGATTTATAGTGAACTGGTAACATTGTCCATAATTTCTGAAACAATGAACCGAATGGTCGTACCTGTGTAAGTTTTCTGATACTGTATTGTAATGAACTCTTGCAAACATAAATCGTTGATATTCAAATGTATAGTTCAGAACAACTATTTATCAGGTACCTACCTCGTTTTTAGAAATCAGTAATGCATATTAGAGTTTTTGGATTTCAGTTCCATGAATTCTCATATCGTATCTTTGTATTGAAGAATGTGTTTATTTCTTTTAAATGTTTGTATTTACAGGGGTTGAGGCCTTTATTAGAACATGAATATAACTTACATTTCCACAATTAGTTTTTCTGTCAAAACACGATGTTACTAGTTCACATTTAATGTTTTCATTTATTTAGTCATTCTCATCATAATTGTATTTGGTACTTCAAATTATCCTATAATCATACAATACAATGTTGCCGTTTTGAACTAATCTGTATGATGAGAAATGAATTTGTTTAGTCAAAATGATATTTCTAAGGTTTATCAGGCATTGTTCAGCTGATAATTGTTTAGTCAAAGATTACGTGTTTGCCTGGGTGAAGATAACCTTTTAGCATTGGTAAACTTTGTAGCGTTTGGGACTGTGTACTAAATTTTATTGAAATAACCTACAAAGAGATTGTGTAAACCTGACTTGCTTCTGATACTCTACTCACAAAACATTTATGAAAAACACTGAGTGATGAAATAAAAAGTCCCGATGAAGATTATATTAGTCATATTTCCCATTGAAAAACTCCACCTTCTTTTTTCTTCTTCAAGAACTGCCTTGTTTTAGTCAGGTGGCTTAGTGTCAATTTCATCGATTATCGTTACTTTCCGGATAAAAGCACCATTTTTGGTACAGGGCTCACTTAGGACCTACTAAACGATATTAGGCTAAAAGCCCCCGGCAAAAATGTCAATTTAAGGGTGTGGGGGCGGGGGCGTCGTTTGGAGCCCCCAAATAATTTTATAACATTGATTTGTTGTTGTACAAACGCCATTTTTGGTACAGGGCTTCCTTAGTACCTACTGAACGATATTAGGGTAGGAGCCCCCGGCAAGAGTGTCATATAGGAGTGTGGGACAGGGGCGTCGCCTCGTAGTCCACAAATCATTTGTAAGGTACTAAAACATTGATTTGTTGTCGTACAAATGCCATTTTTGGTACAGGGCTTCATGAGTCTTTGAAAACTTTGTTAATACTGCTTTTCAAAGTATTATTAAAGAGCAGCAAAGGCGAACGATTGTCGCTTCAATTCAGAAATCGTTGCTTTTCCCTCGAAATTACCATGAGATATCAAGCTACATAGAACTATGATCGACATAAAAATATTGTCTTGAAAACAGTCAGAAAACATTAGAACTTGAATGAATAAAACATAATGCAAATGAATTAGACTAGAATGAATAGGACACAAGTTCATTTTTACCACTTAAATCATCCAGTACCAAATACCTAAGCAAAATTGGAGCCAGATGCATTTAATGGTAAGCTTAAAGACAATGATTCATGACAAATTGTCAATTGTCATGAGTTTATCCTCTAGACGTATTGCAAAAGATAATCAGGATAATAAGGATCAGAATGATACCTCTACTACTAGGCCTATACTTATACATGTACTATACTACACTACTGCCATACTTATTGCGCATTACTGCATAATTATGTTGGGTTCGGCAAAGTTACATGTGTGAGACCGTTCATTTCTAGCCCCCCCCCCCCGCCAAATAATCCGAACAAAAGAATCAACCAAGGGGAATCAACTCGTAATATTATTTGTCTGCATATTTATGTTGGGTCCGGGGCCGTACCTCAATGGAATGTAATTTGCATAGGCAGCTCGTACAGGTCTGCAGGCTTCCGCCACAGAGACCTGGGCGTGGCATCAATTAGTGTGTAATTGAATCATTCTAACTTGAACTTTCAACGAGACAAATTTTATTTACAATAAAAGTACGTTGTGTCATGTTATGTTACTACATGACTGTGTTTTATTAAAGGTAATACAAAGTTTTGGGAAATTTTGAAAATTGGGTGGATAGTGATTCTTTACAATTCTGATAAATTTTAAATAGCCCCCACGGCCGTACATTCGTAGCTGCGACAATGAAAACCCAGAATATTTAGTTGTGATAAATAATTTTCAAACGAGAATGGCTAATTGGTCGATTTTAGTCAAGAAACATTGTTTTAGAGCTTAATTAATATCTTGACCTTGAGAGGAAGCTATACAACATAAAGAGTTATTATTTACAATTTCATAACTTTAGACTCGATTTCAACCGCGACAACGATCACTGAATATTGTAGGATCGCATATGTTTCCAATATGTTCATTTGAACCAAATTTATGACCCCATACCAAAACTTTGTATTATTTTGTATTATTTGGTTTTTCAGAGCTTTTATGCTCGTTGAGCTTTACCTCTGGTTTTATATATATCCTGGACCATGGTCGGTCCGGTTTCCAGTGAAGGAAACGATAAGAAATGTTTGTTAAACATTCATACTGAATAATCGGCCGGCTCTCAGTAGTCGTTGTCAGGCTATCCCACAATAATTTAAGTGTATTATTGTGTTATTTTTTTGTATTGGGAGTCAAGAGGGATGACAGACGAAATAATATGTGAAGTTATAGGACTGACACGAATTTATCATGAGTCTTTGAAAACTTTGTTAATACTGCTTTTCATATTAGTATTGAAGAGCAGCAAAGGCGAACGATTGTCGCTTCAATTCAGAAATCGTTGCTTTTCCCTCGAAATTACCATGATATATCAAGCTACATAGAACTAATGATCGACACAAAAATTATTGTCTTGAAAACAGTCAGAAAACATTAGAACGTAAATGAATAAAACATAATGCAAATGGATTAGACTATAGAATGAAAAAGAAACAAGTTCATTTTTACAATTAAATCATCCAGTACCAAATACCTAAGCTAAAATATACGGTGACCGTTAATTAATTATTTAATTAAAAATAACAATACATGGGCCGGCTGGTTGTGCGTAATATAACCAACACGAAAATGCCAACAAAAAAGCCAACATCGGCATTGGCTGAAATACGACGTAATAGGCGCTATTTCGTTTTTTTTCAACGGCTTTTTCAAATTATCTAATATTTGTGGTGGTACACAAGTATTAGAAATCGTTATATATATGGATATTTCAGTCTCTGAACCAATTTTCATCAAAAAAAGATGAGTTTGTCATTTTATTGTATGTTCTTTCAAATTTGACACTCAGTTTATCATTATCTCACCAAAAATGATTTTGTGTAGCGCCCTCTGCAACAGAACTCAATTATCCCTTTAAACATAACGTTTTGCCGTATTTAGTGTCCATTTCGGGAATTCCATCCACGAGAGAAAAATCCTGTCTGTTTTACGCGCGCGGTTACGAGCCGTCACTTCGTGAAAACACGAAATTCAAGGACGCGCCGTGATTTTGTTTTCACGAAGTGACGGCTCGTAACCGCGCGCGCACAACAGTTATGTTTACAGCTCATTTCCCCCCAAAATATAAGACAATATGGAAATAATTAAACATAGAACTAAACATTGATATATTATGTTCTATCCCAGGATATAACATTTATTTGCCCTTGATACATTAAAGAGGTTGAGATTATGGTTTGAAAGTTTGAAAGCGATTTATTCAAAACTAACCTTCTTTTAATAATTGCGCGCTTATCCGTCACTTCGTGAAAATAGGGACGTGTTGACTAATTAGTAGGGGCTTCTATTTAGGCCCTGTCTTATGAACAGTTGCGATTAATCGTATTTGCGATTGATATCAATAGCAACTATGTACATAAGAGATGAGAGACAGCAAACTTGCGATTGATTGGCGGACTTGCGATTAATTAGAATAAATCGAAATTGTTGTTATATAAGACGGGGCCTGATCTACCCTAGCCATACCACTGAGACCGACATCAGACCGGTAACAGCCCGAGAAAGAAGCATTACATTATCCCTAAAGGCCAGCATAGATCAGTGTTGAGTCGGTCTGGAGATGTGACTGAGGTATTACCCAAGCCCCCTCCCCTTTAAAGAAAATCAAAATTATGATTAAAAGAGAAAAATAAACATAATATTTACCTTTTGCAAGTCTTTCCGTTCCCGAATATGTGGTAAGAATTACAAAGGTAGCGGAAACAATCGTCGCTACACTGAAGATCAGATACTTCCTTCTTACTTCCATTGTACCGAAATGTCAACTAGAAAGGGAGAGACAGAAAGAAAGAGAGATAGAGACAGGTGTTAAATCAAAATGGGAACTGGTAGGAAGGTATCCCTTGAATGCTGTGAGGACCGAAATCGGGTTCTGGGACAACTACCCCCTGGGCAATCACCCCCCGGAAAATTACCCCCAAAGGACAATTACCCCCTGGAATATTACCCCCCGGAGAATCACCCCCCGAGGACAATTACCCCCCAAGGACAATTACCCCCCGGA
Source organism: Strongylocentrotus purpuratus (assembly GCF_000002235.5). Taxonomy (NCBI): domain Eukaryota; kingdom Metazoa; phylum Echinodermata; class Echinoidea; order Camarodonta; family Strongylocentrotidae; genus Strongylocentrotus; species Strongylocentrotus purpuratus. The sequence goes on from NW_022145610.1 coordinate 27,684,534, forward strand.
AAATTACCCCCCGGAGAATTACCCCCGAGGACAATTACCCCCCGAGGACAACTACCCCCCGAGGACAATTACCCCCTAGGACAATCCCCCCCCCGAGGACAATTACCCCCTAGGACAATTACCCCCCAAGGACAATTACCCCCTAGGATAATTACCCCCCGAGGACAATTACCCCCTAGGACAATTACCCCCGAGGTCAATTACCCCCGATGACAATTACCCCCCAATGACAACTACCCCCCCCCCCCCCGATGACAATTACCTTCGAGGACAATTACCCTCCCGTTGACAACTACCCCAGTGGAACAATCAGGATTCAGTAGCAAAAGACGATCTGACACATTGACAGATGGCTACGAGCCCATAAGATCCCCTGCATGACCCCATATTCTTTCAAATACTATAGCACGTTGTCTTCCTCATTACTTCACATTTCCCTTTTATTATAATTTATGCAACGCAAGCGCGGTTGCTAATTTCCACGAAGGATGTAAGTTTTAGGTAATTGTCCAGCGCTTTTCAAAATGCATAGAAATACATGTCTCTGGAGCAGCGTTATTTTAGCTTTTTGTTAGTCACGGTACCCTCTTAAGAAATGAAAAGTTTCTCCCAAATCCCAAAGTCTTTACAGACTATTAATTTTGCATGACTCTAGCTCTCGTCAAGTACTATGCACACACGTATGGGCACATTTAAGAATAAAAAGACATTTTCAAACTGGTAAAAAAATAGTTTGTAATCCACACACTAGAAACTATTTAAAGTACTGTATGCGGGCACCTTGCCGCCGAATGTACATAAATAAAAAGTGATATATTCGGACATGACCTTGATACACTAATATGAGGATATTCGGGCCTCTCGTTGCCCTTATTTGCCTTGCTGTCAAAATATTGTCAGCGAGCGAGGAAGGAAGACACTTTAGTATCTTCCAAATTTTATCAGGTGGGCTGTATATCGTACAGACCACCTTATAATTTCGTTAGAATTGCCTTTATTCATTTATTTTTCTTACATCTAACCACTTTTTTGTAAGCACGATTACTTGAAAATGGCTCAATCAAATACCTTCAAATTTGGCACACACAAAGCATAATAATGTTTTCAACATTGATCTTCACTGATGACGTCATCTAGGCGCCATTTTGTAAAATTTTCGGAAAATCAATTCAAGATCATATCTTTATAACGGATAGACATTTCTCATTCATATTTATCAAGATTAAGGTCAATATCCGTCCGGTCAATTTCATGTAAAAAAAAGCGCGCGTACACGTACGTCCGCGCGTCAGTGCGCGCGCAAAATTTCAAAACGCTCAAAATAGTCTCAAAATCATTTTGCATACGTTTTAGGCCATTTTAAGCATTTTATAAAAAAAAATCGCTCACACGCGCATGCGCGCGCGTTTTCGCGTGTAAAACTATTACACAACATAGAATCGGCATTTTCTTTCTTTCATGATATTCCACATGTTGTTACAAACAAATTGATACCATGTTTATATCTTTATGACTATTAATAACGGAATGTTTGACCGTTTAATATAAATTTCTGTGCGTGCGAGCTCTTGTATTACATAGCATATATGGACAAAAACATGCCTACACAAAATCAATTGTAGCTCTTTATGATGCAAGGTGACCCTAATTCTTTTTTCATATTGTGATAGAATATAAATTGGAGATATGATTTCATGTCTCATTTGACCCTCAATTAACTCATGACGTCATCATAATGGCCTCCGAACTCAAAATTTCAATTTGCATATTAAGTCGTCATCATATTTTTGGAAAATTGATTGTATCTCTGTTAATATTGATCAATTTTCTTCCAAATTTTAATATGTTTTAGCTGAGACAATGCTCTACAAATGCAGTTACTACGATCCTTCATTTTGGCAAAGGCATCATGGCGTATTTTTTGGCGATTAAAGGAGGCATGTCAATTTTTCACATTTTGCGTGTATTCTCTATGGGACATGACTTTTTCTCAAAACTGGATTCTACATTCCCGTCTTTCGCGAGCAATATCTTCGTCGTTTTAGCTTCGATTACGCTGATCTTCGAATATGTTGTAGCTGAGACAATAAGATTTCTCAAATGTGCCCTTTATTTTGTCTCAATTTTTTGTTGGATCAGCCCACCTATACTTGTTCCAAACAAGTATTACAAATCTAGTCAGGTGGGCTGTATATAATACAGATCACCTTATGTTTTCGTTAGAGCTTTTTTTGTGAGCACGATAACTTGAGAATGGCTCAATCAAATACCTTAAAATTTGGCACACATATGAATAGCCATATGGAAAGAGCACAATAAGGTTTTCAACCTTGACCTTGACTGATGACGTAATCTAGGCGCCATTTTGTGAAAATCAACTAATGATCATATCTTCATAACGGAAAGACATTTCTCATTCATATTTACCAGGATCAAGGTCAATATCAGTCCAGTCAATTTCAGGTCAAAAAACGCGCGCGTACGCCATTATTAGCAATAGCATTTCATAAAGAAAATAAAGAAACGCGCACACGCCCATGCGCGCGCGTTTTCGTTTGTCACGGCCGAGCGCAAAATAATTCCTCCTAGATTTTTTTTAACACAGTATTTCTCATGTTTTTCCTGACAATTTGATACCATGTTTATCTCTTTATGACCATTTATAAGGGAATGAGCGTCCGTTCAAGATAAATGTGCGTGCGCGCGAGCTCTTGTAATACATAGCATATATGGGCAACAACATGCCTATACAAAACCCTCATGGCTCTTCGGGATGGACGGGAACCCTCAATTTTTTTCTTCATATTCGGATAGAGTACGAGTCGGAGATGTGATTTCATATCTCATTTGGCCATTAAGTATATCGTGTCATCATCATATTGACCTTGGAACTCAAAATACGAATTTGCATATTATGACGTCAGCATATTTATGGATCTACATGACATTAATCTTTGAGCACTATCTAGCTCTTTTGTGCTCTATGTTCTCCCAAATTTTGGTACGTTATAGCTGAGACTATGGGCTATAAAAGTTGTGTCTTTTGTTTTTGGATCAGATGTTGGGATCATGTCAAAATTTTCAATTGAATGTTAAATTCGCAAATTTTGTAGAACATTGTAGGAATTTTGCATATGTCACGTTTGTCCTATTTGTGAAATATAAACGTTAGCAGTTTTCTAGTATTCAAATTAAACAAGGAAACCTCTTTACTTTCTAGACTTTACTGTCAGACACTATTGGGTGACTGACCATTTTTTTTCCTCTGGTAATAAAATACATTATATGAGCTTAAAGGGTACATGAGCATTTGTCCACATCAATAACCCACTTCTTGTAATGGCCCAAAATAATCCGATTGAATCTATGCGCAGCACAATTTAGGTAAAACATGACGGGTAGAGCATTTCATGGAAGAAGATGAAATTGTGAAAATGCATTCTTCGTTATGTCAATTAGGGTCAAAGGTGTAACTGCTTATTGTATGGGGTCAATGGTCATATATCGTCTCAATCTATCTTCCATAGATCCATAATGGTCAATATACTACACAGTTGAAATTCAAGTTATTATTATTGCCATTTATTATTCTGCCATTAATTTGTTCGCAGGATATCTCATGAATGAATAAAGTCATTATCATGAAACTTGCCATGATGATTAATATTAGTATAAATTAGAATTGCGACACTTTTCAGTAACTCAAGATCATCGTGACGTCATCCAGGCGCTATTTTGTGGAAATCAACTTTTAATCATATCTTCATAACGAGTCATCAAAACTGAACCATATTTAAAACACATGAGCTTCAGGTCAAGGTTCGACATAACATCTCATCAAAATCCGCCCGCGTCTGAATTTTAAAATGCTCAAATTCACTTTTTAATAAAAACAGAGTATGTTCTAGGCCATTTAAAGAATTTCGAAAATTATGCACGCGCGTTTTTGCGTGTAACGCCATAACACAACAAAGAAACGCTATTTTTTGTTCTTTCATGATATTTCATAACGGAATGCGCTTCCGTTTAAGACAAATTGCCGTGCGCACGAGCACATGTGATACAAAGCATTTATAGGCAAAAACATGATTACACAAAACCCATCACAGCTCTTTGGGATGCACCTAGACCCCCAATTGTTTTTTATTTTGATTATATGAGTCGGAGATATGATTTCCTTTCTCATTTGGCCATTAAGTACATTTTAACGTCATCATAATGGCCTTGGAAGTCAAAATACGAATTTGCATATTATGACGTCAACATATTTACAGAAAATGATTGTATCTCTGCAAATATTGATCAATTTTCTTCTAAATTTTGATACGTTGTAGCTGAGACAATTCTTCACAAGATTATTACCAATATTTATTCATTTTGATAACGTCATTAGATTTTTTGCTTAATATGCGTAATATGCCTATGGGAGGTGAATGATACTACATTCCAGTCTAGACTTGTTCATTATGTTGCGTATGTAGTGCGTCGAAATATCAGTTCAATGATTGGTAGGCTCTGCAATCAGGCGAAAATTTGAGCTTGTTTAGTAAATTAATAGTTTAATCATATAAAAATTGTCTATCGAATACCTGAAGGGACGCTATACCACTTTTAATCATTGTCATCGTCATTTAAAACAAATAAATCATCATCATCAATGTCGTCATTATCGTATTTATGAATATTATCATTAGATCATCATCGGCACACTTTCATGATACAAAAATAGCATACGTATCACCTAATTCGTCAAAGTGACGAATTCAAGTCTAGTTATAATTGTTATCATATCATTATTATATCAGTATTATCAGCATAATCTACAATGGCAGTAGTGTAGTATAGTACATGTAGAAGTAGGCCTAATAGTAGAGGTATCATTCTGATCATTATTATTCTGATTATCTTTTGCAATACGTCTAGACGATAAACTCATGACAATTGACAATTGTCATGAAGCATTGTCTTTAAGCTTACCATTAAATGCATCTGGTTCGAATTTTGCCTAGGTATTTGGTACTGGATGATTTAAATGGTAAAAATAAACTTGTGTCCTATTCATTCTAGTCTTATTCATTTGCATTATGTTTTATTCATTCAAGTTCTAATGTTTCTGACTGTTTTCAAGACAATATCTTTTTTATCGATCATAGCTTGATATCTCACGGTATAATTTTGAGAGAAAAGCAATGCAAGCAATTATTTCTGAATTGTAGCGACAATCGCGTTCGCCTTTGCTGTTCTTCAATAATATTTGACAAGCAGTATTAATTAATTTTCAAGGACTCATGATAAATTCGTTTAACAGTTGAATACCCTCGGTCGGATCTTTTGTTCGGAATATTTGGCGGGGAAAATAGAAGTGAATGTATTATTATTCTTATTTGTTCATCGTCTCTACGATGCTCTTTGAATCAAAAACAGCTTTTAGTGTTAGGCTTCCTGAAAGGAATTTCAATTGTTGTTAGGAAATTTTTGGTTGCACTCTGTAGATTATGATGATGTGTTTGATCTTTTTTTCAATACAAGATCAAACACATGATGAAAATCTACTGGCTGCATGCCAATAAGTTCTTGACAACAATAAACAAATGTGAGCTAGTGCTATTCGGTGTGGCGTACACATGGCAATCACATGGTAGGTAAAATTATGATCATCAGTACTGGGTCAAATGAATTAAAGCTTATCTGCCGTAGTTTACAGGAGGGATTATACCGCCCTACAAGGTCACTGGACAGGTGGTAATCTCATCAACTCAGCTCTCAGTTAACATAAGAAAAAGAGGATCATGGGGGACCAATGGTCACCGATTAGGCATTGTTTGTTATATAGAGGGCGCAAGTAGCTACAAGTAGAGCAGTGGGCCTTTAAAGAGAACTGAATTTGAAACCGGACCATAGGCTACCCCCACTCGTTCTCTCTCCCTCTTTCTCCCTCTTCGTCGCCTTACTTTCCCCTCTCTTACCTCCCTGTGCATTTGTAAGCCTCGATAATACAGGAAATAAACAATAAGATTCTTCCTCCATCCCTCCTTCTTCCTAGTACATGTAGTAGGAGTAGTACTAGAAGCAGTATCACAATAATAATGACAACAATTATTATTATGGTTGGTGGTGTTACTAATGTTATTTTTGTAATTATTATGTTTGTTATTGTGATTATTATCCTTATCATGAATATAATCGTTAATATAAATTATTATTGTAATTATTATAATCATTATTATTGTTATCATTATGATGAATATGAACATGATGATTTTGATGACGATTAGTATAAGTATATAGTATTATTATAATTGTTATCATATCATTATTATCATCTGTATTATCAGCATAATCTACAATGGCAGTAGTGTAGTATAGTACATGTAGAAGTAGGCCTAATAGTAGAGGTATCATTCTGATCATTATTATTCTGATTATCTTTTGCAATACGTCTAGACGATAAACTCATGACAATTGACAATTTTCATGAAGCATTGTCTTTAAGCTTACCATTAAATGCATCTGGTTCGAATTTTGCCTAGGTATTTGGTACTGGATGATTTAAATGGTAAAAATAAACTTGTGTCCTATTTATTCTAGTCTTATTCATTTGCATTATGTTTTATTCATTCAAGTTCTAATGTTTCTGACTGTTTTCAAGACAATATCTTTTTTGTCTATCATAGTTCTATGTAGCTTGATATCTCACCGTAATTTTGAGAGAAAAGCAATGCAAGCAATGATTTCTGAATTGTAGCGACAATCGCGTTCGCCTTTGCTGTTCTTCAATAATATTTGACAAGCAGTATTAATTAATTTTCAAGGACACGTGATAAATTCGTTTAACAGTTGATTACCCTCGGTTGGATCTTTTGTTCGGATTATTTGGCAGGGAAAATAGAAGTGAATGTATTATTAATCTTATTTGTTCATCGTCTCTACGATGCTCTTTGAATCAAAAACAGCTTTTAGTGTTTATAGGCTTCCTGAAAGAAATTTCAATTGTTGTTAAGAAATGTTTGGTTGCACTCTGTAGATTATGATGATGTGTTTGATCTTTTTTTCAATACAAGATCAAACACATGATGAAAATCTACTGGCTGCATGCCAATATGTTCTTGACAACAATAAACAAATGTGAGCTAGTGCTATTCGGTGTGGCGTACACATGGCAATCACATGGTAGATCAAATTATGATCATCAGTACTGGGTCAAATGAATTAAAGAGAACTGAATTTGAAACCGGACCATAGGCTTCCCCCTCTCGTTCTCTCTCCCTCTCTCTCCCTCTTCGTCGCCTTACTTTTCCCTCTCTTACCTCCCTGTGCATTTGTAAGCCTCGATAATACAGGAAATAAACAATAAGATTCTTCCTCTTCCCCTCCTTCTTCCTAGTACATGTAGTAGGAGTAGTACTAGAAGCAGTATCACAATAATAATGACAACAATTATTATTATGGTTGGTGGTGTTACTAATGTTATTTTTGTAATTATTATGTTTGTTATTGTGATTATTATCCTTATCATGAATATAATCGTTAATATAAATTATTATTGTAATTATTATAATCATTATTATTGTTATCATTATGATGAATATGAACATGATGATTTTGATGACGATTAGTATAAGTATATAATATTATTATAATTGTTATCATATCATTATTATCATCTGTATTATCAGCATAATCTACAATGGCAGTAGTGTAGTATAGTACATGTAGAAGTAGGCCTAATAGTAGAGGTATCATTCTGATCATTATTATTCTGATTATCTTTTGCAATACGTCTAGACGATAAACTCATGACAATTGACAATTTTCATGAAGCATTGTCTTTAAGCTAACCATTAAATGCATCTGGTTCGAATTTTGCCTAGGTATTTGGTACTGGATGATTTAAATGGTAAAAATAAACTTGTGTCCTATTTATTCTAGTCTTATTCATTTGCATTATGTTTTATTCATTCAAGTTCTAATGTTTTTGACTGTTTTCAAGACAATATCTTTTTTGTCGATCATAGTTCTATGTAGCTAGATATCTCACCGTAATTTTGAGAGAAAAGCAATGCAAGCAATGATTTCTGAATTGTAGCGACAATCGCGTTCGCCTTTGCTGTTCTTCAATAATATTTGACAAGCAGTATTATATGGGCAAAAACATGCCTTTACAAAATCCATTGTAGCTCTTTAGGCTGCAAGGTGACCCCAATTTTATTTCATATTTTGATAGAAAATAATTTGGAGATATGATTTCATGTTTCATTTGACCCTCAATCAACCCATGACGTCATCATAATTGCCTCCGAACCCAAAATTTCAATTTGCATTTTATGATGTCAGCATATTTTTTGAAAATTGATTGTATCTCTAAAAATATTGATCAATTTTTAAACAAAATCAACGTTTTCCAAATCATTCTCTTGCGGCACCCCGGTTGAAAAACGCTGTGCTGGAGTTACAAAATCAAATGAGATGAATTACCAGAGAGCGGATATTTATTTTCTTTTGACATGGCACCGTACATATAACTTAAAGGCAATTTCTATTTCAAAATAATTTAACGTACACGAAAACATATTATACTTCAACAGAAATAAATAAATAACGTGAAGAAAACCTTAATTATGGATCAAGCCATGGATGAGGGCCCATTATACATACAAAGACAAATACACGATCAGCTGATGAAAAAGTTACAGAGGATGCATAAAGGAAATCTTACATCCTAATTTCTTTGTTGTGCCATTGAGGTGAGAGAGGCTGTAACGCGTACTCATCTGCGCGCAATGTATTGTTTAATTTCTAAGAAATGTAATTTCTGTTCTTTACTCGGTAGAAAAACTACAGGGGAATTGGGCAGCCTCTACCCCCCCCCCCCATATCGAATTGAATAATTTGAAAAGACTGAAATGAACTTCATAAATAAGAAAGAAAATGAAGGTTTATGCAATTTTCTGTAAATAGCAATTTGGAGAGAAGCTTGCGTTATACGTCACAGTCTTATAAATTCCTCGGGGATGATTGTCATTGGGGGAAGTTGTCCTCCAGGGGTTATTGTCCTCGGGGGGGGGGGGGGGAGTTGTCGTCGAAGGGGGAGGGATAGTTTTCCTCGGGGTTAGTTGTCCTCGAGGGTAATAATAATAATAATAATAATAATAATAATAATAATAACGTCTTATTTACCCAGGGTAGCCACTTCAGTTATGAAACTGCTCTTCCAGCGGGCCCTGCATAACATAACATAATTAGTACTACCCTTCTCCAATCTAATATGCTGAGCGCCTAGCTAGAAGGCAGAAGGTCCCATTGTTATAAGTCTTTGGTATGACTCGGCCGGGGTTCGGACCTTCCGTACATGAGACGGGCGATCTTACCACTGAGCCACCAGGCCCAGTAGTGTCCATGGGGGGGGGGGGGGTAATTGTCCTCGGGAGTAGTTGTCCTCGGGGGGTATATTGTCCTCGGGGGTAGTTTTTCTCGGGGGTAGTTGTCCTCGGGGGTAATTGTCCCCAGGGGTAGTTGTCCTCGGGGGTGATTCTCCGGGGGGTAATTGTCCTTGGGGGGTAATTGTCCTCGGGGGGAATAAAATGTTGATATTATTTTTGAAATATGCACTTTTTACTATTTACAAAAGCTTTGTTGGAAAAGAACTTAAAAAGAAAGACCAAAAGAGAGACTTCTTCATATTTTGATTTACCTATTAACTTATCGTTTACAGATAGAAGAAAATATTATAAAACCATGTTTATTCCTCCAGAAATGGAGGCAAATGCTTAAAATGTGAATATGGTTATTTCATTATGAAAAAATAAAGAAGACCTGAAATGGTTATTTTACCCCCCCAAAAAAAAAAAAAAAAAAAAAAAAATTAAAAAAAAATTTAAAAAAAACACATAATAAATTATAGTTAATCATCAACATAACCTATATTAAACTGCGCAAATTGACATTTCAATAGACCATGAACACTTTTTGTTTCATCTTTGTCAATAGGTTAACAGCATGTACGTCAAATGCTCAAAGAAATGACATGCTATATCAACCCCCAAAGTAGAACACTACGTAATGAAGTATATTTACCATTATTTTGATCGACCTATATGAAACTTGTCTACACGTTTAAGTGTTTGGAACAGAAGTGTGCACAAATACTGGCACGATAGTCACTGATAAATGATCACATTTACCCTCCAAAACGTATAAATATAGCTCTCTTTTCGTTTATCCTTGCTACTTTTAACGCCTTTTGCCCAATATTCAATTGCTTATTGAGGTTTGTACACGTCGCTGCCTTGCTGTTAACTTACAGTTTATAGCGCTTCTATATGCTTGAACGAATCCAGTGCCAGTTTTTGTGAAACGAGTCTACAGATTCTTGTACATGGCAATAATCTCTGTCATTTATATCAAATCAGTCAAGTGTGAAATTGTATTTTTAGGGTGTAAATAAATATGAATACTCTGTCGAGCACAAAAGCGGGTGAGTTGAACCTCTGTTTGATCTAAACATTGACAAGGGTTATATATGGCCACCTAAAGAGACAGGTCTGGGCGAAAAGTCTCTCCATTGGCCATGGGAATAAATGTATAAATTGTATTGTCCTGACAGAAACAAATTTAAAAAAAAAATCCTTGTCATCATTGTTATCATTATCGTTATCATCACTTTTCTCTCTATTATCAAAATTACTTTACACAAATCAAATTGGGAAGGGGGGGGGGGGGAGTCGTCAAGAGTACTGTAAATGGTAGGCCTAATCGGTATTCGTTCTCGTAAATTTTGGAACTATGTCAGGCATTTTCTACAAATCGAAGGCATACTATGGGCCACCAAATGCGAATAAAATCAGCTCAAAGTGTTGTTTTTTTGGAGGGCATCTAACAGTTTTGTTGGGGTGTATCCTAGCATGCTGGATACGCTACTAAAATTCTAAACGGCTCGGTAACATTGTTGAAGGTTGGTGAAAAACTGCGTAATTTGTGTATGAAATGTTACTTATTTCATTCCTTCTACTGTACTCACCATCTTACATGCAAACAATCCTGAAAAAAATTCTCAAAGTACAAAGATATTTACAGTTTTCTTGGAAGGCGTCACTGTGCGACGACCTCTAACAGTAAATTATCCCAACCAGTTTTGAGTTTTCCTAACCGTTTTTCCATGAAAAAAGACACAAGACAGGCTTTTAAAAAATCTGTCAACACTTAAATGTCAGGAATGGTATATAGAGACGATTTACATTTACCTAAATTGTAATAATATATTTAGGAGAATTAATGAATCGATCAGATCAGTTTTCCTCAATTTTTATCATTAACAATAGTCTGTTTTCGCTCACCTACCATTTAAATCACTACCTTAGCAGGGTTATACCGAAAGGGTGGAGCGTCGCGTCACGTAGCGTTGACTTGAACGTGACCATTGGTCCAAAGCCCCCCCCCCCCGGTTTGGCCGAAAGGGTGCGTTGGATTGTTAGGGCGCGTCAGGTCAGATAACGCGACCAAAATTAATGGCACATACGGGGGGCTTATTCCAAATGTACGCGTTCAGAGTCCCATGCCAACAGCGCGAGCGCCTGTTACGTACGTACGTCGCGTACGTGGTGTGTTCGATGGTGGATATCGATCGCAAGCTGACAAGCTGAGAGAGATGGAGAGAGGCTGGACATCTTCGAGCTTCCTGATCACTTTTGTGGTGAGTTTATATGAGTATTCCCAGGTGCTTATTATCGTGTTTTTGTGTAGTACGTGTTCAAGTATACCAGTAAAATGTCAGAATATAGAAGTTTTAAAGGTTTTTTTGCCAAGTGGTAATCCGCGATGCTGCATTAAACTGACCTTGATGATCGGATCGCGCGGTTGATCAGATCGGCTGAGCTCAGTCCCATGTGCCTAATTTGGCGTAATCTTTTAGAACTAACTAAGACCCCTTTTACAGTGAGAAATAAAGGGCCAGGGCCGGGACGGGCCGCGGCCGAGCCAGGCCTACTCGGCCCCGCAATTCTGTACGTTTACAGTGGTAGGCTCGGCCGCGGCCTAAATTGTAACCTTTCAATATTTTGTCCTTAGTGGCGCTCTGCATGCAAACAAGCGATTATTTTTTTTTTTTTGGGGGGGGGGGGGGCGCCGGGGTCACAGTGCAGATCCGGTCGCGCGCGCGCGGGATATTTGCAGTGTACGGCTTTCCCCCAATTTCCTATATACGGTGGACTTTCACTTCCGGGGTAACAGTTGGCCGCGCATTTGGCTCTGCGTGCGTTTACAGTGAGAAAAGGCCGGGCAAAAAGCAGGGCCAAATGCGCGGCCACTTTTGGCATCGCATTTGGCCTTTTGGCCGCGAATTTGGCCTTTTGCGCGTTTACAGTGCTAAGCCGGTCGCGGCTCGGCCCGGACCGGCCCGGCCCGAATTTTTGCTCACTGTAAAGGGGGTCTAAGTTTTTATTTATCAACTTTGAATAAAATACATACAATCTTGCTCAAATCGTTTCTTGCATGTTCATGAATTTGTCATTGGTCAATCATAATCCCTTCTTTTATCCTTACAGATGCACAATTTATGGGGTTGTTTTTAGAGTTTACGCTATTTAGGGGTCCATTTAAGTTTCTTACGCCATTTAGGGGTGAGATTTACAGAACCATACGCCAATAAGGGGCGAAATTTTCTACACTGATTTAGAAGAGTCCATTTTTGAAGTGCTTTGACGAGCACGCATACCATTTTGTGAGCTAAGAAGAATGAAAGAGTTCCTCGCCAAAAATGATGGAGAACCCGGGCATTGAAACTGACAAATGTATTTGTAAGGTATGAATTTGAAAATTTGGATTTTGACTGATTGAACTTTAAAGATTGCCGGTCGGTGATTTCATTTCGTACGGTTTACCGTATATGGCTATGCTGTGCCTATGGACGTGAGGTCGACAGTGCAGTGAGCTGAGCTGAGAGTAGTACGTGTGCGTACGTCAGAATGGCAGCCTACCATTCGATGCGTCCGTCTTTCTACGAAGGGTCGGGAGACCCCAATGAGTGGCTAAATGCCTTTGAAATGCGTTACGTGGCCGCGTGTTTCAATCTTTTGTTGTGATGCCCGTGGCGTTTATTTGGCATACCTGTGATGCAATATTGAAGCCACATCTTGTGATGCAAGGCACTGCTGGCTGCTTCAGTATATCCTTAACTGTAATTTTTCTGAAAAAGTCTTAACAAAAGTGACTTATACAAAATATTTAGCCATTTTAACAGCACTTTCTGGTAGCTGTTAGCACATTTCGGACGTCACATTTATACTGTTAACAGACATTTTCATACTTTAATAGATCAAAAGGGGGAGGGCAAAGATAGATGTAAGAATAGCAGATTTCAATTTTTCGACCTCTCCTCTTGCTATTTACATTGGTGTGTGTTTGCAAATCATCAGGTTGTCATTTTTATAGAGGGTATTCCAGATGATTCCAGAATAATACCCAGTGTTCGTTTACATGACATGAATATGCTACAGGCTTAACAAGTTGATAAAATCAAGCAAATTGAATTGTTTATCTCAAAATATGGATTTTTATCTGAGAACAAAAGAAAAAAGGGGACTAAATAAAAATATGTGTAAAAAGTACTACTACTGATATTATTCAATACTAGAATTGGCATTTATCATTAATGAAAAACAATTTATCAAGCAATTTTATGAAACAGGCTTGCGCGCTACAAGGCACATTTGGTGCATACATGTACCATTGATGAAGACGAGGGTTTCCGGTATTTATTTATAACACAATAATCAGTATCCTATTCGAGAAACCTGTAAAACATATGTTTAAATGGCTGTAAATCTGCCAAATCCACTTTAAAATGATGAGTATTTCTATAGTATAGTATTGAAAGAGAATAATTATTATGATAGGAAGTGAGATTCTTACCTGAAATGGTGAAAACAAAATAGATTTGTTGAGAAGATCTTGAGTACGTGTTGACACCTCGAGATGAAGGAACGAAAACAGTATCCCTGGCCAACGGAGAAGACCATACTATGCTGCCACCTAGTGGCAGAGGAAGCATATTGGTATTACTCTGTATACGAAGAGCTACACCATGTACCACGAATAAAACCGTCATAATACATTAATTCTAACCAACTTACAGATCTCTTATTTCGTGTACGCAAGGCTACACTACATCACTGGCAGGTAAAAGTTATGTTATTATCACCTATTTTTGGTAAGATTGCTAATAACGTTTAAGATATAATTGAGGTAAAGTTGTAAAACATAAATGAACAATGATTTCTTAACCCAGAAAAAAATAATCATATAAGTAACAAAAAATATACATTTTCATTGTCCAATAATGGCATTTCCCTTCTGAAAAAATGGAATATGCCAAAATCATTTTGCAATACTGCTTTTCCCAATAAGTCCAGGCTGCGCAATTTTTTTTACACGCTAGCCTGGCCATTTTCGCCATAATACTCGTAAAAGTGCGCTGGTGGCAAAGCCTATACACACATATATTTATGTATAGTTTTGAATTTCAGTTTCATTTATTTCTCCTCAAGAGATCGACAGATAAAAATATATACATACACAGACAAATGTATGACAATACATCAGATGAATTATAACAAGTGAGGAAGGTAGTGGCCCCAAAAAGGAAACAAACCTTGTAAGAGGCCAACCCTTTAAGAAAACAAGATATACAATATATGTAACATAAAAACACATAAAAAAGGAACACAAAATAAGATAAGGAATGAAGTATCTAACCTAACAAAAAAAACTAATAAAAGAGCCTAATATTGAATCTAATATGTAGATATTGTGTAGATAAAAAAATATATATTTCCTTCTAAAAACAGATACTGAAGAGCTGTTCTGAATGTTAAAAGGAATTGCACTGTGGGATGTGGATATTTCGAGAATTTCTTGTGGAATAATAATGCACAAATGTATTTAACCGGAAATAATTCATTAAAGAATTTGGCGAAAGATTTTGTTTATAAGAAAACATAAACGAGGCTATATTCAATTTGTTTGAGTCCATAATATTTAAAATTTTGGTCAAAGTGAGAAAGGTAAGGTAAGTGAGTTATAATTCTCATGGCCCTTTTTAGTAAACGAAATATTCGATTAATATGTATTTGGAAACTCAAAGTATGACCCCAGGCTATATTACAATAATTTAAGTACGGTAAATTCAGAATATTATACAATACAAGAAGAATGCTCTAAGGCAACATATGAAGTTTATATATGGTTTGATGAACAAACCTTATTTTTGTTTTTCTATTTAATGTTTTCTTTTTATTAATGGTAATTTGAAGATACCGTAGATTTTGAGTCAGAAGAAGCGAGTTACATAATCGCTAAGTTTAGGTTTTTAAAGTTACCTTATTACGCCATTTGACAGAGTACAGAGCAAGACGTCAGCAGTTGTCGAGAGACAAATTTATTAACTTGTGACGCCAGATTGTCGCCTAAGAAGTGAGTTTTTGTAGTAATTGACATTGGATATTCAGTAATTTCATTTATGTGTGAAAGAAGTATGAGAAATGTATAATTTTCAGAGCTCAAGCAAAAGAATAAGCGAGTATTGAAATGTACATTTGAATTTGGTACTTGGGCGGATATTTGAGTTTATAGCATACGTGTACAGGTATTTGGTTTGAACGTAGGTGGCGTTTTACGAATTGTAGACGTGGCTCGTAATTTAAAAGGGAAAGTTCCAATGATATTATTAATTATATATTTTGGTTATAAAACAGTGAAAGATAACCAGTTCATGCATTTAGAGCAATTTAGAATGTGGTATATATAAAATATGATCGCTTATATCGATCCTTAAAGAAATACTAAATATATGATGAATTGTAATGTATAAATTGTTTCATCCAAAAAGGCGATGGACAAGGTCTTAAATTTGTTACTTGTTAGAACCAAGGAGGGCAAGTGAAATTTATAGTTTGAGGATTTGGTGATATAAATGAAAGAAATTACTATATTTGTCATTTCTTCGTTGGTTATGCATGTATTTTTCGTATGGTCATTTAAACTAGATTTAGTCTTTGGAGATTAATTGGTTATGTGATATTGACATGATAGAATATTTAGATACAATCAAAAGTATATTGTATTTTTATGAAATACAGAGTTTAGTTGAATTCAGTTGTAACCCATATGAGAAAAGGAAAGGAAAACTCTTATTCATGTTTAAGAGAGGGTATTCATTTATTGATAACATAACACATACATATATTTATGAGTCCTTTGATTTATATCTTTGCAGATTTGAATACAATAAAATATACAGTTTCAAGTGGCAATCTGGTACGGTGTGACTGAGTTCCCTATTGATCCAATATATAATTCCAATGTTTTGGGCAATCTTAGTGCAGACGGCACCAGCATGTTCATTCCATGTTAACCTATTATCAACAGTGACACCTAGAAAGGTAGCAAATTGAACTTCAATGACAGGCATGTCATTTGAATAGACATCAATTTTAAAAGGCGCTATATTTTTGTTCGTAAAATTCATAACATTTGATTTCCTAACATTTATAGTTATTTTATCGACAGTTAGCCACTAAGATACATATTTCAGTTCATTATTAAAAACATTTTGTAAAATATCGATATTTTGGTGAGACATCAACAAGCGGGTGTAATCTGCATACAAAATGCAACTTAACATTTTAGAAATACTGCCCAGGTCATTTTTGTAAATTATAGACAAGAGCGGGCCCAAGATCGAACCATGACGCACTCCACATCTAATTACCTGCATCGAGGAAGAATAATTGATGGAAACGAATTCTTTACGATTCTGAAAATAGTTGTCAAATAAATTGAGTGCAACCCCCTAATTCCGCACTGAGCTAATTTACGTAACAATAAACTGTGATCGAGTAAATCAAATGCTTTGCTCAGGTCGATGAACAGCACTATGAACATGACGGGCAAAGAAAGAGGACAGAATATACAGTTCCTCTGGTAGACAAAGGAATGTCCCTTCACTGCTATTATGTAAACATGTGTAGAACAGGTGTCACATGCATATTCACCTGTTCTACACATTTTCACATAATAGCAGTGAAGGGATGTTCCTTTGTCCACCAAAGCAATTGTTGAGGGTAGAATGAGGAACTGTATATTTTGTCCTCTTTCTTTGTCCGTCATGTTCAGAGTGCAGACCAATCAAAGTTTCGTGTTTATCCAATGCACATGTGACTTTATATACAAATTCTACTAACTAAGGCGGAATATGTGGAATGCCCTTTCTCAAAACCGAACTCATTATCTTTGAGAATACTACATCGAGAAATTAAATGATATAACCTGGAGTACATGCATCTTTTTAGAATTTAAAAAAAATGGGCGAGACAGAAATTGGACGGTAATTTGAAATGACATCAAAAGAACAGGATTTAAAAACTCGAACCACTCTTGCGATCTTCAACTGGTCTGGGAAGATACCAGTAATTAGAACAGAATTCAAATATCACACAAAGGTTTTGCAATTACATGTATTGTCTTCTTAATGACTCTGACGTCGATCCCATAGAAACCAGCACTAATAATAATCTTAAAGGTAATACAAAGTTTTGTTATGGGGTCATAAATTTGGTTCAAATGAACATATTGGAAGCATATTATGATCCTACAATATCCAGTGATCGTTGTCGCGGTTAAAATCGAGTCTAAAGTTATGAAATTGTAAATAATATACTCTTTATGTTGTATAGCTCCCTCTCAAGGTCAAGATATTGATTAAGCTATAAAACAATGTTTCTTGACTAAAATCAACCGATTAGCTATTCTCGTATGAAAATTATATGTCACAACTACATATTCTGAGATTTTCATGGTCGCAGCTACCAATTTACGGCCGTAGGCGCTATTTGAATTTTATCAAAATTTACCGGGAGCACCGGTAAAAAAATTATTCAATTTTTCTCGAAAGCAGAAGGGTTTTAGGGGCTAATTTTTCTTGTGCTTATAATACATCCACAGGGGCATCCAAATATATCAAAATTGTAAAGAATCACTATCCACCCAATTTTCAAAATTTCCCAAAACTTTGTATTACCTTTAAGACTATAGTTACAATATCAACTATTTCTTTAAGAGATATGGGAGACAAAAAATAAAGAATGATAATTTCTAGTGATATACTTTAATAAATCAGACTCAGAGTCAATATTACTACTCTGTTTAAATTCAGAGTGTAGCTTTGGACCAACATCAACAAAATATTTGTTCACTATATTACATATTAATTCTTTATCTGTTAATACTTGCTCATGATATGTAATCTTATCCAGACCAGTTTTTTCTGAGCACGACCGAGTGTTTTGTTAATCACTTTCCGTGTTTGTTTGATATTACCAGATGCATTTTGGAACTGGGTTTGATAATAATTTTTTTTTTCTTGATCAAATTTGTTACTACTTTTCTTGATTTCTTATAAGACACTTTTTTATATTCAGTTGGATTCTTAATATATTTTGTATGCATATTAAATTTTTTCTTTGTCAATCTGCGTATTCTTTTTGTCATCCATGGTTCATAATTTCTATTCTTTTTGGTTATAGAAAAAGAATAGAATGGAAAACATGAATTGTAGACAAGTAAAAACTTGTCATAACCTTTGTTAGCATCTTCATCATTAGGTCTCTAATCATTTTTTTCTAATTCAAATTTTGCAATGTTTTGATCTGAAATGTTACACTTTTTCCCGAATTCATTACTATTTTTACAGTTGAGAATGGAATTACCTAAACAAAAAACTGGGAAGTGATCACTTATATCAGAATACAATGCTCCTGACATAAGAACTCTATCATCATTAGTAATCAATTGGATAACGAATCAAAGAATTTAGAGAATAAGACATAAAAGTATCTAAGAAAGTATTAATCTGTAGATTCTTATTCACTTTCATCAAATCAATATTAAAGTCACCTAGTACATATATTTTTCTACTAAACATTTGAATTGTATCCAACATTTTACTGAATTAATTTAAAAATAAATCAATAGACTGACCAGGTGGTCTATATATAGAAAAGACATAAATAGATGTATTGCATAATTTCAATTCTAAAAACTACCTTCCATGTAACACTCATCTAGTTCTGATAGATGTTTAAATTCAACATCATTTCGAATATAATGACCGACTCCACCCCTCTTTTATTTTTTCAGATCTTCACCAACAAATTTATAATTATCTATGTTCAACACCGTACTTGGTGTAAATTTAGAATTCCATGTCTGGCCTATAACTGCAAATTGAATATCCAAACAACCTAAAAAGAATTCAAGTTCTCATGATTCTTTGAAAGACTTCGACGATTAACATGGATACATACATTTCCGACATTGAGAAGGCATTGTGCTGGATTTCTACAAGAACCTCTGAGTGGTCCCCCGGAGTTTGGGGTATAATGTAACCCAGATTTGGGGTCGATTTTTAAATACTTTTCCGAAGTCAAATTCCCGTATTAGTGCTCTTACTAATTTTGTGCTTTCTTATCGTATATGTAGAATGTATGTAAAACAGATACATTAAACTTGACTGAAAAATACAATATTTATTCTAAAATGTTTCAAGCTATGCCCTTTGCTGGATTATACGTGAACCTCTGAGTGGTCGCCGGAGTATGGGGGAGAACCCAGCCAAGGTTTTGTGTCAATGTTTAAAATACTTTTCCAAAGTCAAGTTCCCGTAATAGTGCCCTTTAATACCACTTTTGTGCTGTATATTTCTATATGTAAAAGGTATATAAAGCATATATATATTAATTTAAACTGAAAATACATTAGGCAGTAGTCAGTGGTCCACCTGTGTTTGGGGGAGAACGTTACCCAAGTTTTGGGTTCTTGTTATAGGCCTATTCTTAGAAAGACTTCGACAATTAATACGGATACATACATTTTAGACATTGTGTAGGCCCTGTGCTGGATTTCTACAAGAACCTCTGAGTGGTCCCCCGGAGTTTGGGGTATAATGCAACCCAGATTTGGGGTCGATTTTTAAATACTTTTCCGAAGTCAAATTCCCGTATTAGTGCTCTTCAGGCTATGCCCTTTGCTGGATTCTACGTGAACATCTGAGTGGTCGCCAGAGTATGGGGGACAATGTTACCCAGGTTTTGGGTTATTGTTATAGGCCTACTTTTCATACGTACAGTAAAATTGTACAGTCTATTTATTTCTGCAAACTGTATACAAATCATACATATTAAATCAAAAAGAAAATTCACTAGTCATTTCAAAAATGTTTCAGGTCTTGTGTAGGCCCTATGCTGGATTTATACGGGAACCTGTAAGTGGTCGCCGGAGTTAGGTTGAGAACACAACCCAGGTTTCGTGTCATTTAAAAAAAAAGTCAAAAGTCAAAAGTCAAATTTCCGCGATATAGTGCTCTCAATGATATTGTACGCAGGCACGTAGCCACGGAAGGAACGGGGGGGGGGGGGACACGTGCCCCCCAAAAGTTTCCAAGATCGGTTGAACTTTTTTGTTTACCTCTTTTTTTTACCTCGATCGATTACATGTATGTGCCCCCCCCCCAAAAAAAAAAACAAAAAAACAAAAAAACAACGACAACAACAAAATCAAACTCTGGCTACGTGCCTGATTGTACGGTCTATTGCTATCTGCACATTGAATATAAAGCATATAAATTGAATTTAAAATTGAAATTCCTCAGTCATTTTACGATATGTTTCAGGGATTGTGTATATCCAATTATGCTTGAGTTATGCGGGAAGCTCTGAACGGTCGCCGGGAGGTTTGGGGGAGAACGCAACGCAGGTTTTGTGTCGATCCTTCTGGTCACATTACGATTATAATGTAATGCCTTTCATTTCAAATTTGCTTTCCCATGATATGATGAAAATGTTGATTAACATCAGTCGGACAACAATTCAACAGTCACCTTGGGAATACTTCAAGGAATGACACACCAAATAGTTTTATCGTCGCCATGAAAATAAGTTTATCTTGCAGACCTTTCATATAAGAGTATTTGGATGCCTCTTTAACAAACTATTGGTTTTTGATAACCCTAAATCCTATCGTGCTGAAATTCGATGATCTGAATTCCGATGAGTATTAACAAATGATTGTAACATTTTCATAACATTTAACATTGTTAATATATTTTCAGAAATTGTTACATTTTTGTTGTTGTTATGATTAATTTACTCTTATCGCTTTGATTTATTTTGTGAAAAAACCATTTAATTTTGTTTACAATTACTTTTTATAGTCAACTAAGTGGCGAATCCAAGGGGGGGGGAGGCTGGGGGCCCAGGACCCCCCCCCCCCCTAGGAGAAAAAAATCGTGTAAAAACACGTTAATTTTACCTTTTTTGGAGATGACACCCCTGGAGCTCAAGGGACTTTGACCAGAAATATATATCTATATCTATTGGGATTGTAGCGGCAAAGATGGAATTCCAACGGGATTCGAACCCGAGACCTAGGGATTGCTAGACCGGTGCTCTTCCGACTGAGCTATATAAAACACTAGGTACGTCGTTTGTCCCTGAACCCCTTAATTATCATTGCCCGATTGGTCAGAAGCTTTTATAAACCAAACGTAAAGATAATAATGACAGGGGCAAAGTGTCCACGGTGCAGTCAGATTTTTACTTCACAGTGGAATGGCAGTTCAAGCAGAATTTGTTTTACGACACGTAAGAAAACTCAAAAGTTCATTTAATTCGGCAAATAGAAAAACAGTAAAATGAAAATGTGTCGTTTGCAGTGTGTGTGGGTGTGGTTGTATGTATGCATACGACAGGCGCTTACGCAGGGGGGGGGGGGGTTGTGGTTAAACTCCCCCCCTCGAGTTTTTTTTATATATGTATGTTTTGCTTTTGTTTTGTTTTTTGACAAAAAAACCCTCCCCCCCCCCTTTTTTTTTTTTTTTTTTTATTTAAAAAAAAAAAAAAAAAAAATTATACCAATGGCTGACCTAAAAAAGGTGACCTTACCCCCCCCCCCTTCCAACGGAACAAAATGTCAAATTTTTAAATTTCGAGACCAAAAAACAAAAAAAAAGTGTCCTCTTACCCCCCCCCCCCCCCCCCGCTTATTCAGCAGCTGGGCTGAGTCGTTGCGATTTTTTTGGGACTTCAAAAAAAAAAAAGTGTCCGCTTACCCCCCTCCCCCCCCCCCCCGCTGGCTGAGCCGTTGCGAAATTTTGGGCCCGATTGTAAACCCCCCCCCCCCTTGAAAAAAAATCCTGCGTACGCCACTGGTATACGGGCTTATATGTGCGTGTGCAACCGTGTCCTTATGAGTTTGACTTCACATAGTTATTTTGTGTGAAACACTTTTACTGGGGGGTAAGAGGACACTTTTTTTTTTTTTTTTTGTCTCGATATTTGAAAATTTGACATTTTGCTCCGTAGGGGGGGGGCGGTAAGGTTACTTTTTTTTAGGTCAGCTATTGGCATAAAAAAAAAAAAATTCCACAAAGGGGGGTGGGGGGTTTGCTCAAAAATACACACATTAACAACACTCAAGGGGGGGGGGGTTAACCCCCCCCCCCCCCCCCCTGCGTACGCGCCTGCCCGGACCAACATAGAGAGTCTCAAGGTAAATATTATCCACTTCTTTTTTATGAGAAAATGTTAGGAACAAAGAATTCAATTCTACAAAGGTTACAGACCGAAGATTGTATTATCCTGAAAGGAAAATAATCAGTTTGCTTGCAGACGGTAAGGAGTCGGTTTGGGCCATGTTTGGAATTAAATATCTCTCCGTCTCCCTGCCTTTGGAGCTATTTGTTTTGCGTTACATGATTGAGATTATATTATGCCGATTTCCTTCTTTCTACAGTTAAAATAAAGTGGATAAACTGTCCTTCTATTCTATACCATTTCCATAATTTGTTTCGATACATGGATGAATAATTTTGTAGCAAGCTTAGTAGAATAGTAGGGGAAATAAAGTGGAAGTTTTGTGCGATTGACACAATAAGGACAGAAATTTGATTTTTAAAAGTTTTGAAGATGACTACAAATACATTCCAAATGGGTGAAAGCTTTGAAAATGAACTGGATCACGAAAAAGTACAGCAAAATAGAAGAAAAAAAGAGGTCCAAAAGAAAACAACCAACAAATATATAAGTTAAGTGAACGGAAATACACAGGAGACGTAACAAAGGCAGAAAAAGAGTTACCTTTGGAAAATTAAAAGCGATGCCTATTAAACTTTGAATAATATTTGAATTGGCTGGTATATAGGAGGAAGCAAAACGTATCCCAGATACGTAATCAATAATAGGGAGAATTCATTACTAAAAGAGAAAGGGAGAGATATGAGATCATTTATTGAGAGAGAGTGATATAGGTTGCGAAGGAAGGAGAGCGAACATGAATAGAAAGAGAGAGTATGCGAGAGAGAGAGAGAGAGAGAGAGGAGAGAGAAGCCGAGGGGATAGGGAAGGAACAATATAATTTGTATAGAATCTATAGAAGTGTGGGTATTGTGTGAGGGCATTTATTAGAGGAAGAGAGAGAAAGAGAATGGGAGAGAGAGAGGGAGAGTGGAAGAGAGAGAGAGAGAGAGGTTGAATAATGATAACCATTAACCTTTGAGAATTATTCCAGTTTCCTTTACACTTTTTCCTCTAACAGCACTAAGCTAAAGTGTTCTGACCTCCATATTTCTTTTTACGCCGCATTATCTCCATTTATATACCTCTCTTTAGAAATCTAGCCATCTGATTGGTAGAAATTGCAGTCGTGAATTTAGCCATGCCCTCATACCCGCCTACCATTCAATGGCCTTTTGAAAAGTGCCCTCATACCCACCCATACCGGAAAATAATCTTTTAAAAAAGGCCTCATGCTGCAATTCCCATTGGTTTACGTTTTAAAATTGTTCGAACGCGGACAACATACTGTGCTTTTTGTCTGCGATTCCCAAATGATTGAAACTTTCAGTCATTTTTTCCAGTGAAGATTAGCAGACATTGTCTTAGATTTTCCAAGATGTTTTATAGGCTGTTTTTTAGGCTCTCGGGAACTAGCACATCTGTCAAAACCAAAGACGTTTAAATATAATTACTAGACGGAAAGCAGCACGCGCGGAAACCATGACACGAATAACGGTCATAACAGGATATGCGCGCGTTCCCTTGAGCATATAAAACAACAAGGCCTCTCAAAGCAGTCGATATATTTATGTTATGCATTGACCCTTTTTTCGGTATGGCACTCAAACTTGGTCAAAATATGGATCAAAATATTTCTGAAATGTCTTGCAATTCTATTCGTTTTGGTGCCTTTTATCAATTTTATACATCCTTGTATATACGTCAATGGTCAAATAGATTCAATTTCCTGACTTAGATGACTGTTCTTTGTCATTTAACGATTTTATTTTCCTTTATTCCCATTGGTAAACAATATTGAACTTGCCTCTTAAAAACCTTTTCCAAAAAGTAGGCCTATATTATCACCGAAAGCCCCAGATTTTGCTGTTTTTAAAGGTAAATGTGGGTGGAGGTCAGCTCCTTGATGGGGGTTTAATAGGGGTTTAATATGCTAATATACATTACAAGTTCAGCTGTAAAAGGTCATTAAATTGGTGACAAATTGAAGCAAAATGTTAGATAGATGTTTCCTTACCTCTTTTTTATGAAATGATTGAGAAAACATGGCTTACCCTAGATAAAAATTATATATTTTCATAGCTTTATTGATCAATCTCTACGACTCTTTAAATCGACCAGCTAAGTTCTGAGAAAATATAAACATCTATCAAGAATAATCCACCTTTAAACAATCATTTCATGAAACAGAGGTAAGAAATATTATTCCCATGAGCAACAGTGTAGTATATCCCTATATTCACGCGTTAATGTGACTTTAAAACACGAAGATGACAACGCATGTGCAATAGATATCCAACGTAAAAATGAAATGACTTTTTCTTGTTTAGTTGGAGTTGGATTGCTTGTAAGCAAGCAAAGTATGCCCCTCCCTACTCCATAAAATAAAAAGAAAATGAAGGAACAAAACAATTAGATGAATAATTTAATGATGTGATGAATACATAGATCTAAAAATTGAATAAAGGAAATAAAATACAAAATAATTTAACAAAAATTTAATTTAACGAACATTTTTAATACAAAAATAAATGAATTGATTGAATAAGTATAGATAAATAAATAAACAACGAATCAATAAATGAATAAATAAATAAATAGATAAACAAGTAAACAAAAAAAGGACAAAGAAATTGATAAATGTGTGTTGTAAATATCATTGTTATATTGTATGTTGCAGAAGAATAATATATTCAATTCAATTCAATTCAATTTAAATGAATATTAAAGATCATAATGCAAGTTATGTTTCCTTTTCTTCTCAGTCCATTTAAATTTCGGGAATGTGGAGTAGTACCACTATCGTATCAGAATATATGACACATCTTCTGAGTGACAGTGGGTTACTCTTGAATCACAAACTGCGAACCTTTTCATCTTGGTCATTTAATTAAATGATAATTCGTGACAAATCAAAGACATTATCCTTGACATGTTTAATGTTAAAGCAGTAATTTGATTGACGATATTTCCGATGTGATGGCTGATAGCGTGCGCGTTTGAAAGCTGATCATACTGCTCTCGTCGTTTATTCTCGTGACTATTTTTAGTTCACCGCGAGATTATATAAAAGATAAAACCTGCCAAATATTGACATTTATTGTTTAGCACTGCCGAGTTTAAAACACAATCGTAACCCCTGGCAATTCCTTGTGAGCTCTCATCGTATTCATTAGTGATAGAATGATCAAGATCCTTCCAGAATCTGAAAGGAAAATGCCTGTTTTGTAAGAAGATCTGGAGCGCTAGAACTCTTTGAATTCATATCAGTTTACATGGATGGATCAATAATGATCCGTGGAAAGTTGACAGCTTCTTGGAACGCTGTTTAGTTAACTCAGATTCGGTATAATGTTTAGAGGAAAGTCGTTCTCGAAGGCTTCGATAGCTTCTGAATTCATACTGTTTCTTTGAACTTAAATAACACAAAAAATGGTGAAAGGTGAATGGATTTCTTAAAGGAATGGTCGAGGTTTTTTAGATCAGTATAGAGCATCACAATCTTCACTGCAAGAAGGTGCCCAGTGGCTATTTCTTTTAAATATTTCACTTGGGGATAAAATTATACAACCCCTTTTTTTTTTTTAGTGCTCAATGGTATGCTGAAATAAAGATTGCCTGAACATTCATCCTCTAGCTTTCCTGAGGCACAGTCATGAGAGAGGAAATTGTAATATTATAGCCACTATCAGCGAATTTCGTTGGAACTTTTTGCATCAGTCTTTTGTTGTAAATTAACATTTATTTGAAGTGCTCTCTGATAACGAAAATTATGCGTTATTTAATACTCTTTGGGTTAATATTGCTGTCCATCATCGCCCCGACGACGCTCGCCTCGTTCTCCGAATGGCGCAACTGTACGAGTACCAAGGATATCTGGCCCGACGCCGCTCGTTGGTCCGTCAACGAAACACGATCAGGCCTCAATAGGTCTTCGACGACGACAACGACTACCAAAGTGAAAACCCCTCTGTACATCGCAGGATTTCTTCCGATCACGGACGAGTTCAATGACCAGCTCGTATGTACGGTGCTCATTGCTGTCGAACACGTCAATGAATACCAGGGATTGCTAGATGATTACGAACTTCGTATTGCTTGGGCATGGACAGAGGTAATGTAGTCATTTATTAAATATTTAAAACATATTCGAACAACATAATCATTTCTATATTTCGGATAATCTTTAATACATCTCAGGCCTTTCTTTTCCGCCCCCTATAATTTAATATTTTTGTTTATTGTAGCATTGTACTGTACCTTTTCTCCCCTCACATTTTCACTGTAATTCATGTTTTCTTTTTGTTATTTTTATTGAATGTGAAAAGAATGAAATGTATTCGAATTTAATATTGTTTAATATTTGTTTTCAGGTTGTATGTGGCTTCAGGGTGCCAGAAATAGTAGTTACAGGCAATGTAATTATCGAATACAAGCTGTTGTCATTGAATGCAGAAAAACAAACCGGAGGTAGTCGTGTAAGTGCGGAAAAATCACCGCCCCAAACAAAATGGCCAAATTACGAATGAAA
This sequence comes from Strongylocentrotus purpuratus, assembly GCF_000002235.5. Lineage (NCBI taxonomy): Eukaryota > Metazoa > Echinodermata > Echinoidea > Camarodonta > Strongylocentrotidae > Strongylocentrotus > Strongylocentrotus purpuratus. The sequence goes on from NW_022145610.1 coordinate 27,711,684, forward strand.
TATTTCAAAAGGTGAAATCGACAAAGAATCTCGGATTTATTTATTCATTATTCAAACATATCTATAGAGGATACACAATTCAGTTGAACGCCTGTTTTACATTTTTGCCCTGATGAATATAAGCACATTGGGAAACACATATTTGGGAACATCCCGCTAGCCAGCGATATTTTTTGCTCGGAGGTCGATATCCAACACTAATCGAATTTCTGGCTTACTTCGCTCCATCGGGTTTTCGCGTCTTCGGGTCAAACAAACTTTTGTGAATAATCAAGTCCTTATTGCCGAAGGGTCGGGTCCAGTTTACCGGATAATTTGTGAAAAACCTACATCAAATCTAAACAAAATTACGTCTCTACCCGACACATTTTGATACGAGATAAATGATCACATGATTTCGTTAAAAAAAAGGCGAGTGATCGGTTCTTCGTCATTGTCTGATTGTATATTCAATATTCAAATTCAAATTCAAATTTTGTTGTCTAATGATTCGAAATTTGTTTCGTTTGCATGTCCGTACACGATTACAGATTATAAACATCAATAAGATACAAATGGATACAGAATAGAACATTTGACTTGAACATAGGTAACACAAAATGCGATAGTTCAACATGCAGACTAAAATTCGATTCATAATTCAGACTAAGTAGTTAAATTCAATTCATAATTTGGATTAAATTAAATTCACAATTGAGATTACATTCAATTTATGATTCAGACCAATTCAGTTCATAATTCAGTTTATTTCCAATTCAAATCCCGATCACATTCAATTCATAAAACTGATTAAAATAAAATTAACAATTTAGATCAAATTCAATTAATAATGGGCATGTTTTCACAAATGTACATTGAGAAAGACATCTGAAGGGTCATCTTATGGAATTTCTTGTTTATTTGCTCTCAGTTTACCCGACCTTTCGTGAATATTGGAGCATGTTTTAACGAAAGTGAACCTAACGACCAAATCCGACGCGGAGATCTGATGGATCGAAGTCAGCCCAAATTTCTAGCTTCAATCGTAGACCCATCACTATACCTGATCCCAAACCTAAACCTTTCACAAAAACGACATCGCAACGGTAATCATCACCATTAAAACATACCCTTTAAGTTGACGAAAGAAGCTCGGAGCAACTAAAGCCCACTTTGAGATCGTACCCGGGAGTTGGATCACTTACTTTTGGAAAGAAGAACATCTATGACAGCGATCTATTAGCCATAATTATGAAATTTAAAAAATCCAAAACATTTATTGCTGTATTCGTGATATTGACATGAACTTTTTCGACAATACAATTTCGACAAAGTTTGGCAAACATATATATTTCCGCTTGATCTAGATTTCCTTATCTAATCATTGGTCATGGGCATCTACGACACAACATAACAGGTCAAATAGCATAGCATTTATAATGTCTCTTATACCATTATTCAATTTGCTTTACAATTTTTTTAATACACTGTCGCTCATATAGATGGAATATTTTTGTTTTACCCCAATTTACGGAATTATTTTAAAAATAATTTAAAAATAATAGATCTAGATAATAGTATACATTCTCAGATTTTATTGAATAATAATTTGACGATGTGTGTTTTGCGTGACTGCTAAGGCATGTGTATGCTACTATGCTTATCAAATAGGGGACCTACGCCCTTAAGTCATAAATGACAGTAATGAGGACTAATGCCCCACAAAAGGGCACTAATATAGCACATCGATACGGTTTTGATCCTGGGGCCTCACAGTTACGAGGCCATTGCTTTGTCACTGAACCATGACTGTACGCAGCGGGGGCTAAGGTAGGGGGCAGTTTCCATAAATAAAAAAAAAACAGAGAAAATGTAATAAATTTTTATGTTGGGGACCGGGGTAAAATGCAATAAATCATTGAAAAATTATTGCATTTTCTGTGTTTTTTTTATATTATTTATGGAAACTGCCCCCTATCCTAGCCCCCGCTGCGTACAGTCATGGTTCGGTGACAGAGCAATGGCCTCGTAACTGTGAGGCCCCAGGATCAAAATCATGTCGATGGGCTATATTAGGGCCCTTTTGTGGGGCATTAATCCTCATTACTGTCATTTATGACTTAAGGGCGTAGGTCCCCTATTCGATAATCATAGTAGCATACACATGCCTTAGCAGTCACGCAAAACACACATCGTCAAATTATTATTCAATGAAATCTGAGAATGTATACTATTATCTAGATCTATTATTTTTAAATAATTCCGTAAATTGGGGTAAAACAAAAATATTCCACCTATATGAGCGACAGTGTATATCGATTTTTTTTTATATTGGATTAATACATCATGTATTATCTGTGTACTAATACTTTTATTGGAAGGTATCATTGCTGACAGCTTATTCAGATATGCCGCGGTGAACTACTGAAAACAAATACGTTTGAATGACTGGCAACAGCGTGCCACAAAGATCCTGCGCTGATGACTGAGCTCTATAGCTGTGTCATAAGTATAATAATTTATTGTCCTTTTAAGGAAATTTGCTTTCCACTGGTTACCGAGTATTGCGATACAGATATATAAATGAAATATTACATGGCAGTGATAAACATACACATATGATAAACATACAATAGATGAGGTAATATATATGTAAGCCACGGTATATATGGTGGTTAAAGAGTTAATATCAGATTCCATTTTACAAAATATGAAGCTAAATTATTTAATATCAATGATTATTCCATAGTAAATCTTAAAATGATAATAAATAAATAAATTATTATTATTGTCATTTAGATCATTATTATTATTATTATTATTATTATTATTATTATTATTATTATTATTATTATTATTATTAATATTATTATTATTATCGATTACCATTTTGAGTAGTATAATTATTACCGGCATCGTTTTTATTGATAAGTTTATTGATGACACATAGATTGTAGTTACTGGCTCAAACGGTAATTGATAGTTGGATGCAATATTCATGGCATATATTTGAAATTTATATTATATTACATTTATATTAATACATTGACATGGTAGGTTCATAGTAATCAAACACGTTTTGCCTTGGAATTAAAAAGATGAATAGAGTCGGGGATAAAGGATCTTCGGAAACGTGCACGTTGAGTTCGTGGTGTGCACAGGCGTATTCCAGATCTGTTATAATTGAAATGCTCATTCAGTGGGTGCAAGGGGTCATGCATTATTTGTTTTACTTTAGAGAGGGCATTTTTCTGATACAGATCTTCTATGGATGTTAGATCGGCTCCTGTGATACGTTTTGCTGCCTTTCTAGGACGTTCGAGTAGTTTCTTGGCAACACTTTTAGCGTTTGCATAATAGCAAATTAGGTTGAAGGTTAGGACACTCTGAATTAGGGACTTAAAGAACAGTTCTATCAACTTACTATCTACTCTTAAGTTTTTCATTACCCTAATAAAGTATAGTCTCTGGTTGGCTTTCTTTTGGATGTCTACAATGTTCTTAGTCCAATCAAGTGACTTTGAGATAGTAGTACCTAAATACCTGTACTCTTTAACTTGTTCTACAGGAGAATCATTTATCAAAATCTGAGTATGATCGCAGGGGTTTCGACGAAAATCAATTATGATCTCTTTTGTTTTAGTTACGTTTAGTATTAGGGAATGGTCATTGCACCATTTAACAAACTCATCTATAACCTTAACGTATGGGTCTACATCTTCAGAAAGATAATCTGTGATAACAGTATCATCCGCATAGTTGATGATGCTGCACTCTCCTACATTACATAGACAGTCACTTGTGTAGAGGGAGAAGAGCACAGGGGAGATGACACAGCCCTGGGGCGCCCCTGTATTCACAATTCTTGGACAGGATAAAGCGTTTCCTAAGATCACTCTCTGTGGTCTGTCACTTAAGAAACTCTGTATCCACAGACTTAACTGGGGTGGGAGTTCCATATCAATGAGTTTGTTTATCAGAAGGTGGGGGAAAATAGTGTTGAAAGCACTAGAAAAATCCACGAAAGTGGATCTTACGTAGGTCTTAGCCTTGTCTAAATGGGCATATACCTTATGTAGGTATGTGAATACTGCATCATCAACTCCTCTCTTACATCTGTATGCAAACTGCATGGGGTCAATGTAGGGGAAGTGTATTCAAGAAGGTACTTCATCATGATCTTTTCGAAACATTTCATGACACTACAAGTGAGTGAAATGGGTCGAAGATCATTAAGCTCCTTCACTTTCTTCCCTTTAGGAATTGGTCTTATTAGGGATGTTTTCCAAAGAGTCGGGATGTATCCCCTTTCCAGTGATTGGTTGAAAAGTTCATTAAATACCCCGGTTAACTGATCCCTACAAAGCTTGAGTACTTTGTTACAGATACCGTCAGGCCCCGGGGCTTTATTGGTTTGAAGTGCCCCAAAACATCGCCTAACATCATGTTCAGAGATACAAATTACATTTTCAGATTCACTTAACATTTGCCTTAGTCTTAGTGTAATTACGTCATTTTCAACTTTAAACTTTTTATCATATCTACAATAGAAGTCATTCAGTTCATCTACAAAGTCCTGTGTTATGTCAAATCCCAGAGTCTTGGGCTTTTGTTTATACCCAGTAATCACCTCCATCGTTTTCCAGGCAGCAGCAGGTTTGTTATTTCGAAAATTATTTTCGAGCTTGTTTTTATAAGACATTTTGCAAGAGTCAACTAAGCGTTTAATTTCCCTTTGTACCTCTTTGACACGCGTCTTGTTACCGTTGATGAGTGCACCATTCTTTATCTTCAGCATGTCCCGCAGTTCCTTTGTAACCCATGGCTTATTGTTGGGAAACATTTTAAACATTTTACGGGGTATAATCGTGTCGACACAAAACTTGACATAACTTGTGATAGCATCAGTGGCTTCGTCTAGTGAGCTCGCTGAGTTGAACAATAGATCCCAGTCCGTACAGTCAAAGGCTACTCGGAGTTCCTCCGTGAAGTGCATTTCTAATTAGGACTTAAATCCTTGGTATTACACTTAACATTATCATTAACGTGGTTAAAATTACTTGCCGCGTTATATTATGTGAACGAGGCTTGAAATTAATTTCTCTGAATTACTCGAGGAATCGAATAACCGAACAATTTCATATCCGAACTCAACAGCTTTTCAAGCTTCTCCATTTGAAGATCCGACAGCGTACCATAATACCTCCGCAAGACGCCATCCTCAGAACTATTTGTCGCATGTGGCGCTTTCACAAGTGGCACTTTAGAAGTGGCATCAAATATCTGAACGATTTGCTTAAAATCGTCTGCGTACGTTTCGATTTTGCCGATATAATCGTAATCTAAACATGGTGGGCATACTTTGTATTGTTCTCGCCAGTGCACGTCCGTTTTTCCACTCAGGTAATAGTACACGAATTCTTTGAAAGTGACGTTGTATTTCTCGCTTGGCATCGACCGATCCGGCATCTCTGCGGGAGAGTGGCTCCCGAACGTCATATAGATAATTTTGTTATGCTGGTTACGATGTGTCGGATTCCGATTGGGGTAGGTCTCCAGTCTGTCACGGAAAGCGGACAGAAGACGGGAATACGGATTGCGCACGAAGATCACCGACGTGTAATTCCGTATTATATCAAGCCTCTTGCCAGAGCTATACTGGCCTAGCACGCTGAGATGCTTCTTGGCTGCCTTTGATATCTCTTTCGGCGGCATTTCATTCGTCGAGTTAATCGCGCCCTCTAGTGTCATGAGAGTTTTCACCCAGTTGTTGCTGCTTGCTTTCGGAATGAGACAGAGGAGGGTTCGGTATCTTTCGGAGACGTATATATTCCGAAGGTAGCTCGGATTTGTAAGTACTGTGTCCAGCTTGTAGGTTTCATTGTCACAGAAGCCGAGGGAGGAGCAAGCATGACGTTGGTTGTGTCGACGCAAAGCCTGTATTAGTCCACAAGAATGGTATCGATGTTGTTGACGACATGGAAAAGAAACATGAAAAAGGAACACATTAACATTGGTAAAGCTTTATGGAAGGGGAATGGAGAGCGGGAGAGTGAGAGTGAGTGAGAGAAAGAAAGAAAGAGATCGAAAGAGAGGGGGAGTGGACAGAGAGAGAGAGAGAGAGAGAGAGAGAGGGAGAGAGAGTCAGAAAGAGAGATGGTAGGGAGAGAGAGAGAGTATGTGTGTGTGGGTGGGTATAAGTGTGCGTGTGTATACGCTGTAAGTGTGCTTGAGAAAGAGAAGGAGAGATAATCAATGAATGACGAGGAAGGAATTCCAGACTTTGAGAGAGAGAGAGAGCCATAGACTAGGTACAATGTGTATGATCGAATCTCTTTGGTATAAACCCTCTTTCAGATTGTTGGTGTCAGTCTAAATGGTGTAGATTTAGCTTCAAATCGCCCTAGATTCACAAAATAGAACATAATATGAGAGCCGTGGTGTTTATTACGAGAAGAACTATCAGACTGGAAAATGACGACCGTATGATAAATACTTCACGCATACTTCACCCCCAAATAAAAACCCATCTTGTCATCTCATTTTCATTATTATTCTCGTGGACTGTAGCCCCCTAGCCCCCTGCCCCATTTGCCCCGGCCTGACCTATGTTTGGGTGGGCCTTTTCATACTTCTGAGCATTGGTGTACCTGCGTTGCCGGACAGTTCTGCAGAAAGTGAACGTTGGACAGCTGTGATAGTGCAATTCCTGTTAGTAAAGTCCCATCTGTACATGGTCAATGAAAATGAAGACGCGTTCTTTAAAAAACTTTTTTTTTAATTTTTTTTTTTACATCTAGCCAACATGAGAGCACTCGAAGAATCCCTAAATAATATAAAGACTCCAATTATTATTTTGGTCTATGAGCTACACCAAAAATCTCTAGTGTTTATTTCATGAGTAAAAATGGTGGGGACATGCAAGGCAACATATCCACATGTGTTATACTCATTCTCCCAATAATCCCATTACTTTGGAAGAAAGTTTAATCCTTCATTCAGCTGTTCAAAGTATTTTGATCATTGATTAGTATATGTTTATTTAGGTGACGGAGGATTATCTTAATTAAATTGTTTGTTATTATTATATAGATATATGATGAAATAGGAAACAAAATAAAACTAATCTAAACGATGTAGCCAAGCTGTAAAACTGTATAATAAAAACAAGAGTATGGAGATGTGATATTAGGGACTTTTAGATTTACACGACGAGAACGTGGACCGCCACGTGTGACATCCTTTTAAGGTAATATGACGTCATTTTAAGGCACTGCCGGGCACGGCCCAGAGCCTTAACACAATGTCACACGCGGCACTCCACGCGCTTGTCGTGTAAATCTAAAAGTCCCTATCATAAGATTTAGTATCAGAGAAGGCAAAACGATTGTTCTTGCAGGAGAACGAACATTAGCGATAATATACATGTTGAATATGTAGTAGGGGCTTCTATTTAGGTCGTGTCTTATGAACAGTTGCGATTAATCGTATTTGCGATTGATATCAATAGCAACTAGGTACATACGACATGGGAGACTGCAAACTTGCGATTGATTGGCGGACTTGCGATTGATTAGAATAGATCGCAACTCTTTATATAGACGGGCCTGATCTACCCCAGTCGTACTACTGAGACCGACAGGATATTACATTATCCCTTAATAATAATGATAATAATAATAATAAAAACGTTACTTATAAAGCGCTTACCACCAAAGTCTCTAAGCGCTATAAAAAAATAATGCATATAACAAGACAGAACATTTCCAGTAGGTTCCAGGTATAAACTTCCTCCACTGGTGTAAATATCAAACCACGAAGATCACAAAAAGACACAAAATTTCACAGAAAACAAGAGAGCACATAAGAGTGGTCGCTTGTAAGGCGCTCCTCCTCACTTCACTTAAGGTCAAGGATAGGTAGGTGTTGAGTCGGTCTAGCGATGTGACCTAGGTATACACCAGCCCCTCTTCAAATAAAATCAACATTTTTATTAGAAATTAAAAATCAACATAGTATCTACCTTTTTCATGTTTTTCCTTTCCCGAAAACTTGGTAAGAATGACAAAGGAAGTGGAAACAATCGTCGCTACACCGAAGATCAGATACGTCCTTCTTCGCAGCATTGTACCGAAATGTCAACTAATAGAAAGGGAGAGAGAGAGAGAGAGAGAGAGAGAGAGAGAGGGGGGGGGGTGGATGAAACACATGAAAATCCTAATTCAATTCTTTCAATTCATTTCAAAAATGGTTTTTATAACAGCAAAAACATGGTTCATACAAATACAATTTTACATGAAAGACAGTCATGGCTGGAATATTCATGTTTACATGTTGGGCACTAACACTGTTAAAGATATACATGTACATGTAAAAGACTAGAAATATAAGAAATGGGACTTAGATTCAGCATTATTGTTCGTAGCCTAAAATACGTCTATGTGCTCTAGATCTGTAGTGTCCTTAGGCACGACAATGTATTTCATTTGGCACTCTTTTACCCAGGTGTTAAATGAGTACCGGTAGGAAGGTATTCCTTGAATGCTGTGAGCACCGAAATCGGTAGGCATTCTGTAACCGTTGTGTGGGTGCTATAAAATGTATCCATCGTTATTCTTCTTCTTCTTCGTCCTCTTCTTCTCCTTGTCATTATTGTCATCATTAATATTATTATTATCATCATTATGATTATTATCATTATCGTCATCATTATGATTATTGTTATTACAATTATAATCATCATCATTTACATCATTGTTTTAATTTTCGTTATCATCACTTTTCTTGCTATTATTAACATGACTTTACACATAACGAATTGGGAGGGGACGGGAGGGGGGGGGGGGTGATCAAGAGTACATTGGCTAAAATGCCAGCCCTCTGAGCGTTAATGGTAGGCCTAAGGTTATGCATTCTCATAAATTCTCATAAAACTATGACAGACATTTACTTCAATCGAAGGCTTGCTATTGGCCACCATTAAATCAGCTTAGAGTGTCATATTTTGAGGGCTGCAAAAACATTTTTTTTTTTTTGGTGTAACCTAACATGCTGGATACTCTAAACGGTTTCCTCGTTAAGTGTTAGAGTGTTGAAGCAAATGATCGTTTATTATTTAGGTCATTCAGTTTAAAATAAACTGCTTTACAATGACGCTCTGCTGCATAATATAGGCTTAATTTAAGGGGTCATGAAAAGTACAACAACTATGGAGACAATAAAGGATATGAATATAAAAAATATGACTAAAAATACACTTATAACCGAAAGGCACAACAACATAAAATAAAGTAGTGTCTTACCTGGAAAATATTGAAAACTTCTCAATCACTTCTATTCCGTTGGCCCATTACAACCTCGTAATAACAGATCACAATACACGACTGATTAGTCTTATGTGCATACCGTGGTCTATCAAGCGATATTGCACGCGAGCAATAATTGATGCTAATCAAAATATGACACCCTTCTCAATTACACCACTAAGCGATACCGACATGATGTATTTAAAGGTATAGATACGTAGCATTGGTCGCAGTATATACTTGTTACTACTCGTGTCACTGAGTGGCGTTTCAAAAAATATTTCGTTTGCAGTTTTTAATTTGGTATATTATATTAGTGACATAATGTGTTTTTCCCAAACATTATTTTGATAGCACAGAAATAAACATGCATTGAGGGAGAAAACAAATAATTGAGATTTCGAGAGGTAAAGATAAGGGGAGATATAGATACAGAGGGGGGGGGGGGGGGGGGGGGGGGTTACGGAGAGAGGGGGAAAGGGAGACCAGGGCAAGTAGTAGTATTTGATAAAAGATCTAGGTTGTTCGCTTGAACATTAAACACAAATACCAGAGGTCATTGTTTAGGAATAACAACATTGCCCACTTTGCAATTTGCCTAATGATTCACTTTGTAAAGTGATCGTAATTCATTTTCCATCAGCGCTGCTTGCTTCGTGTAACCCCTTAGGAAAATTCTAACTCCATCAGCTGTTCAAAGAATGTTATATTACAAACCATCACTCATTAGTCTTGTTTAGACGGAGAAAAGTTACCCCAGGGTAAAGGTCGAGGTAAATATGGCGGGCCAAGCATGCCACTATCCGTACAACTATACAACTATACGTTCGAGTCCCGCCGCCGCACTAATGTCTTTTGTCAAGACATTGATCTACATTTGCCACACTCCACCCAGGTGAAACAAATGGGTACATGGTAGGAATGTATGCCTTGAAATGCTTGAGCGCCGTATGGCACCCGTGCTAAAGCCAGGGTAATAATCGGGAGCGCCAGGAGGGTCAAATCTGACTGACATGAGCGCTATACAAGAACCCACTATTATTATCAGGTGGGCTGTATCTATACAGACCACCTTATAATTTTGTTAAAATTGCCTTTATTATTATTTATTTATTTTATTTCTAACCACTTTTTTGTTAACAAGATAACTTGAAAATGGCTAAATCAAGAAACTTAAAATTTGGCACACATATGTATAGGCATATGGAGAAAACACGGTAAGGTTTTAAACCTTGACCTTGACTGATGACGTCATCTAGGCGCCATTTTGTGAAATTTTCTGAAAATTTACTCATGATCATATTTTCATAACGGTAAATCATTTCTCATTCATATTTATCATGATCAAGGTCAATATCAGTCCGGTCAAATTCATGTCAAAAAACGCGCGCGTGCGCGTACGTCCGCGCGTCAGTGCGCGCGCAAAATTTTTAAATGCTCAAAATCGTCTCAAATTTATTTTGCATACGTTTCAGGTCATTTTAAGCATTTTATAAAAAATCGCGCGTACGAGCATGCGCGCCCGTATTCGCGCGTAACACCATTACAAAACATAGAATCGCCATTTTTTTTTCTTTCATGATATTTCTCATATTTTTTCAAGGAACTTGATACCATGTTTATCTCTTTATGACCATTATTAACAAGATGAGCGTAAATTCAAGATAAATGTCAGTGCGCGCGAGCTCTTTTAATACATAGCATATATGGGCAAAAACATGCCTATACAAAATCCGTTATAGCTCTTTGGAATGAACCGGGATCCTCAATTTTTTTTCATATTTAGATAGAGTATGAGACGGAAATATGATTCCATGTCTCATTTGGCTATTAAGTGTATCGTGACATCATCACAATGGCCTTGGAACTCAAAATACGAATTTGCATATTATGACGTCAGCATATTTATGTAAAATTGATTGTATCTCTGTAAATATTGATCAATTTTCTTCAAAATTTCGATATGTTGTAGCTAAGACAATTTTCTACAAGCGCAGTAATAACCATTTTTCATTTTGATGACGTCATCATAGTGAAAATTTTGATTAAAGGCCTCATGTCAAAAACTTCATAATTTGCGTGTTATGCCTATTGAAGGTGAATTTAGTTCACGTTATGAATCTACATGATATTGTTTTTAAGAATTTGTAAGCAGTATGTCGCTTATTTTTGCTCTATTTTGTCTCAAATTTTAGTTGACCAGCCCACCTATACTTGTTCCAAACAAGTATTATATGTCTAGTTATTATTATTATTATCCAGCAGACCAATCAGAACGCAGGAAACTGTACATCTATACAACTATATCAGTGGCGGATTCAGAGGGGCATAGGGGGCACGTGCCCCCCGGTAAAAGAATGGGGGAAAGGGGAAAGGGGAAAAAGAAAAAGGGCGAAAAGGAGAAAAAGGAGGGGGAAAAGAATGAAAAGGAAAGAGAGAAAAAAGAAGAAAAGAGGGAGGAGAGAAAAAGAAAGAGGAGAAAAAGGAGGGGATAGGAAGAAAGGGGAAGAGAGAGAGAGAGAGAGAGAGCGGAGAAAAAAGGCGGAAAAGGAAGAAAGGGGAATGATATTATAAGAAGGTGTCTTTTATACCGAAAAAGGGGCGGGGGGGGGCACGCAATTTTGCAGTGTACATACTATGGGGTCCCTCATGCCAGGCGTGTAGCCTCCCCCCCAAAAAAAAAAAAAAAAAATAAAAAAAAAAAATAAATAAAAAAAAAAGAAAAAGAAAAAAGAAAAAAGAAAGAAAGAAATAAATAAATAAAGAAATAAAGAAATAAATAAAGAAAAAAAAATCACAAGAAGAACCAACAAAAAAAAACAAAAAAAAGCAAAAAGGGGGGAAAGCGGGAATTATTGTGAATTAAAGGAGAAAGGAAAAAAATGAAAGAGAATTAAACAACGAGAGGTGCGAGAGCATGAGGAATTGCATTTCTTTTAAAATAATAATGGGATAAAAACCAGGGGCGTCACTTCAGTTTTTTTTGTGCCCCCCTGAATCCGCCACTGGTATAGTTTCCTGCGTTCTGATTGGCCGGCTGGATAGACGTTTAGTCGTATAGTTGTATAGTTGTACGGATAGTGGCATGCTTGGCCCGCCATATACCCTGCCATATTTACCACGACTAGCTCTTAACACAACCTTTACCCAAGGATAACTTTTCTCTGTCCGAACAAGACTAATATTTGTATAATATTCAACGCCGGAGCACGTAATATTTGTTTACCATATGCCACACAAATAATCTCCATGCGCCGCATTGCATTTATCATTAAATATAATGTAACATAATTAATGTGTGTCATGTACGTGCAGCCGTGCAGAGAGGTGAAGAAAGTATCCAATGTCATAACGTCGATTCGTTTATGCATTTATCTCTTTCCCTTTTTAACATTTGTATCATGCTATCAAGAATGAGAGTTTACATCTGGAGACCGATTCAGTTTAAATCCGGGGTGCCTCAGCATTAGTTTACTTAATAGACCCTCGGTGCTCCCTTTGCGATCCGATTTCCAAATGGTTCTTCGTTCTGTTGATCTCATCAATTAATATTGGTCCTATACGCTTGGCCATCCCCTGATGCCTAAAATTTATCTTATTTGTAACGGGTTATATATTATGTCGGAAGGCAACGAGATGTAGGAAAAGAAGGCTTTATTCCTTTAATTGCTTTTAATGTTTCACATTGATCCTATTACCCCTAGCCATAGGTAGAGCAAGAGGGATTTATTTTTCTTTTTTTTTCCTTTTTCATTAATTTATTTCGTTGTTGGTATATACTTTTAATTCATTTCTTCAAATCATTCATTTATTTATTTCTTCAAATCATTCATTTATTTATTTATTTATTTATTCATTTACAATTTTTATTTAATTTTAAATATTTTTCTTGTAAAAAGGAGGTACGCCCTCCATCATTGATGTCTCTCTCTCTCTCTCTCTCTTACTTAACAGGCCCAAGCAGCCCCGGCTCTGCGCTTCCTATATGACGTCATCTATAACTTTCCTCAGATGGTGATGGTATGGGGACCGACGTACTCCCGAGTCGGCGAAGTGCTGAACCGAGTGGCAGCCGAGTACCACCTCGTACAGGTTCGTCTGAGGTCGGATACGATGGGAAGACTAACAAACAAGACAGGGAGATATATATGGGGGAGGGGGCGGGGAGAGGGAGAGAAAATGAAAGAAAGAAGATATAAATATATAGACTAAGAAAAGCAAGTGCAACATTAACATTATGTAAAACGGTGGATCTCGCACGCATTCTGTATATACATTTAACGTGATGAATTAACCATCACTATGTTTCATGTCATGGCATTTTCAGTTTAAGAAATATTGTGGGGTCCTCAGTTTAACTTCCAAGTTTTAGTTTATGATGAACATCAATTAAAAATCGAAATCGTCTTCAAAATGTCTCTAGTCGTAGCCTTCCTATCGCACTGCTCTGACCGACATCATGTTTAACAGATATTGCTTCGTGTAGTCCATCATTTTGTATTTTATGAAAGACTAACATTACATCTTGAAAAAGTATCAACATCAGAAAAGGCTCACTATATTATCGCTATCATCAATCTCTCCCTTTCTCTTCTGTGGTATATATTCGACCCCTTTAAATACAGGTAGGGATAGCTCAGTTTCAAGCTAACGAACAACTACCGATGAATTACCCGTACACGGTGCAGATCTACCCCTCCAACACGGTGTTTAACCCGGCCAGGATAGCACTACTCAAAGAGATGGGATGGTCTCGAGCCGCCATCTTGTATCAAAACGTCAACCTCTTCCGTGATGTTAGTAAATCTTATACATTTTACAAAATTTTATCGAATTTACCGACGACCAAGTTACCGAATTTACCGAGTGTATGTGTGTATGGGGGGGGGGGGGGTGTCACACCCTACACGTTTCTTTTTGAATGAAAGTGAACCAACATTTTTGGAAAAGGTGTTGTCTGTGATGAAATATGTAGGAGCCAACTTTCTATGATTCTATTTTATCCCTGTAAAAAGTCATGACCTCACAAACATGTATTTCTTTAATAAATCAAATCGAATCAAATCAAACAGGAGATGGAGGAGCTAGTTACCATGATGCAGTCTGAAGGGATGACAGTGGTTGCCATAGAAACGATAAATGATGACCCCCGGACCAACATAGAGAGTCTCAAGGTAAATTTTATCCACTTCTTTTTTATGAGAAAATGGTAGGTACAAAGAATTCAATTCTACAAAGGTTACAAACCGAAGATTGTATCACCTTGAAAGGAAAAGAATTAGTTTGCTTGCAGTCTGAAAGGAGTCGGTTTTTGGCCATGTTTTAAATTAAACATCTCTCCGTCTCCCTGCCTTTGGAGCTATTTGTTTTGCGTTAAATGATATGGCGAAAGGTCATTTGAAGTAGATGCGTAGGCAGAATACTACAATAAAAACGTTGATGAGTGATAGGTCAGGAAATTTAATTTCCTCATGTTCGTAATTAGGTTTTTTTAAAGGATTGTCAAGTACATAGAATAAATGAAGCTAATATAATTCACGTCCATACATGAAGGGTGGCACTGTAACCATGGGGGAGGGGAGGGGGTTCATTGTCTTGACCCGGAAAATTGGGAGAGTGCAGGAGGCGATCCAGTATTCTTCTTTTCTATCCCCTAGCCATCTCCGTTTCCCTTTATCTCTTTCCTGTCTTTTTCTTTATTTCTCATTATTTTTTCCACGCATCACTTGTTTGGGGGGGGGCGGGATGCTCCATACCCCCTTTACCTACGCCACTGAGAATGAATATAGATATGCTTATCTGAACAAAAGCTGTTTCTGTCAATGTACCAAAGCATCCCTTCTGGGGTAATTCTTTTATTTAGCGAAGAATACGAGGCGACATAATTGCTTATAGCAAGGACTGCTAGATCGTTACCAGTCAACTTCTTTTGAATGAGAAAATGTTAGGTACAAAGAATTCAAATTTACATCAAGGACAAATAACATCGTTCAACATTCTCGAAAGATTCATCAATAAGTTTTGTCTTTTTATTATTATTGTTATAAACAAAATATTCATCTTATACATTTTTCAATTTTGATTGAACAGGGGCGTTTCTCTTTCCTCTTCTTTTTCTCTAGGAGCTTTCTATCTATAAATACAAGGCCAGGAATATCAAATTGAAACTCTCTCAGTTTGATTTTGATATATGAGAAGCGTAATTAAATTTCCTTTACATGCCTCTGACGTCTGAATGTTCATAAAGCCGTGCTATAAAATGAACAATAGCGCACATTTTTACATGAAGCACCACTTTTCGATTTGCTTCCAATAAAGGAAATGTTCGTATTCGAAGGACACCCATATACTGCACTGTGTTTTTTTTAACTCTACGTTCAATAACATAATATTACAGAAAAATATATAAACACATTTTCAGACATTAACAAATCACTTTTAATCTAAAAAAGGAACAACATTTTTTTAATGTGAAATTAACATTTTACAATTGATGAACCACCATCGCAAGCGGTCCTTGTTCTTGTTTTCGCTTGAATCTTTTTTTATATACATTTTTTGTATTAAAAAGTTGGTATTTTGACGATTTATATATTACATCCTTACGTCACACATAACTTAATATGTTTTTGTTGAATATTGTTCAGGTACATGTACTAAAGTTTGGCCTTGCGGGATTAACATGTTCATTTTCTGTTAATCGTTTCATACCTCACATTTTACAGCATTACAGGTATTCATAAAACGAAAAATAACGGGAAGAAATTAGTTTGTACAAATAAGAAATAAACTGTATTTGTTTACAGCTCTATAGGACTAATTTTCAAGTAGTAATGAAATATCACAGAGCCTAAACTAGAAGCTATCCTCGTTTGTTTTAGGTTCTGCATGGAGGGTAATATGCTTGTCAAATTGTGAGAGAAAGCAAAGCATAAGGTTTACGCTGGAAATGAAAATAACAAATGTCAGTGAATATTTATTAACAAAATATTTGGTGGTATATTCTGACACTCTTTGCCCGTCATTTTGATGTCTGATGCATGGATAATTATATCTCATACATGTATATATTAAACATGTGTAATATTCTTCTTCCTCCCCCCCCCCCCCATTTTTTATGCCAGCGACATGACGCTCGGATCATATTCATGTCTTCGTACCAACGAATGGCAACGCGAGTCTTCTGCCAGGTGATTATTGTTCAGTTATCAAATGACAAAAATACAATTAATTAATTAATTATTGATTAATTAATTCAATAATTAATTGATCTATTAATTTATTAATGTGTGCAACCACCAATTTATTATCTCATTATTGTGCACAGATATATAGGCAGGGACTGTATGGTTCAAAGTACGTGTGGGTGCTTATGGGATGGTACCACGCTCGCTGGTGGCAGGCTGAGACCGAGTTCTTCTTGCAGAGCGACCCAGACTTCTGCACCGTCGACCAGGTGGACGACGCCGTCGACGGTTACCTCAGCCTGCGCGGCTTCGAGATCCAAGAAGATCTATCCGAGATCAACTTCAATGGAGTCGTAAGATCATCCTTGATTTGAAGTGTCAGACATGTGCCCCCCCCCCCCTCTCTCTCTCTCTCTCTCTCTCTCTCTTTCTCTCTCTCCCCTCCCTCTCTCTCTTTCTCTCTCTCTCTTTCTCACTCTCTCTCCCTCTCTCTGTCTCTGTTCTGGATCAATATCGGTTGATTTTGTTGATTTTTCTCCAAAATACAGATTTCTTCAACATACAGAACGTCTATAACTTAGAAAATGTACCTAATGCTTCCTCTCATGTGTTAAATTCTGTGAAATTGAAGAAAAAAAGGCGAGATAGTATGTACACAAAATTGATATTGGGATAAATGTTTACACTCCCGCGAATAATTAAACCAAAGTATCATTCTAGAGAAGAAAAAAACATTGATGTAAATAATCATTTTCAAATAAATGTAGTTATATGGAGAGGGGGAAACAATACGACTCATATTTCATGGTTAAGGTATTTACTTTGTCTTTCATTTTCCGATGAGTTTAAACAATTATAATACCACAATCATAGTGTATAATAATGATTAAAGAGCAACACTTACATCCAAATCTTAAAATACGGAAGCGCCGCTGTCGTAGTCGTAGGTGAGTGGTTTAAACAGTCCTGACTTGAAATTCAAAGGTCGTGGTTTGAACCCCGATACGGCACTAATGTCCTTTGGCAAGGCATTAATCTTCATTTGCCACACTCGATCCGGTGCTGTAAATGGGTACCTGGCAGGAATTAATTCCTTGAAATGCTGGAGCGTTGTAATGGCTAAAGCCAGGGTAATATTATTAAAGCGCCTCGGAATGGAATTTCTACATAGACGGCGCTATAGAAATGCCTGTAACTATTAATTATTATTATATAGCTTCCAATTACGCTGCTATAAGTATTGCATTGAATTTCAATTTAAAATTTCCTTTTTTTAAACACAAATCAAACCTATGCTGTCAGCAACCCGATCCTGAGCGCCTTCTATTCTTCAAGTATCTTCAGAGCCAGTTGCTAACAGGAGGAGCCTGCGACTCGTACGGCTACGACCAGGTGAGTACGACATAGCATGCGACTCGTACGACTACGACCAGGTGAGTACGACAGAGCCTGCGACTCATACGGCTACGACCAGGCGAGTACGACAGTCTCTCTGTCGTGATGACACAGGAAACGACAAGGAGAATAGACACGAAGATGATCTAATTTACAATATATTTAACAAAAAAATAATTAAAGGTTAAATCATTCCCTTGCCAGCTTTACAAATTGGGAGGTGATTTTTAAAGTACAACATGAAAAAAGAATAACTGATGGAAGGATACTGTATACTGACACAGCCGGAAGTAAGTGTCATCTTCATTCAAATGCATTTAACACTGAGACTCATCGGGTGGGTGGGGGTGTTGGGGCTGCTTTAGGGTGGTTGGGGCATGTTAAGAGAGTGAACAATATACACTGTATATAATGTTGTAGTATTATGCTAATGACTTAATGTGTAATATGTTATTTTCTTGTTTACGTTATTATTTTATAAGGACCACTCGAGAGAACAGCTGTGCTTTAATAGCATAGCTGAGAAGGGTGATCCTTCTGAAAGTATTGTTCCATGTAATAATGTATGTTATTATTTATATGCCTTCGGTAAATAAATTCAAACAACCAATCAAACTCCCCGTAGGAGAGCCTTGCGGCATTGCATATCGACGTAAGCCATACGCCATAATTCACAATTATCTGTTGGTATGATGGCATGCGTCATTTTCCTTTCTTTCTTCAGATAATGACCATTGCCCTTGCGTTGAATGCGTCAATAGAGCAGCTGGCTGCGTCAAACCCACCCAAGACTCTGGCCGACTTCACATACAGTGAGAAGGACATGGCTGATATCTTCCTAGAAGAGGCAAAGAGAGTATCGTTTGTGGGACTAACAGTAAGTGAATGCAACGTTTATTATAATGATGGGGGTTGGGTGTCCGGACACTTATTAAACTTCTCATTTGCCTTAGGATTTTTAGGATATACCATCATGAAAATTTCCCTTTGTAATAGTGTCCAACCATCAATAGTGATCTGTCAGTTTATGACAGGTTCAGTGACCCAATCAGAGTGCTACTTCAAGTGTCTCTCCAAGTACTTCGGTCTTTAGCCATCCGTTTCAGCATTTCATACCCCGTTGCTCCACATTCCGCAATCAAATCATCAAGAAAGCCTTTACGAGGTCTTCCCCTCAACTTCTTTCCATGTAGACGGCCTTCTAGGACTCTGATCATCAAGCTATCATCATGCCGCATGATGTGTCCAAGCCATTTCTTCTGTCTCTTTCTAATCGTTTGAAGCAGCACCCGCTTTTCTTGAACTCGATGCAGCACCTCTTCGTTCGAAACTCTATCCCTCCAAGACACACCTAGTAGTTTACGCCAGCACCACTTCCAATCGCTGAATGTCCTTCCTGGCGAGTGTCCACGTCTCTGCTTCATATAACAGTACACTCCATACTAGAGACTTCACAAGACGCTTTCTCAAACTCAGGTCAATATTGTGGCTCATCAGGATATCTTGTCGTTGAGTGAAGGCAGCTCTTGCCAATGCTGAGCGCAAGTTGACCTCTTTGGCAGACTTGCCATCCTCAGTCAGCACACTGCCTAGATATTTGAAGTGGTTGACTTGCACTAGTCTGTTGCCATTTATCATGATGGTTATTTCTTTTGTCTTGGCCTTACTTATCATCATCACCTTCGTTTTCTTCTCATTTATTCTCATGCCATCAGTCTTATAAGATTTATTTAATATTGCTTGCAAACGTCTTCAAATTGCTGTTTTAAATCAACTGTCCGGATACACAACCTGTCCGGACCAAAATCGTCTTGTTATACATAACCGCTTTCAGCTAATGTTGTTTCTCATTGTAGCAAGATTTAAAACTGCCTTCATTTTTAAATTCACCACTGATATTTGCTGATTATACCTTTAGTTTTTGGAGAACAAGAATTAAAGCCCATTAAGTTCAGTTGAAAGTTTTCAACGTGGTCAAAGGAAAATGTCATAACTGCTTAAACTGACTCACGCGCGTTACACACGAAGCGTCATTTTTGACGTAGGACTCCGTCAGCGACTTTTATGGGTTTCTGACGCACCATGCGAAAGTCACGTCGTACAAAAAGTGACTGTAAATGAACAGTTCTAACAGCGCTTCTCATATCTGGCGCATGGATTTAGTGCCTTCACAGACTCGATTAGCGCAGGTAATAGCGCACTTGAAATGACGCCTCATTTGCAACGGATTAATGCGTCAAATAATTCGCCAATGATTTATCATCAAATTAAGATAAGGTCAGAGTGTATGGTGTGCGATTTTTATTGGGTACACAGAGTGACGAATTATGGTTTCACATGTTGATGTATAGCATTAAAGTGTTTTAATAAACATATTACAACGCTGCGATGTTTAATGTTTTTCTCTTTAACCAACTCTAAAGGGTCACGTGGCATTTGACTCGTACGGGAGCCGACAGAGTAATGGCGTTATTCAACAACTACAAAGTAAGTTTTGACATATTTTGAAGAAAAAAACTACACATCTTGTTTGCTAGCTAGTGAGCTTCTCCTTACTTTAAAGTATTTGAACAGTCCAGAGAGGATTCTTAGATTCAATAAGCTTTTGCGTTCATGTACTGTATGCCTTTGTAAGAGAAATTCATATAGGAACGTCATCGCATTATTGGTACTTATTTCTGAAGAAAAAAAGAAACAACAAGCAGTTCACATTTAATGAATAATGCATTGAAAGCATATGCATGTTTATGGTTACAATTCAATAATGTTTTAGGAGACAAAATCTTGTGGGAGAACGAGTTTTTTAAATGTCTGGGGCCTGACGCCTTTCCCCTAAATCTGAGAGTGACAAAACAGTCCAAAACTGTTATGTTTTGCTACGTAAAATCCCTCCCGAAAACTGTTGTAATCTATTTGATTTTAATCTAGGTATTCTAAATTGATGTAAAAAATAAATAAATCACGTGTCAGATTCCCCCCCCCCCCCTGCGTTGATAAATAATCATTTTCATTCAAATGGTTAAAGCAGTCATGATTTTCTCTTTTAAAAAAAAATCCTTTCAGATAACAGCGTAGAGCAAATCCTTGTTTTTGATCGCATAGAAGACAGCATTCGATGGAAGAGAAGGTTCGAATGGGGAGGTAGGTTAGATTTTTTAAAAATATGATTATATTGATTTTATATTTGTATTTCCATTTCACGACGATCTTACAATACACTCAACAACCTTGCACGAACGTCAAGAAGATATTTAATGCTCTAAAAATTTGTTTACAGTCTTTGAAGATTCTCCACGACCCTATCTGTAAAGCGCTTTGTGAGGGCCTCCGGTCCTGAAAAGCGCTATGTAAGAACGAGCTATTATTATTATTATTATTATTATTTACTCTTTTCCCTCTCCTCCTCTTGCTACCTTCCTTCCTTTTCTCTGTCTCTCTGTCTGTCTCTATCTGTCTCTCTCTCTTTACTCTCTCTTTACTCTCTCTCCCTTTTCTTTGGCACCTGTCATTCCACCTTTCCATCCCACACAATTGTTCTTGCCTCTCTTTCCTCTCGCCTCTCTCTCTCTCTCTATTCTCGCTTCCATCTCCTTCACAACAACCACACTCTTCTCATTCTTCCTATCCCCTCTCTTTCCTTCCTCATTTCCCCCTCTCCGCCCCCACACTCTACCCGTTCCCTCTCATCCCCCTCTCCCCCTTCCCTTCTCCTCATATCACTCCCCCTCTTCGTTCTTTACCCTCTCTCTCACACACTTTGACTCCTCTCTCTCTCTCTCTTCCCTCATCCTTTCTCATCTTGTGGTTCCCCTCTCTCTGTTCTTTGTCTACCTGTCTGTCTCTATGTCTCTGTCTCTCCCTCTGTCTCTACTTCTTATCTACAAACTCCTCTTTTATCATCTCAGGTACTATCATCCCAGTCAGCGGCCCAACGTACAGACCA
This sequence comes from Strongylocentrotus purpuratus, assembly GCF_000002235.5. Lineage (NCBI taxonomy): Eukaryota > Metazoa > Echinodermata > Echinoidea > Camarodonta > Strongylocentrotidae > Strongylocentrotus > Strongylocentrotus purpuratus. The sequence goes on from NW_022145610.1 coordinate 27,733,493, forward strand.
ACGCCTGTCGCGATCGGTAACGTGAATCGGAGCGTCATCTACGTAACCGGCTCTCTTGGTATCGTCCTCGCACTGAGCTTTTTGGCGGCAAATATTCACTTCCGAAATGAACGGTAAGAACCTGAATATTGTTGTCTGGAGCCGAGGCCTATATAGGTAATTCAAAACGTTTATTCATATTGCTTGTACATTTTCATAATTAAACGTTCAAGACAAGAATATCTACAGAGCTCCCCAAAAGAAAACAAAAAAATGAGAGGGTTTTTTATTTTTCAGACAGTAATGAAAGATTCGCCGACGACAAAAGTGAGTGATAAGGCGGATGTGTCGCCCCCTCACTCCCTTCTCTCTCTCTCTCTCTCTCTCTCTCTCTCTCTCTCTCTCTCTCTCTCTTTCTCTCTCTTTCTCTCACTTTCTTTGTTTTCATTCTCTTTCTCTCTCTTTATATCTTTATTTCGCAACGACCTTGCACAGAATAATGAAAACGAAAAAAAATTGTCATGCAGTCATGACCTGTTTTATATGGTTATTAAGAAAATGTCAATAAAATGAAGAAAGCAAAAGAAACAAAAAGATGACGTGGTAAACAGGGTGACGATTGGTCCCATTTAGTTTCATATCTTGCGTCGTGAATAATTATTTCTGTTGGATATAATCATATAACAGCGTATGAACGGAAGATTCTACGATAACAAAGTAGGTTTCTAAAGAAATTTCCAGTCCATTTTTTTCTTTACCCCTCTGTTGACAGCTCAATACCTTTTTTTTTCTTTTCGTTCCATTATTATTATTTTATATCTGTAATTTAGTGTGGTGAAAATATCGAGCCCGGTGTTGAACAACGTGATAGCTATAGGATGCATCCTGCTCTATGGGTCAACGTTCCTCTTGAATGAAACACTACAGATACATACGTCATACAGTCACGTGATGATAAGCATCCAATGCCAGGTGAGGTAGACCGAATTTTAAGAAATTAGATAGACATACATCATGATCATGTATATCATTTAAAAACTGAAATAAACGTAGACTGACTCGTCTTTCATGCATTTTGGTGGAGAGGAATTGTTAGGAAAATTTAATACTTAAGTCTAAATGAAGCTATGTGCTATCGTTGACAAGTGGGTCGGAAAAAAGGAAACTTTAAAAAAAGATAAAAGCTGTTAAATGAAATGAAATAAACTAAGTATCGATATGCTAATAGCTGGTACAACTGGAGAGCCTAAATAGGCGGCGATTGTTATTTTGTAAGTAATAATGTCTTTCAGTGTGTCGCGTCTGAAAACCTACTAGTTTACAGACGAAAAAGAGAATGAAAACAAAACAAAACAAAATGTCTGTTCCAATTTTTTTGGATATCGAAAGCCTGAAAACAAAAATATTAGATTACATTATTTCATTTTTTTTCAGGGGACTTTGATCGTCGGCTGCATTGGACTTTCTCTATCCTTTGGCGCCCTATTCGTGAAGACCTATCGCATTCATCAGATTTATACCAGCGCTATGAAAGCACGGGCTGTAAGGGTGAGTATGCACCATCCCTCCTTCTCTTCTATCTCTCCCTCTCCTACTCTATATCCTCTTTCTCTTGATCTTCTCCTTCTCTTTCACCATTTACGATAGGGACGTCGATAGAAAATGTTCAGAATGGAGTGGGAGGGGGGGGGGGGTCCTGACACAAACTTCGCTTCGGGCATTACCACCGCTGTTTTTTTTGGTTTTAATTAATAGTTATTATAGTCATTATATTAAACATAGGCTTACTATACATCAAAAGTTATAATGACTGTGGAATTCAACATTTCAAAGATCAAAACACATTTTGCCGAATAGTTGCTGCCAAAAAGGGAAACAAAACCACATGTAAACTCACAGTTTCAATTTTGCAGAAATATATTTTTTCCATAAAATAATGGGAGTGTAACACTATCATTCTTCTTCTCGTGACCAATACTCACCATTCCTTTCGATTTCTAAAAAGGGTGGTCTCGGCGATGGTCGACTTCTCTTCACGCTCTCCATCTTCGTGATCATCGATCTCGCTTTCTTCATCTTCTGGATGACCTTCGACCCCATGGTTTTACGATCAAGGACATTCGCACCGACCGTGAGTATTGCAGTTGACTTTCATGATCACTTGGTAACGTGTACGGTAATGACGACAGTTTGTGCATCCTTTCCTTGGTAACATCATGATTTATATGTAGGTCTATGTTAGTAACATTCATAGTTCTCCTTTTATGTACCTTGGTTATCCTTAGGTCTACCAACATATAATTTAAGAAAATAAAACTCCCGATGCATACGGGATTAGTGCAAGGGAATAAAATGCTACTTTACTACCAACAATGATGAACATTGTTTGAAATTTCGAGATTATTTGCCCATGTGAAGGGTACTATTCATGGGGGGGGGGGGAGGATCTTTTTGAAGGTCGGGCAAGTCCAAGGGATAGTTGTCTCAGAATTGAGTGTGGGAAACTGAGTGGAGGGGGGGGGGGGCTCAAGTCTGTTTCCGCTTCCGTTCAGCCACGGGAAAGATGTCGGCGGGTCAAAACAAAAGTCCACACTGCTCCCACTTTCCATAAATTTGCATATTAAGACAACGACGACTGTTTACGTGCAACAGATTAGCAAAGCTTCGAATTAATGACATGTATATTTATGTCATATAATTTACATATGTGGCTCGTGCATCGGAGGGCAGTACTGTGAGAATCGCTTTGTGGTGAACAGTCCTTATTCAATAATAAAGGACATCTGAGTGAAATGCTTTTGGAATCACATGCATTAAACTGCGATGCTATAATATTTTTACAGTTGGATCTTGAGGTGCCAGCGCTTGAGATTTGGTTTGTTCCGACGCTGAGGGCGTGCTCGTCTAAACACGTTGTCCCGTTCTTGATCACCCTGTTGGTGTATAAAGGAGCCTTGCTTCTGTTTGGAGTCTTTCTGGCATGGTCGACAAGAAACGTGCGCATATCACAGCTGAATGACAGTAAGCCGAACTTTGATTTGATTTGAACCATTCGTTTTAATTTATATCGATTTACTGTGGTTAAACACTTAAAGCTTATCTGCCGTAGTTTACAGGAGGGATTAAACCGCTCTACAAGGTCATTGGACAGGTGGCTATCTCATCAACTCAGCTCTCACTTAACATAAGAAAAAGAGGATCATGGGGGACCAATGGTCACCGATTAGGCATTGTTTGTTATATAGAGGGCGCAAATAACCACCAGTAGTGCAGTGGGCCTTTAATAATAGGCCTACAGGTTTTTGTACAATAGGCAATGTATCGATATTAGCAGACAGTTTGAGCTTTTGTGCCAGTCGCAGAAAATGAAACAAAGTCCGTAGGGAAAAAGAAACAGTTTCGACAACATGTAAGTAAAATCAAAATAGATAATATAAAAGTATTCATGGAAACCATTTGCAATCTTCTTTTAAAAGGTCTATTAAAAATGGTCATAGTTTGAAACCAAATTGTGTTTCGTGGGGGGGGGGGGGGGAGGGGTTCTACGCAAAATTAATGCATACCGCTCTTGAACTCCTAAATTGTATATAAAGTCGACATTGCATTTGATTGATTACGATCAAAAGAATTGTCCGACAAGTTACAGTCTTTTTTTTTACAGATTTTGATGATCGGTGAGGTCCTGTTTATATTTTGATGCCAAATTTAAAAATGCAATTTTTGTCTCGATCTTATTACTTTTTTCTTCCAAAAAACCTCTGCAGGTAAATACATCGCTCTATCCGTCTACACGGTATGTCTGACTTGTGTCATCACCGTACCATTCGCTTATATCTTCTACAGCAGAGGCGACATCAACTTCGTCTTCTCGTTCGTAGCAGGAGCCGTCATCATCGCCACCACGGTCGTGCTCTGTCTCGTTTTCGTGCCAAAGGTACGACCAGGGGCCCGATCACGGCATTCCGTGTTCGCCAATTAAGTTCGATGTCCGTTTTATGTCGCGTTTTCTCACGGCCTCTTTTTCTCTCTTGTTTTCTCTCTCTCCTCTGTCCCTCCATCACTCTAAATTTCTTTCCATCTTTCAATTGTCTGTCTTTTTCTCCTTCTTTCTTTCTCTGTCTGTCTCTCCCCCTCTCTATCTCTTTCTCACTACATCTCTGTCTCATTTTTGTTGCTCCATTATATCACATTTATCTCCATAACTGTATCTAGATATTTATGCTCCCCCATCTCTCATCTCAACTTCATCTCTCTCTCTCTCTCTCTCTCTCTCGCTCTCTCTCTCTCTCTCTCTTTCTCTCTCTCTTTCTCCCTCTCTCTTTCTCCCCCCTCTCTCTCTCTCTCTCTCTCTCTCTCTCTCTCAAAGTCCCTGTCACGCATTAATGTATTTGTTGCTCTGCCTTTGACTTATGTACATCTTGCCCGCCATCCCCCCCCCCCTTGTATCACAGACCCACTATCGAGACCGACACTAAACCGACAGTATTATATACTGACAATCTAGACAGAAACAAATACAATATCACGAATGGCCATGATTCTTGTCATTATTAAGACAATACTATCGTATATGGTATTGTACATCATTTTCTTTGAGCACAGGGTACTCTACTATAAACACTTCTTCAGATTTACGTATACTGCCATCTGCTGCTCACAATGTGTCGACAGCCATGTCCCATAATGCACCCCAAACTGATGACGCGCGCATGATGATGCTTGGGTACAGGGACTGGATATGGCTCCGCCGGTGTACTCTTTTACCGATTTATGGCGTATTAAATGGAAAATACAATCATTACAGCAGTGGTCGCGATGTCGATAAAATACACATTTTAGCCCGAATTAACAAAGGAGGTTTGTCGACAAACCGAAGTTTATGTACGTCATATAGCGCGTTTTTACGCGTTTTTTACAAACCTGGTTTGTAAATAACAAAAGGAGGTTTGTCGAAACAAAAGGAGGTTTGTCGACAAACCTCTTTTGTGAATTCGGGCCCGTAATTCTCATCCTTCTCCTGCTCTATCTCTCTCTCTCTCTCTCTCTCTCCCTCTCTATCTATCTCTTTCTCTCTCGCTCTCCCCCCCCCCCCCCTCTCTCTCTCTTTCTCTCTCTTTCTCTACAGCTCTTGTCAATCTATGAACATTCCGGAAGTTCATCCCAGAACCAAGGGGGTTCGAGCGATGTGATGAACACAGACAAGTACCTCTTTCAAGACAAAGAAGGGTTGCGTGTCCGCCTTCAACGAGAGCTGCAAGAGGTACAGTTATTGAACGAAATAATAATAATAATAATAATAGCTCACATTTATAATGCGCCTAATATTTATTTATTTATTTATTTATTTCGGTTTAAAAAGACATATAAGTATACATGATTCAAAGGTCCAAGGACCAAAACTGTTCATGTTTACAAATTATACAATACGGTTATAAATAAAGTAAAACTTTGTTTCTAGGCGCGGAACAATCTTCTTGATAGGAGGGAAAAGGTTTTCTTGTAAAATAATCAAGACCCTCAATACATTATCCTTCATTGCCCTTGTATTTTAATAATTAAACTGAAATGACATTAAAAATGATTTAGTCAAGAAAAAAAAAAAAAAAAAAAAAAACGTAAATAGAACACGCTAATTTGAAGACGAATGAAAGAAAACAGAACGGCGAAAAGCTGACGATATAAATGCCCCCCCCCCCCCCACCAACAACAAACAAGTATACAGAAAATGACTTCAGTAAGTTATTGATATGTCAGTAGATCTCTTTCTCTGATCAATCAAAAAGAGAGATAATCAAGAATCGGATTTTAAGATCTACATATAATAATACTATGGAAAGAGCGAGGGAGCGTGATTGAGAAATCGAACACCGTAAATAATTTGAATGGTACTTTAGTTTGATTAAAAATGAAGAAATTGGATTCAGAATCGAAATTCAGTTATTTCTATATGATGACAATGTATATCGCAACTAAGAAACGCCTGTTAATCTTTCTATTCATACAAATATTGAAACTGTTTCAATGTAATGTTACATCATTTTTTGATAGAAATCAACTGAACGTCAGCGACTACTGGAAGAGTTGCTCTTGATGGACAAAATGGTGGGATCTGACAGCGGATAAAACCAATGTGGGAATAAAGGGCCTAAAAAAATATGTTGTATTGCCCTTTAGGTGCCAAAACATGGATCGGTCGGTCGGAAGTCCTTATTTGTTTAACTTAATGCTTTAATTATTTGTTTTCTCTCCAAAAAAAACGGTTTAAAAAAAAGTCGACCGTAGATTTCAAGATTTTTTGGGTCGGTCGCAAAGGGCAATACAACATCTTTTTTTTAGAAAGATTTGAAGAAAATACTACCAATGTGTCGGTAGAGGGAGGTATTTCAATCCAAATTACAAGCTTTGGATAACTGAAGCCCAAAATAATCCATTGCCAGAAAAGTCACTTTTGAGTGGAACAATCTAGACGTATTTAATCACACAAATGAATTATTCAATATGTCTTGTAAAGCAAAAAAAATATGTATCATAAATACATGTGCAGAGCTTTGCTAAGAATAAACTGTAAATAATAAATGAATGTCGAGCTAAAATGTATTCCAATGAAGCAAATTGTTTCTTTCATCCCTAACATAATGAAAAAATATAAATAGAAGCCTTTCCTCTAGAGAAAAATTAATGACCATGGATTATGTTGAAGACCTAGTTTGCATGGAATCATCTGCGGTACAGACTATTCAAAACCAAATTAATCAACTTCAGTTTGCTCTTTACTTGGATTAACTGACTTTCGTCGAAATTACCAAAAATGTCAATGAAAACAGGGTATTCTTCATTTAATTGATTTTCTTGATCTGACATTCTAAGTGGTAGCTTAGCATACTAAATGAACCCAATTAGTGTTTTCAATCTTGAGTCAGATTTAAGAAAGTTATTGAAATATGGAGGATCCATAACTATCATGTCGATTTAAAATTGGACTGGCTATAAAGTACCCATATTATCTGTGAATAAATTGATGTTTTCTGTAAACGAACTCAAGTAGTACGATGGCAAAGGTCTCCAAGAAATCAATAGTCAGTGGTTTCGCCTTGAACTATGCGAACATTACATTACTTTATTTATAATATGAAGACAAAAAATCTACGAGCTAAATACTTTGATACTAAAAGTGCATTTCACTTTGATTTAATCGTGTCAATATTTTTTTCTCTCTTTTTCTAAATATCGGATGGCCTTTTTGATACCGTACTCTTTTGTGAATTGTTTGTATATGTAGTAATATATATAATTAATTATTAATGACTAGTATGACTTTTACATTTTTCTTATAAGATGTCATTGTTAATCATTTTACCTGCAGCTGCCCAAGTGGAAAAAACAAACAATGAAAACAATCGGAGAAGTATCTTTAAAAAAAACCAACCTAGGGCGATTTTAAAAGCCATGTGCATCACCTATTGAAGTGTGTCAATATGACAAGGAAATATCACAATAATCCAAAAATAATAATATATAGGAAATACAAAAGTGAAATTGCCGTTGATTGTTTGGAATTCTTTGCGGTCGTGCTAATATTGTTTTTCTATTTCTTTTATTGTAAATAATTAGTGACTTTTGTGAAACTGATAGTAAAATGTTTTGTGTCAGATCGTTTGTAGCAAATCTAGCGTATATTAAATGAATAAATGATGTGCACGAGTAACATTTCCTTGTATGATTGAATAATTGTTGCGCTTCTTATCCTGCAGCTACCTAAGTAATACAATTAAACATATGAACAGAAAGAATCGGTGGAAGAAAGAAAGATTGAAAACAGGATTAGATAAAGAAACAAATAATCATACAAAATAATAAATCAGATTAATAATCTCAGAAACGTCAATGCACTGAAATGCAATTTGTAATGGGTTTAACGGACAGATTCCCTTTGGATATATCGGATATCTATTTATCTTTAGAGTACCGTTATCATTGAGTTAAGGCTAATTCCCTTAATTAGGAATACCTCACTGCAAGATGAAGAAATTGTCTCCGAACTAACAATAATGATGGATGGGCGGGTCAGGAGAGGGAAGAGAAAAAGGGAGAGAAAGAGAGGGGGAGAGAGAGAGAATAGAAGAGAGAGAGAGGGGGAGGGAGAGAGAGAAAGAGAGTAAGAGAGAGAGAGAGAGAGAGAGACGGACAGACACAGACAGACACAGAGACAGAGAGTCAAGGTGGGGGAGGGGGGGGGGGCGTAAATGACAGAAGCAGTCCGATGTCCGCCCTTTTCCTGAGCTGTACGCGCATTATCAATGAAAATGTAATCACTGCTGTTTGTCACGTCATAATAGCAACGCGCTTAACGGTGCAGCGCGTTTCTATGGTATCTGCGCATGTGCACAAAGCCTGCTTGCATATGCCAGTATACAGAAAGTATTGTACAGATCGACAAAGCATGAAAGACCATCTTCTACATACACCACTCTGTTAAAAGCAATATATAAAATAATACGGGTACTTCATTTTGAGGATCTACTAGATTTATCGGACAGTTCAATATTCAGCGAGAGAAAAACAACCGACCTTCCAATCATTTCAAAGCTATGCATGGGACGAAAACGTAAAAGAAAGAAGGTATTCTGATCATCAATCATTTTGTGTTATATATACCTATTATTAGCAACGAGCGTCTTAAATAGATCAATTTGTAATTTAGTTTTTAGACTTTTAGGTAGTCAGAAAGGGAAAGAAACATAACGTACCGTGGATAGTGGGTTCGATGATTCTTCTCTGATTAAGCATAAAACAAGATCAGGGTTTAATTATTCGATACATCATCCGAATATAGACTCTTTACATACTTTGTATTTTTTGTTACTAAACTATTTATTCATGAAATTGCCCATATCTTTTAAGCTTCATCTATAATTCAGTATCTATCTCCTTTGTTATATGTGTTATACTAGTATCCTCGTTATATCTCTGACTATCTTTTGGCTACAAATAGAGAAGGGCCTTTTGATGATCGACTTTGATTTCAAAACTAGGGAGTGGAGAATGTGCATAATTGGGTACGACAAACACGAGTCCAATGATCATGTTGGTGATAATTATCTGTAAAGCGCTTATAAACACGTCTATGTATGAAGCGCTACAGAAACCCATACATTGGATTAATTTCAAGTTCTTAGGGGGAAGGGTTGAGCAGCCCCTACCCCCCCCCCCAAACCCCCATTGGTGGCGTACCTCATTTTTCATGAGCGCAGTATGTATGGTGTAATTCTATATAGGACTGACCGAGACGAAGTTTGCGCTCGAGAAGTGCGGATCATTCTCACTCATATAACCATGGACCTCACTGGTACGCCTGAGGTATCACAAACACCATGAACACGGTCGGTTGAACAACGAACATGGTCACTAGTTCGTGCTTGACCGTCCAATGTTATTTTCAGTGTAACCATGGTAATGAATTTGGTTATTCATGAGGTCAAGACACTAGTGGCTGTCCATGTAATTCAAAATGCTTTTTAGTAGTGTAATAATATTAATAATAACAATAATAATAATACATTATTATTATTTCATATGCTTAGATTTACAGTTAAGATGTACTTTCAGTATAATAATTGTAGTATGACCCACTTTTACGCCTTTTTAGTCGATCGTAGTATTCGGAGGTGCATGACGGATGAAAGAAGAACATAAACGAACCAAATTGGCTACAGCATTCTAACATCGCGTTGAATAATAGATAATATGGACTTTTAGATTTGCACAACGACAACGTGGATTGCTACGGTCGACGTCCTTTTAATGCACTGCCTTCAATGAACGTCACACGCATCAGTCCACGCAAATTAATCTAAAAGTCCCTATTGAGGAGCATGTCAATAAGACCAATTCAGATGTATGTTACAAAACTTTTCATGTATATTCATATGATATTATTCAGATGAAAGGAAAAAAACTCTGTGGGTTCTTCTTCTCACTAGGCATTGGCATTAACGTCGCATATAATGAGGAGGGGGGGGGGGTATGATGTGTGCATCTGCCTAAAATGACAAAATATTCTGTTGGCGATTCATGTAACCATATCTCTACTTGTACTCAATTACTATGGCCTTGCGCGCTCGGGTTAAGAACAACGCCTCTCCGCCCCCCCCCCCCCCCCCCTCCTCCCGCCCATAGATAAGTGTCCTTTGTTTAACACTTAACGAGTCCTGTGACGTTATAACACCTTTGTGAGTGACCCCTCTGTTTTAAGTTGGCTCGAGTTTCGAGAAGAATAAACTTCATTCAAGGATGTTGTAATATAATTATAGCCCGTGGAGATGTGAGTACAAGTATTAGCTGTATAGACAAACGCGTCGTAGGAAAATAGAGATCTCTCCTTAGAGAATTCATTTTCAAAATGGGATCCGTACCAGGAGGACGCCATGGCTTACACACAAAAGAGGTAAGACTTAAGTTTTCAATTCCAAGTTTAAGTTTGTAATATACAGTATATCCCTTTCAAATTTGTTGATGTACCCTTTAAAGGTACCATGTTCCATTTTCAGGCCCAAAAAATGAAAAGGTTAAATTTCAACGGCATTTGAAAGACAATACTAATTTAGAATTAGTTGTCGAATCGACTTAGGAGCTATAGAGCCAGTAAGTACTAGTCTGATTTTTCAGATCATTGCACCGAAAGGTCGTACGTTTTATGCTGCGCAAAGAGTCAATCAGGTTAATTTTGGTCATTACAAAAAGTGGGCTATTGATGTAGACAACTGCTCATGTACCCTTTACAGCTCATTTTATTTATGTTATTACCAAAGATGAAAAAAGGCCAGTCACTCACTCAATAGTGGCTGAAAGTGAAGGCTAGCAAGTAAACATGTTTCCTTGCATAATTTGAATATTAGGATACTGCTAACGTTTACATTTCACAGATAGGACATACATAACATATTCATAATTCCTGTAAATTTCTACAAAATTTGACGTTGGCTGCAAAAGGGACATAGTATCTTTAACCTACACTGTACTCGTATTGATGGTCGTAAAGGTAGGTCAACTGATCAACATTTTACAATGAAAATAAAACTTATATGGGTTGGAAAAGTTTATACATTTTATAGTTGAAAATTAAATTTGCAATGCCCAATTCGTGTAATGGAATAGGTGAGGTAAAGTTTAAAAAAAAACGTAATTTTCTCGTTTCATTTTGTATTCTTTGTGTATTTACGAAATGGGAAAGAGCCACAAGCACCCGTTGCATTTTTTTTTTTTTTTTTGTGGGGGGGGGGGGGGGGCTGAGGAAGGTGGTGGGGATGGGGGTTGCTGGGGGTAAGAAGATTCCTTTATATTGTCGCATTCGCAGTCGGATCACATAGTCGTTGGACTTTCAATATACAACCTTACTTTAATATACTAATAGCTTTTGATTAGGAACTGAAATATGAATCATATGATTATTCAAACTATATACTATTATATTACTTACCAATAAAGGAGTTTATGAGGAGATTACCTTAATCTTTGCAATGATTAAGGATTCAATCGTCGGAAGAAATTCAAAAGCTCGAGTCTTTAGTAGGTTTTACGAGGACAATGGATTAAATCAATAATCTGTAAAATAGTTTTATCTATGGAAGGAAATTGGTTTGCTACTTTGCTTAATCATTTACTTTAGAGAAATAGAAATTGAATATTATACATGTTAATTGTAAGGCTTATCTTGAGATTGCTTGTCAGTTGTTGAGATGAATGCTAATAATCGCCAGTCAAGAAACTCATCTTATTCTGGATATGTCAGATCAATTAGATGCTTTTCATAGGATAAATTACAAACAAATAAATAAATACACAAGCAAACAAACAAACAGGCCAACATAAAGATGGTGACTTCCTTTTTGTCAAGGTGTGATCATTTTTTTTCTTCTCTAAATGAAAAGGATGGTGTGATTTTTACACACTGCAGATTTTACAGCATGCAGACATTTAGACAGTAGGGAAAATTGTGCTAATGACAAAAGTCATATAAAAGCACAAATTTGGAGAGGCACGAGTGACTCGGGGGAAGAGTCTCACGTTGCTTTTAGCACCAACAATTTTACTCCAAAATTATCATCTGAAAAACAAAGAATAATTGTGAATGTCAAAGCTCACTTTTTAAAATTTCTTTTCAGGTTTCTTAAAATCGTGCTGTTGTATGTTTCGTACCAGATAATATCGATTGTAGGAGATAGATGTATAGATTGATGGGGGCGGGAAGGAGGACGGGTGTATTTCGTACCAAACTATTTCCTACTATAATTTTTATCATAAAAAGTATCATGTATGTATTATGTGAATTCCGATTCTTCATATTTTCTATACTTCAGGAATCTTTGCATCGCGCTGTGGGGTATTTTGTATACCAGATAACATCCAATGCAGAGGAGGCTGTTGTGTGCCGCTAGCTACACGGAGCTCACTACCTCATGCAACATTATTATTAATGATATCATCAGAACTTGGGAAATAGGTGTTGTTTCCGTTTCAACTCTTAATCTTTTCCATCGTTTTTATCCAGGACTTTGTATAAGGTTGTGGAGAATGCAAGACCTATTTTGTATCAACATTTTTGACATTTGTCGTCAGAAGGAAATCGGGGAAATATATAAGAATCAAATTTCCATTTTTAACATTTTCTATCGTTATCTAGGATCCTCCAGATTATCTTTTCATCGATTGCCCCCGCCATCTGGAACAAACTCCCACCCATATTCAAAATGCCCCATCCATTGAATCATTCAAAACCCACCTTTTTAATCATTTATAGTTTACCGGAGGCGCACACAAGTATATTTCATTCAACTCAATTGTATTGTATTGCATTGTATAGTAATAGTTCATGTTATTTTGTTGCTTTTAAGGTATTGAACATGTTGAATAATTCAAGTTAGACAGTACCACCTGTGCGCTTAGAAACGTCTGTATAAAGCGCCCTATAAATGTAATTATTATTATTATTATTATTATTATTATTATTATTATTATTATTATTATTATTATTATTATTATTATTATTATTATTATTATTATTATTATTATTATTATGTACTAACATTTCACCAAATCAACATCAGAAAATAGATGTGAAATTCAATTCATGATCATCTCTCTTGATCCCAGTAAACCGCCGAATCATGCAGGGGTACATGTAAATGTGAAATCTTAAAGGTATAGACCAAGAATGGGCCAAAATTTGTATCATTTTGATGATTCCACAACCTTGCAGTACACACCAATACTTATATGCTAGATGATCAACCTTTTCCGATCGATTCCACAACGTTTCTTTCACAATGCAATCGCATGACCAGGTGGGTTTTTCACAAAGATTTTAAGTCTAACTTAACTCCAAGTTGGACTTAAATATTATGGAGAGCCATTTGTAGCCTTATAATGAAATATATTCAAAAGCAAAAATTCAAGTATTTTAGACTTTTCATAAATTCCACATCAAGAACATGAAATCTCCCATGATAATAGAAAATATGAATGATTCGAATCAACATTTTATGCCGTTTAAAATAACTTTTACAAAATATTTTCAAGGATGCTAATGGCTTTCCATCATTGTTAAGTCCAACTTAGTATCTTTGTGAAACACCCCCCCCCCCCCAAAAAAAAAAAAAAAAAAAAAATGGTCTATACCTTTAAGGATATTTCGTTGTTCTCCATGCAGAATTCTTCGGATCGTGCTACGGTATATTTCGTACCAGACAACGTCCGCTGCAGGAGGAGGCTGTGGAGACTAATGGGCGGCGAGACGGTAGACCTCACTAGCGCCCGCTACATGGACGCACTGGCGGAGAAAGTACTACAGGAATATGAGGTATTGTTAACTTTATAACAAAGAAAGAAAGAAAGAGACAAACAAACAAGCACAAAATTTGTTTTAAATTATTTATTTTACATTACTTCATTTTACACAAACAATTCAGTTGGAAACCAGATAGCCTATATTTTTTTTATTGTCCTGGTTTTCATTAATCCTCTCTTATCAAAGTGATAATGCTTTTGTTGACTATGCTGACATCTTGACAAGATTGCATATTATGCGCTCCTTATCCCTCCCCCCCCCCCCAAAAAAAAAAAAACGGTGAATGTAAAATGTTTTCTTCTTCCCAAGATGGATCCAAATTTGTTATACTCCTCCTCTTCTCCTTCTTCCTCTTCTCCTCCTTCTTCTTCTTCTTACTGTTTTTCTGTTTTGATATTAGGGGGTTAATAACGCAATATTAGTTTGCCATGAAAATGCGATTTGTAGAATGAACCAAGGCCACTTGTAATCATTTGCCCAAGACGCAGTAGTTCCCAAAGATGAATTCATATCAAAGCGCTAATAAAAAAAATACAACATGAATAAAAACATGACAAAACAAAACTGTTGGCAAAATCAGACACTAGATTTTACATGTCAATGATAATAACAACAACAACAACAACATCAACAGCAACAACAATAGGAAGAAATACGTTTTGATAATGAATAAGACAAGGCGTAATGAAACGAAGGTTCTATATAGGGAGGAGGAGGAGGAGTAAATGGAGAATAATTAACCGGAAACAAAATATATATGTTTTCCTTTTAAATATAAGGAATAGTGATCGGAAATACCCGTCCCCCCATCTAATCAAGATAATGCTCAGGCCTTAGGGTATGGCGGGCTTCTTTGTCATCTGAAGGCCGTACGAAATCTTTTATAATGACTTCTCATCCTATACATATTTATGCTTTGTGATATCTTATTTGTATTCATTGTCATTACCCTAAATAAACCCCTTGCTTTGCAAAACGTACTGTTTGCATAAAAGGCATTCATTAAATTGAAAGACACAAATCCATCTCAAAATCATATTCTCGATATTACCATTAAAAACAAAAAGAGGTTGTAGCAGAAGATTTAACTTTCTTTCGATGCACGAATCCAGACATTCGCGAGATACGCCTACGTACATTTTTTTAAATTTCCCCCGATGAATTACTACTATCTATTTTGATATATTACCCCATTTCTCAATACGTCCCAGAAAGAAACAAAAACGAAACCCGAAAATTAACTGATATTGTAACCTACTATGAGGTAAATTAATATCTACTTTCTATTTTGATGTGAAACAAAAGACGAAACCCCCAAATAAAGGGATATTGTTAACAAACTATGAGCTGTACAAATATGACTCATTTCTTTCCATGAAGTAGAAGTAATATGCTTTCAAAATGATTGATCACATTAATCCATACGCGCTTTACCAAAATAACATTTTAAATTGTCATGTCAAAATCCATTTGCGCCAGATTTGGATAAAACAGTAAACATAGTTGAATACGTTAGTAGCACACGGGAACATGACAGAACAGGACCTGAAGGAAATATAAACTTTAAAACCGAATGTTGAGATTATTTTCATGTACTTTTGTTTAACAACAAGGGCAAGATTAATGTCATCGTCATAAACTAAAGGATAGTGGTGATAATTAATATCGATGGTGAGGGTAAAGGAGCGTATTTTGTACTTAAATGTGTTATTTATTTATTTATTTATTTATTCAGTTTTATTTAAAAAACAGGGTAGTCTTTTCAGTGCCAGAGGCCTGCTTTACAAAAGAGCCCTGTACATACAAAGATTTACAAAAAAATCGCAATAATATTGTTATGAACATTTATTTCTTATGTTTCAACTTTTAAAAAGAGCAACGAGCCTATTTATTTTAGTTACTGCTTATTTAAATGCACATGCATGTACATAATCACACAAGGGAAATTTTGCCTAATTATCTTTTAAAGCTTACATTTCCCTAGCGTCATGACCGCATGAGATTATGTGATGTCTTTACTGTGTTACCAAAATATGGCACAAATGGACTTTGACATAATTATGCCATTTAAAAAAAATGTTGTTCGGTAAAGCGTGTATGGATTAATGAAATCAGAGTATCATTTCTTCTCTCTCTCTCTCTCTCTCTCTCTCTCTCTCTCTCTCTCTTTCTCTATCTTTCTCTTCTTGACTCTCAATGCCCATCTCTCTCTTTTTCCCTCCTCCTGCATGTAACCCACTACTCCCTAATCTGTCTGCCCCTCATTTCACAACTCTCTCATTCCAATTGACTGTCTCTCTCTTTCTTTCTTCGTTCACCAATCATCTCTTTTCTTCTCAACTCTCTCTTTGCCTCTCTCCTTTCATTTTCTCTATATCTTCTGAATCTTTCTCCCCCCCCCCTCTCTCTCTCTCTCTCTCTCTCCCTCTCTCTTGCTCTTTCGCTGTCATAATCATAACTTTCTGCCACGTCACCTTCATTCGTATCAATCACCCTCTTACTTTGTTCTCTTCCTCCATCCATGATCTCTTGATCCATCTTGCTCCTGCAGGAGAAGCTAATCGAGCGGGAGCGGGAGCTAGCTCAGAACGAGATCCGACGGGAGCGGGATCTCATGATCCGAGGCTTGATCCCTGACCCCGACGAACACAAGAAGCACCAGCCCAGGCGGGGAACCTGGGGCTCCCTTCGGAGGCACAGAGTGGTAGGCCAACCCATAGAAGATTGCTAACGTGCTTTGCATGGGCGGAAATGTTGGGGGGGGGGTGAAAATGACTGTACAACAGATTTCTGTGACAACTAAGCTAATGCTACGGTCACAAAGGTTCGTACGAACGATAATTTCGTACGAATCTCACTGTTTTTCCATTGTCTTCCCGAATTTCCATTGTCTGAAAATCGTTTTTACGGCGTTCGTAGCAGTTCGTAATGGCATTTGTGACCGAGGCTTAATATGAATGAATGAATGAATGAGTGAACGAACAAACGAACGAACGAATTAATTAATAAATCGGTAAATGAATGAATTGATAGATATATAAATAATTCCCTAAATAAACAAATAAATATTATAAACACGTTCTCTGATAATTAACAAAAGCAAAAAGGGTCATCAAATTTTGTTGGTGCCTTTTTACTTTAAAAAAATCCCTGTTATGATTGTTTTTAGTGTTTTTGTTTTTTTGTAGGAAGAGGGAGGAAGTAAAAGGCAACAACAACAAACCGTGCGGAAAATTATATACATTGTCGCCCCCCTCCGCCCCCTCCCCTTTCCAAATCTGGTGCGAACGCGTATCCCCGTTCCCTGGGGAGATCAACCCATTAACGTACGGGTAAAGGGCTAAATATATTACATCTTTATAAAAGAAGGTACACATCAGTCACAAAAAGAGTGGTTGTTTAACATAGTAGCTAAAATGCCGAATGAACAAATTCCAAAGGTTAAAGCCATCAGTTCTCATGAGAAAGGATATCAGTCTCACTGTTCCAGCTAATTGGCGACTCTGTATAACACAATTACCACTTAAACTTATGATCACTTAAACAAATTGTCTGATAATTTGCATTGACAACACTATAAGGAATAGAATACGAGCCCTAAAGGAACCATGTTGTTGTTGTTGTTGTTGAGAGTCGTTAAGTTGAAGCTGATTAACTTTGCTAATGGAATAGCATTTGAATGATGTGACTTGAATTAATTCTGAATCGTGTATTATGTATAGATTGTATTTAACTGGACAAGCAAAATCTGAAAATAACGACGAAAGGGGAAAGGGGGAAAAAAGAAGAAGAACTGCTTTGAAGTCGCATACACAAGAGTAATACTTGTGTATACATAACTCCCGTCACACAGGAGGCGTCATTTGATTGATGGAGGCTTGCCTCAATAACTTTTGCGCTTATTGACGCACAGGTGAAGATAACATCGTCTATATAAAAGTGAATGCAAAAAGCAAAGCGTGCAGTGTTTGCAATATTGCTGACGTACAGGTTTAATGCCTTCGCATGCTTTATTAGCGCAGGCAATGACGCAATCAAAATGACGCATAGGGTGCACAGGGCATGAATCATCGTTTCTTTACGTTCATCACTTCTTTGTTCTTTATACAGAGGACTAAGAAGGAGCCGTCAAGTGGAAGGCCCCCACATCCAAACGAAAATGTAAGTTCATTAAGTTCATTAAAACAGTGTACTATTTATAATTCACTCAAACATCCCGTCCATGCAGTAAGTCCCATGATTTATGAGGCGCCAAGTGTTAACTTTAAACCCCAGTAAATGTGTCTTCTGTCTATGGGGGAAAATGTCGGTTTGCATTTGATAGATCGGTTGTTTTTAATAATGTCGAGCCGAAATATTACTACAGAAGATAATTATTGAGTGGGTACAATTCAGTCCGTTTTTTTTAAATATAACCCGACTATTTTTAAGATAAAAAGATTGAGTAATCGGGGTGCGGTTTATTAATCAAAGTTGAACGAAGATATTGGTAAAAACCAGCACGGCCACAGCCCACGATATCCATAAGTGAATGCTTCATTTGATTAATTATCCACCCACTACGCCCCACAAATCTTTAAGGTCAAAAGACTACAAGATAATAAAGGTGGCATTGCCAATCGCTGTTTTTTTTATTTTTTAAAAAAAGTTTAAATACACAAACAAAGAATGAAGAAAACGTAACATATAAGTCAAATTCCAGCTCTATCTAAGGATGTCAACCACATGACATTATCAGGAATATAAAAACCTCGAAAAAAACTTTGAACTGGCTCAGATATAATTTCCTGTACGTGGAAGCCATATTAAAGCCCCACTGTCCTACTTGTAGCTACTTGCTCCATCTATATAGAAAACTTCCCCAATCGGTGCATGTTGGTCCCCCATGATCCTCTTTTTCTTATGTTAGTTGAGAGCTGAGTTAATGAGATAGCCACCTGTCAGTGACCTCGCTGTGTGGTCTTATCCCTTCTGGCCCAGTACTATTGACGGTCTTTAAACAAAGATGTTGGTAACGATTTCTCAGGTGATCTTCGGCTTGCTTCCGCATCAGAAAGCCCCCACACACCAAAAAAAAAAAAACCAAACCAAACACGAAAAAAGCATATTGAATGTTCCACATTTCGGGCCACTGAAATAATATTTTCTGCTTTTTAAGATGGGACTTGTTATTAAAAGTACAACAAAATTTAAATCTAAATTGGTAAGATTTGTTTCAAATAATTTATACGACTTCATGTACTATGTTTTCCAACTGGAATTTCGCGACAGATGTTGTTCATAGAATAAAATGAGCCGAACTGAGAATGAATAATCACTTATATATTTGTTTTTAATTAACTTGTTAATTCTCTTCTTGTAATACGCATGTTAAAGAGAGATTGAGAAGATAGCTCATTTTCTTAAAGGAACTTGTGAACATTGTTCAGATGAGAGTAAATGGTTCAATGCTAGATGTACAATGAAAGATAATCTGAAAGTTTGAGTGAAAACTGACCATTATTAATGATAACAATTGGGAAAAACTGATCTGATCGATTCCACAATTCTCCTAACTATTTCATTACAATTTAATTATACATTTTAGATTAATGTTCCTCACAAAGCAATGAATTGGCTCTACATGTATATACCATTCCAGACATTTAAGTGTTGAAAGATTTTTAAAAGCCTGTCTTATGTCTTATTTCATGGAAAATTTCATAAATGGTTGGGAGAATTTACTGTTAGGTGGCGTCGCACAGTGACGCCTTCAAAGAAAACCATTAATATCTTTGTGGTTTGAGATTTTTTTTCAGGATTTTTGGCATGTTAGAGGGTAGTACAGTAGAAGGAATATAATAAGTAGTATTTCATACAAAAATTACACAGTTTTTCCATCAACCTTCAACAATGCTACTGAGCAGTGGCGTACGCAGGATTTTTTTCAAGGGGGGGGGGGGGGGGTTAAAATCGGGCCAAAAATTTCGCAACGACTTAGCCAGCCGCTGAATAAGCGGGGGGGGGGGGGGGTAGGAGGACACTTTTTTTTGGTCTCCAAGCTTGAAAATTTGACATTCTGTTCCGTTGGGGGGGGGGTAAGGTCACCGTTTTTAGGTCAGCCATTAGTATAATTTTATTTTATTTTTATTTTAAAAAAAACTCTAAAGGGAGGGGGAGGTTCCAAAAAAAACATGCACAAAACATACACATAAAAAAAAACTCAAGGGGGGGGGGGTGGTTAACCCCAAAACCTCCCCCCCCCCCCCCCCTGCGTACGCGCCTGCTACTGAGTCACTTTAGAGGGGAGTGCCCTTTTGAGTTTACGTAGGGATAACCCCTTGTTGTGAAAACTTGTAGACGTGAGTGGCACAGTGCCCTAAGGGTGTTGACATCTCTTGCCCTGCCTTTACAGATTCTCCATTTCCTAAATTAGTGACAGTGTACTTTAGTAATATCATAAACGAAGCTGAATATCGTAGACTAAATATAAGTGATTTCTTGTTAGGAGGAGCATGACAGCTAATGAATGAGGAAGAAAGATAAGGAAACAGAGGCAGTATAGTCTTATACATGTAGCATATACCTATTCTCATATGAGTTAAGCTCTTCAGCGAACGTGATATAGAGCAATTTTTAATAATGATAATAATGATGATGATAATTATAATAATAATAATACGAATTATATTAATAATAATAATAATAAAAGTAATAATAACGATAATGATAATAAAACTAATGATAAAATTAATAATAAGTAATAGTAAGAATAATGATAATGATGATAATACTAACGATATTAATAATAATATGAATAATGATCATAATGATAATGATCTTAATTAATGGTAATGACGATAGTAATGATAATAATATGCCGTTCTTGTATAGCGCATAGCACATTAAAATATAACGTGTCTATGCACTTTGGAAATCATTACCAAAGCTTTTAGCTCAAGCAACCGATAGCGCTCTGCACATGCAATGGATACATTCTAACGGGTACCCACTTGCTGCACCAAGGCCCTGTTTCATAACACTGCCACAGATCTATGACAAATCTGCTCTCAGCCAATCAAATGCAAGGATTTCAGTAGCTTACTGCAATTATCGTACCACAGATCTATGACAATTCTGCTCTCAGCCAATCAAATGCAAGGATTTCAGTAGCTTACTGCAATTATCGTACCACAGATCTATGACAATTCTGCTCTCAGCCAATCAAATGCAAGGATTTCAGTAGCTTACTGCAATTACCGTACCACAGATCTATGACAAATCTGCTCTCAGCCAATCAAATGCAAGGATTTCAGTAGCTTATAGCAATTATCGTAACTTGTTATTGATAAAAAGTTGTATGTTAAACAGGCCCCTGGTTCGAGTGTGGCAAATGTAGATATACATGTACGTCACACCAAAGGACGTTATTGCTTTGGTAGGGATTCGTACTAATCTAAGCCATTTCCTCTACGTATTTCCATTACCAGAAAACAACTTGTCCCCGCTAATTGTGTATAATATAATATTTTGATATTTTGTTTACGCCAATTATTGATGCCTTATCCTTTTCATAATCTCAATAAAAAGAGTATTATAGGCCCTACAGCGGTAAATAATTTAAAAATAATATTTTCGATAAAGTGAACATTATCAATTTCCTCTGTGTGCATTATCCATTTCCTCCGCAATCTGCATGTAGATAGCTTCATTAAAACTTGGCATAATTATTTAGATTGAACTTTGTTGAAGTTATGCTATTGTAGTTTATACCCTATTTCAGGGCCTCTCAAAGTCCGGACGGCAGGGCATGTCAATCCGGACCGCCCGCGGGAGGCTCTATCTTTTTATTAATATATTTTTTTTAAACTGTAAACATTCTCCTTAGATCAGATATAGACTTCAAACAAGCCCTAAGTGGCGCGTGGAGGGGGCGCAAACAATGCAAAAGATAGCGCAAAAAAAGGAAAAAGTAGAATTGGATCCACGATTCTTATTGCCAAACCGAAAGGTAAATTGTATGAGAAATAGACTTTTCCAATGTTTAAGATAAGAATATTGTGCAAGGTTCGGACGTTTGTTTCCTTATATGTGTTGCTTCAACTGGATCTCGCATCTTCGAGCCCCAATATAAAGATAGCTTTATAAATAGCGTTTGTTGAAAGGTTAGAAAATATTATATTCTCATCGGTTTGCTCCTTATTGCGTCTCAATATACCCCAGTGTAAAAATTAACATTTGGGAGAGTTTAGCACTTGGAAGAAATCTAAATCTTAAATCCTGTTACCTTGCTAACTTCTGGGACCTTGTTAAGTTCTCCAGAGAGTTCGTTCTGCCCCAGTTAAAGAAGAAGTGAATAGAGAGCCGCTTATGTCCTGGGGGTGCTACATATAATAAAGCTGTTCGTAAAGTTATGCATGACTTTACGAACAACTTGTATATGAAGTGCCAGATAGGATGCCCAAAGTTTGTTCTGATATTTCCAATAACCTCAATTAAATTATGGCAAAAAATATACTTTGCATACAAAATGTTTGTTATAATAAGAATGTTAAACTACACCTGGACAGTTCAACTTTAGTTGATACAGTTGATAATGATTGAGTATCCCATTTGGCTTTTCATATAAAAGTCGTTCGCAAAGTCATGCGTAACTTTACGAACAGCTTCGTGAAACACCCCCAGAATATGTATTCATGCTTCAAGGTGCCGGAATAAACTATGTTTTTTGCATCTTGGCTAATTCATTTTGATGATGAAACAACATTCTAAGGAAACCAAACAGTCCATTTTGTTCGCTCGCTTCGTTAGCTCACACAAACGAAAATCCGGATGCTTGTGGGAAACTGGATAAAGATGTAATATTTTTACAATAATGGAAGTGTATTTTTTTTTTTGCGGTTGCTTCGCTTGCTTGTACAGTCAATTATAATATGACTTTACATGTATGGAAATGATTGATTACGTCAAGTAATTTTACCCATTGTTTCGGACCTTGTAGCTTTCATGGAAATCACATCAGGGCCATGTTTCATAAAACTTGTTATCAATAACAAGTTACAATAACTGTTATAAGCTACTGAAATTATTGCTTTTGATTGGCTGAAAGAAATTTTGTTATAGCATTCAAGCACTTGTTATTGATAACAAGTTTGATGAAACTGGGGCCTGGACCGTCTAGGAAAAAGTTTGAGAACCCCTGCCCTCCTTCCTTTGAGCGAGGAATACCTTGCCCTTCCGTCTATCCTTTAAAAAACGTACCCATTGTTAAAGTGATTTTACTCATCCTTGATCTATCTAACATGACAATTGTGTGTAATGCCATTTATCTTCCTATTTTTGACTATGGTGATATAATATAAGGAACAGCCTGTGCTAAATATGCCAACTCTTTACAGAAACTTCAAAACAGGGAACGTCAAACCATACTTGGAATAAGTCCCTACAGTCATGTGTCATTCAGGGAATTACATGCTTGCTGACGCTTAGGTTGGACATCTTTTTCAACTAGACGTTATCTAAATACTATGGTTTTTAAGGCTTTAAATGATCTTACTCCTCCGTATTTAAAATTTTGCTTCCAATATTGTATGCCTCAGTCACACCTTTGCGTATTTGGCTTGCGTATTGCTGCGTATTTATGGCAAGCCGTTTTAACATTTATTCCTCTTGATATCAAGAAATGATTTTCTGTTGTAAAGCAATGGTCATTCTTGAAATCAAGAAATAGGAATAAATGATAAACGGGCTTGCCATAAATACGCAGCAATACGCAAGCCAAATACGCAAAGGTGTGACTGAGGCATTAAGGTCTCATGAAACTTATCGTTGGCAAAACCCAGAACAGATTATTGTAAATGTACGTTCTCTTTATACAGAGGTGCTATTCAATAGGCCATTTTCGTAAAGTAACCAAATTTATACAACACCTACGTGGATCCTTGTCATTTGATTGGACGATTGTTGGTCACATGATATTCAATAGATGGTATATTGCACGGTCGTGCATTTTTGGTTATATGCGCCGTGCATTTTTGGTTATATGCAGACTGCGTATCTCTCTGCTGCATGTGCGCGCGCGTATCCCTGCGTGTATCTGACGCGAAGGCAATCTGCATGTAACTGAGAAGGCTTGACTCGAACTGTAATTTATCTTTATAAGGAGTAAAGCATAATTTGTTGATTAACGTTCTATTAGGTCTTCTTCGATGTTGTATAAAACAAATAATGAATGTTTTTCATTCGTTTAATAGTGCAAATATTTTCATTCGTTGAAAGATTAACGTTAATTCTATTCAACTCGGCTGACGCCTCGTTGAATAGAATGTTAATCTTTCAACTCATGAACATATTCGCACTATTGAACTCATAACCATTCATTATTTGTATAGTAATGCACAAGTCTTTGTGAAGTGCCTCAATACAAATTATTTCATTCACCTGAAAAGGATAATAGTATTTCAATAGTCAGAATGCAAACTGCATATTAAGTGTTGCTAGGTAGGTCAAGCCATAATGTTTGTCCTATATACCTGGCAATAACTAATGTATGCAGCTCGAATTCTGTCTAATGAAATACTATTATTCTTATCAGGCGAATGAAATAATTTGTATTGAGGCACTTCACAAAGACATATGCATTAACTTTGGTTACACTACGAAAATGACCTATTCAATAATCTCCCCGCAAATCTAAAACTCCCATAGTCTTAAAGTATTTTCAAAAAGGCAAATTGCCATCGTCCCTGATTACATGTAAGCTGTTAATTGTATTTATGATATATATATATATATATATATATATATATATATATATATATATATATATATGGTCAAGTTTTCGTCACTACACAATATATATTTAAAATTATAATAAACATCTTGGAAGAACAATCTTGTCTCTATAACTTGACTGAACTGGGTGTCCTTCCGACTACATTATTGTCTTCTTTTTTAAAATGATCATTTTTGTTTAAATGTCTATTTATATTATGTTGTAAATGTTCTGTATATATATCATGTTTTTATCCTGAATTCGGAGAATAAATTAATCAGAAAAATTATAAAAAATCCGGTATTCTATCCCGATTTCGTACGCAGTATCAAAATGGGACTTTTGGGTGTTAGCGCCTCTTTAATATCGAATATTTTCATCCTTATTATGATAATTGTAATAATAATGATAATACTGATAATAATAATGATAAAGATAATGAAAATTATGATTGTAATATTAAAAATAATAATACCAATAGTTATGATAATATGAATAGTAATAATAATAAAGAATCATCTTTATCATCACCAAAATCACCATCATTACTATTTTTATTTTCATTATTATTATTATTATTATTATTATTATTATTATTATTATTATTATTATTATTATGTACCATTTATTATCATATTAATTACTGACAGCGTTAAATTAAAATATCACTTTGACAATCCGCCTCTGGTATACTCGTTCTCATTTAAACAAAGATATCTATTAGCCTCTGTCTCCTTAAAGGCAGGCCAAAACTCAATAGTTAGAATGGAAGACGATTTGGAGCATATCCAACAAAGAAAATGTTATTTTTTCTGACGTTCCCTAATTTATATTATATCCGGAAAGTAATGACAGTAGTACGGAAATCTGTTCTTATCGGAGTAATCCGTTCTTCAAAACAAGGGAAACGCTCTCGGCGGTCTCGCCTGCGTTACGCAATTCGATATGATGAAAAATTGAGGTTGGAACATTATTTATAGGCAGGGTGGCCCATTAGCAGACCTAAAAAATGAAATCCTCTGAATATAATCAGTATTTTGAAGTGAATATTGACCAAGAATCATCAGAAGAATATTTACTATTAATTGTACCAGGATCGATAACTTGAATGAAATATGAACAAATTATTTTTTTAATAATTATTTCTTAATTCTCATATTAAGTTGTGAAAACATAATTCAAGTCTACTGACCAAAAATGACCTTTGACCTTGTGACCTGGAATTTGTGATACTTGATAACCCTTCGGTACAAGTTTCATGGACTAAGAACTTATACTTTAAAAATTAAATCAAAAATTCAAAAACTTAACCTTAGGTTAAGTTTTCGATGATCATACCACAACATAGTCCAAGTCTGTTGACCTGAAATTACCTTTGACCTTGACTTTGTGACCTGAAATTCTACTCACATGATTGGGGACACTTGATGACCGTATAGTTCAAGTTTCATTGACTAGGAACTTTCACTTTCAAAATTATATTAAAAATTGTTGACGCCGCCGCCGCCGCCGCCGCCGCCGTCGTCACCGGAAAAGCGGCGCCTATGTCTCGTTTTTTGCTACGCAGGCGAGACAAAAACGAGTTAAAATCAATAAAATCCGAAATCATCCCTTCTCTCTTTCTTAGCACAAACACCGCTCATCATTAAATGAATAATTTTAAGGATTTCATATCGATATTTAGTCAGTAAAGCCTACGAGATGGACACGGAATTATAATTAGTTTGTATACTTCTGCATGACACTTAGTGTTATGTTCCCACATTTTATACAGTTGATTTTTAGTATATGAAACAGTAAACAGTAAAAATGCTTTCTTGGACAGGCAAAGAAAATCGGTAACATTTACAGAAATACACAGATAATGTTGACTCTTTCGGGTTTCTAATGCAAAAAAGAAGATTGCTTTTCTAATATTTCATGATGGATTTTATTTTTTTATTTATTTATTTTTTTTTTTTTGGGGGGGGGGGGGGGGTTGGCTACGCAAATATATATACAGTTATAATACAGATATTTTTATGCAAAATAGATAATATCCACTGATTTAAATCAACTTGTAATAACACAAGGATGTTCCCATCTTAAGTTCAACTGCTACACGGATGCGTGGCGTACATGTATGTATGCGATAAGGAAATGTAGAATAACAAATTATGAAATTAGTCACTTCCATCTATAAGATGATCGGAAAGCCTTTCAAGAAATGTTCAAGGGCAATAGCCTCTTGTATCGCCTGTAGAATCGTGTTCACATTTTCCGCAAGAAGACGCACAATGCTATCGACAATGCCTTGCTTGGTTTCTTAAAAATCGAATGTGTTTTCATAACCATCACTTCAAAAGTAAGTTAAACCAGCTGAACCTGCTATGTGTAATAAGAAATGTAACGTTCTATTTTTTTCTCCTCAAGTACATGTATTACCAAGTATTTTCAAATGTTAATTTAAACTATGCATGGAGAAGCTGCTAGCGTTTGAAATAAAAAATAAAAAATGAAAAAAGGGGAAAACCAATTTCCTTTAATTTGTACGCTTGAAGCGCCATATTTTTAGGAGGGGCGAAAATAGTTTATCATCAATCCAATCTGTTGAGTGCATGTTTTTTTTCTTTAGGCACTATCAACAAGAACAAAAAACCTGTGTTAAAACAAAAATTAGATATTTTTGATGATTACAAATGAAAAACTATTGTGTTTGACATTTTTGTTCATTATATTTGCTTTTAGTTGTCTATATATATAAACATGTTTTATATGCACAACTGCAAATATATGAGAGTGAATGTGCGTTTCTTGAAAGAACAAAAAGTCGACATCATTTAAGTAGCGCTGACATTCTAAACTAGCTTATTTTTTTGCAATCAATACATTCACTGCCACTAACGTACTGGTGGGGGTGCTTGGGGGGCGCCAGCCCCCCCAAATAAAATTGAACCATGACTTATTTTCAATTCCATATATAAGTGATGTATAAATGTTCGTGATATCACATGATTTTCAACAAAATGCGCGTTTCTCCATTTCTGTTGCAAACTGACACATTCCCAAATGGCCAGGAAGAGCATATGTTTTTTATAGTCACTAGGGGCCGTGGCCACTTACAGTAACACTAGTAAAAAAAAACTCCTTTACAGAAGCAACTGTGACAAGCACTGCCGGGCGTTCCATACTTACATTATGCAACACTGCACAAGTACCGTTGAGGGGCCCAGCGGGGAAATTGAATTCAGACAAGATTAAGAGTAGTGCACGGTACAACGAATCGTCTTCTTTCTCTAATAATTTAATGAAACGGCAAAGCTTCCGCGCTTCGGCGGGGGTGGGGGGGGGGGGGGGCAACTGAAATCAGACTAGGATTAAAAGTCGAGAACGGTACAACGAATCGTCTTCCTTCTTTATAATTTAATGAAGTGTCAAAGCTTCCGCGCTTTGCGCGAGAGGGGGGGAAACTGAATTCAAACAAGAACACGATACAACGAATCGTCTTCTTTCTCTGATTATTTAATGAAACGTTAAAGTTTCCGCGCTTCGCGCGGGATGGGCGAATATGAATTCAGACAAGGATTAAGAGTAAAAGTTTAATGAAACGGCAGAGTTTCCGCGCTTCGCGCGAGATGGGCAAAAATGAATTCAGACAAGAATTAAGAGTCGAAACCGGTACAATGAATCGTCTTCTTTCTCTGATAATTTAATGAAGTGTCAAAGCTTCCGCGCTTCGCGCGGGAGGGGGGGGGGGCGGGGGAACTGAATTCAGACAAGCCTAAACACGATACAACGAATCGTCTTCTTTCTGTAATAATTTAATGAAACGTGAAAGCTTCCGCGCTTCGCGCGGGATGGGCGAAAAAAATTCAGACAAGGATTAAGAGTAATGATTAATTGAAACGCAAAAGCTTCCGCGCTTCGCGCGAGATGGGCGAAAATGAATTCAGACAAGGATTAAGAGTAATAATTTAATGATACCTGAAAGCTTCCGCGCTTCGCGCGGGATGGGCGAAAATGAATTCAGACAAGGATTAAGAGTAATGATTTATTGAAACGCAAAAGCTTCCGCGCTTCGCGCGGGATGGGCGAAAATGAATTCAGAGTCAGACAAGGATTAAAGGTAATAATTTATTGAAACGTCAAAACTGCCGCGCTTCGGGTTTATAGGGTTAAATTTGTTGACATTTGGACATGGCATTAATATATTTGTCGGTAATTGGTTGCTCGGTTTGTCGGTAATCGGTGGCCTCTACACACTCCCCACTCCCCCACTGACAAAGATCTAGCGACGGCCCTGATAACGACACAGTTTATACACTCGAGAAAAATTTTGCAAGTACTTCTGATGAAGTACCGGACCACCGTCTTTGTGCATTGTGCGGCATCAAAGCATAATTTTACAACGTCTCAAGACGTGGCAGATCACTTTTCTCTAACTTCTAACTAATCAGAAGGCCTCGTTTTTTTCCAGGAAGTGCCGGTGGACATTAATGCGCCAATTGTGGTTCTCAAATTGCAAAAGATCCCTACTCTTGGAAGGGGTAGGAGAAAGCAATTTTACGTCATATTACTCCAGGAAGTGCCTGAAAATGCGTCTAATTTGGTTCTAAAATTGCAAATGCTTCTTACTCTGCTTCGGGGGCTCCGCCCCTTGACCCCCGCCGGGGCTTTGCCCCTAGACCCCACTTTGCGAAACCTTCAGCGGGGCCTGCATGTAAGAGTGGGGTGCTGCGGATTTTTTTTGTCAGCCCCCCCAAACGTTTTTGCTCATTACGCCACTGTTCACTGCCATATACTGTCATTAAATTCCACTTCCATGTTGCGTGTATTGCCTGGAGAGGAGAGGTTCTGTCTAGAATCTGATAAAAATCAATTATTTACAAATCCCTTTGGGGAAAGTTTGATAGGATTGGAAAGAATGGGACCCCAAATTCCTTCATCAATTTCCACTCTCCATGCAAGATCTATTAAACATTGACACGACCTCTAGGCTAAGATTAGCTAACAAAATATATTCATTGAAATCATCCGCGTAAGAAAAACAATAAGAATGTGGTAACCATGGGGAAATTTAATTATCTCTGGATAAATAAGTCTCCCTTTTGGCAGATATGCTCCGTTGGCCTTTACCTCCCCTAATCCCGGTATCTTTCCTTTCACTATCATCGAATTTATAATATACATAATACATATATATATATATATATATATATATATATGTTCAACAATATAATAATATAGGCAATTTGGTACAAAATTTAAGATTTTAATGGAAATGCCCGAAGGTTCTTTCGTTGTTGCTGCATGCAGCGTGTTACTTCCAAATCCTGAAATAATCATACAAAATAGATCAATGACGCTTTCGTTAATCTTTATAGTGTGGGGGTAGCCCCCTCCTCCCCTTTGTAAAACATTATCCGTTTACAATCTCGGCTGATTCATATAGTTTGTATGATATCAGTATCTATATATTTTTGATGTGTTTAGAGAGAGAGAGAGAGAGAGAGAGAGAGAGAGAGCGAGAGGGAGAGAGATCTTTGAAAAAATTCAAAAGGGGAGGAGAGCGACTGGAAACTTCGATAGAGCTACGCACTATAATTCAATTTTTTCTTTTCCTACAATATACATATCCGTATACGACAGTTTCTAGTGCATGATTTTGAATGATTTGAATGATTTCAATGATTTCAGATGCCAGAGGGCCTTTCAAGCTACCAACAAAAGATCTTCTGCTCTTCAAACTTCCGCGACTTCACGGATGACATGGGTCCTGTCTCGCCCAGTGCGGGGACGAGTTCTGTAAGTATGATAATTTAGGAAGTGACGGTTCATAGAGAGTAATGATGATCTGTTTGTAAAATTGGTAATCACGTTTTCGCCGAGCTGCCATTTCAAGGCGTTCCTTATTTTATTCCACTCTGCTTATTATTCTTTTCATATTCCATTATTATCGTAGAAGATCCACCTTAAGGCGATCTATTTCCGGGTTTTAGCTAACGTCCTTGGCCTGAACGGTTATCTATTTTTTTTCCTTTTGATATTCCCATGACTAGTCTCTCTCTCTCCCTCCCTCCCTCTTTCTTTTACAAGGCACATTACATGTTAAAGATAAAGTTGAGTTCAGGTAAAAATGAAAAACAATCTGCGAGCTTTTTCCTCCTTCTTATTCATGAACGCTTTGATATCATAAAGGCCACAACGCCTCGCAAAGGGGTTGCTTTTTCAGTGCTATCATGATTTCTTTCAAAAAGATAGAGTGGTAGATTCAAAATTTGGACCAACTTTTCACACCATGAGTGTATAGTACCATATACATTAAAGTCTCAATAACTTCCACATTGTTTCTTTCATAATCTAATAGCATGACCACCTCTTTCAATCCAATGTAAAAGGGGTATATGATTTCGAAAATTATATAAAATTCAGAAGGTCATACATACAGGACAGCGTTTTCACCATTCCGCAACATAATCTCTATAATTTCTCATCATTCCATTTTCTATAAGCAGATTTAAACAACATACCGCGTATAAAGAGACTATATCCTGTCTAGTAATCGGTAACTTTCTATTATTCATAAAACCATTCCAGCGAAAACTTAACCAATACAGGACAGAATCAACTCTAATCCTTCTGGATATATTTCTCGATCTCGGATATAACAAATAATGATTTAAACTCTAGGCTAGGATAAGGAGACCAAAATTCATTAAAAGAACGGACAGAAGAAATCACATGCATTGAGAAATATGTCATCTGTTACCATGGCGATATATCATTTCCTGTGCCTAAATATCTGTTTAAAGTTAAAGTGCTTATACAGATTTTGTTTGTTAGACCTTGGGATATAAAGATTTTGATTGTCAGACTATGGGATTTGATTAGGCAACTGATGTCCTGCTTCCATCTTTTTCTCCCCCCCCCCCTCAAGCACAACACAAACATGCGCACCCCTACATACCCACACGCACGCACTCACACACACACACGTCATACCAAAGAATACAATGTCAGTCGAGTTTGGTCAAATCACCTGCAATATGCTATTCAAGAATTTAAGATCAACTCCGTACGGACAATTGAGCCACCTTTTCGCTGTCATTTTCAAACCAAAAAAAAACCCCATTGAGATGTAGTCTGCTGAGAGACAGAAGACCGTAACTCAACACTCCCATCTATGTTACCATGGTTACAGAATAATGAGTAATGCCGGAGTTAACAAGCGATATCTCTTCGGAAAAGACTTTATGAAGAGAGATGGCAAGAGCTATCAGATTGCACCACTAATATCTCTACAAATTAATGTTATCGTTATTTGTCCTATTCTGGCAGAATGTAATGATTATTTTACAATAACAAGGTTTTATGCCTACATTAGTTTGATGGGTCTTTAAGAATAGTTTGAATGAATGACTAATTTGTATCTGCAAGAATATATTGGCTCAAAACCGATCTCTTTGTATCAATAACGATCAACATTTAAATATGAAAGGATTCTCATGAGGAGCATTTGGGTGTATTTTCTTCTCTCCCCTAAACATTTTGTCCCCTTTTTTTCTCAATATCACTTCTTTTTATTTCCCACTTTCTTACATGATTCTCTTTTCCTCCTCTCGCCTTTGTCCTTCTCTCTGTTTTTTTTTCCACCTCCATCTCCTTGCTTCTCTCCCACAGTTCTCTCTCATTGTCTCTTTTCTCCTTTCTTTCCTTCAGCTCTCTCCTCATGAATCTCCTCTCTCTTCCCTCTGATTTTTCTCCTTCTCCCTTCTCTCGCCTCCATTCCCTCCGTCTCTCTCTCTCTGTCTCCTCCCTCGTTGTTAGTGTGTCCATATCTCCTTCTCTGTATGTTCATTATTTATAAAATACCCCTTTGTAATCCACGTTATTCACCGTTTTTACATGTATTTATCATTTCTTCCCCCTCTCTCCTTCAATCTCTCTCTCTGTCTGTCTCTTTATCTTTATCTCTCTCTCTCTCTCTCCCTCTCTCTCTCTCTCCTCTCTCTCTCTCTCTCTCTCTCTCTCTCTCTATCGTGCTTTCTTTATTTATCTCTAACTATGTGTCTCTGTCTCTTTGTCTCTCTCTCTCTCTCTGTTTCGTTTTATCCCCCTCTCTCTCTCTCTCTCTCTCTCTGTCTCTCTCCGTCTCTTTCTCTCACTCTCTCTCTCTATCTGTCTCGCTCGCTCTCTGTTTCTCTCTCTCTCTCTCGCTCTCTCTCTCTCTCTCACTCTCTCTCTTTCACATCTTTCCTTGACCTTTCAGGAATCACCAAAATCTAGACGGGCTTCACGCCTTGGGACGAAATCAAGATCTTCAAGAAATTAATATATACAACAAATCTTATCATTTCAGAATGAAATTGTAAAATGCATAATTCAATCGTTTGCATTCATTTATATGATTTTTTTAGAGCTATTTGTAACAATAAAAATGATAATAAGGGTTCTTGTTTAGCGCTCATATCCGTCAGACTTGACACTCCTGGCGCTCTACATAAAACATTTTCATTTTGATTGAACTATTATGTCAAGTTCTTGTTGATATTTTAATATTTATATAGAGTTTATTGATGTTACAAAAAAGCCCTCATGAAATTGCAACAATTATTCTCCAATGAAGGTTTACAGTGTGAGGTAATAGTGTAAAGTGTATATATAATTGTAAGATTGTCATAGATGGAGACCTTGGCAAATTTGTCAATACGATATCTAAAAAATAAACAATGATAAATGCACCTAACCTAGTGTTTCACTTATTCTTTAGTCTACTTTTCCTATCTCATTTTAGGTCTAAATATATTCAACTGATATTTCAGAGCATGGATATTATGTGTCGGGTAGTTTATCCATGTTCCGAGTAAGAAAATACTGTTGATGTACATTTTTTTAAAACTTAGCATATTTAGTTGGCATATTTATGGAATTTTCTTCTTCAAATTAGTGCATGTATGCACAAATAGTACTGAATATTTAGTTCTAGCGTGTAAATCTTTACTGTTCTATCAAATGAGATGGAGGGGAAAAAAAGTGTTTCATTCCTTATTTGGGTTGCATGTTGCTGTACCAATTCAACGCTTTAATTAATTCGTTTATCCCAGATCATGAAGTTACTCTACAGCTGACAAGATACTTGCGCTGAACAAAGTAGATCGTAATGTTCCCGAACATAAAATTAGTTACGCCCGTCTACTTTCTATTTACGGAGGACAAGCCACAAATGAACTTTAAGAAAAACACGACTATCTCATATCCATCTTCTCGCACACACATTCAAACACACAGGTTAAGTAAATACTTATCCACTCTTAAAGAGATAGTTGAGTTCTGTTTTCAGACCGAAATTGCCTTCAAAGTGCATGGTTATTGCTCTTATTCTTATCTATGACATTTCTAGTGCCCTTTGAGGACGTAAAAATGCTATGAAGGTAATTTTAGACCCCAAAATATGTGAAATTTAGCCAATACGATCATACCAATTTAGCTCCACTTTCAAAAAAATACATTGACCGTTAATTAATCAATTAATTAATAATAACAATACATGGGCCGGCTGGTTGGGCTTAATATAACAAACACGAAAAAGCCACACACAAAAAAAAACATCGGCATTGGCTGAAATACAACGTAAAAGGCTGTATTTCGTTTTTTCAACGGCTTTTTCAAATTATCGAATATTTGGGGTGGTACACAAATATTAGAAATCATTATATTTATGGATATTTTAGCCGTCTCTGAACCGATTTTGATCAAACAAAGATGATTTTGTCATTTAAATTGTATGTTCTTTCAAATTTGACACTCAGTTTTTCATTATCTCACAAACAAATTCCGACAAAATTTGTGTAGCGCCCTCTGCAACAGAACTTAACTATACCTTTAACTTAGCCGAATTGTTTGTAAACAATTTTAATCACTTTATCTGACGCACGCGTGAGAGAGATATATATACATGTTTTCGCACACACAGAGAATCGTGCGTGACGTACATGTATACTTGTCGCTCGTAACTCTGACCAAGGGGTTCTACGAGAGCCCTCCTAGCTCGTTGTTCTAACAAATGGCTTGTAAACGATTTAAATCACCTATTTTTTGCAGGTGAAAAAACCTAATGGTCAGCATAGTGTGACGATTCCAGCAGTCCGGAGGTGGTGACTGGGGGGGGGGGGGGGGTGTAGACGAGTAACCCTTTTATATTTTTGTGATGATATTTGTTCGTGATGATGTTTGAGGATTGCTTTACCCGACTGCTAAGAGAGCATGTATATGCTTGAAGTAAGTAAGCAACCAGGGCCTCGTCTTACAAAGAGTTGATATCAATCGCAACTCATTTACGATTTATATCAATCGCAACTATGTACAAAAGAGATAGGAGACTGCAAACTTGCAATTGATTGGAAGACTTGCGATTGATTTGGATCAATCGATACTCTTTGTCAGACGGGGCCCAGAAACCAACGGCTTTAGGTCCTCTCCGAAGGACTTGGTAATGAGGAATCTAGCCTAACCGAAAGGCACGATGAGCGCCTAACCAAAAGGCACGATGAACGACGCAGTTTTGAACCCGGGACCTCCTGGTTACGAGACCACTGCTCTAACTCTAAGCCATCGCATAACATACAAAGAAGATCATTTTCTGCTCGCACGCATTCAATTGAAAAGCCCACTGTAATGAGCGGCGCGTATCAACTCTGGCACTCTGGAAAAAAATAATGGATGAGCATCTGAAATACACGGAAATACCTCCCCACCCTTGTGTTACGACCTATCGTCATGTATTATGACGCATACGACTTTAATGCCAAGACCTAAACATCCTAAGGGCCCCGTGGGTCCCATCTATATCTTCGGGTTAAAAATTTATCACTCTGCCAATTAGATCGTTATTGTTGGGGACGCATTTGGGGCTAAAACGTTGATCCATACGAGAATCCATAAATCTGTATTATCAGCATATTAATCGCTTCCATAACCTGACATGAACGCTTGATTCATTTTATCTCCGAAATCAATCAATTTACAAAAGGTTGTTGAAGTCATTGCTTTTCTCTCAAAGCAGCTCTTCAATCTTGTAATTGTTTCGGATATTGATTGCAAAAAACAAGGCTAATGGCCTCTTTTTTTAACTCCGTATTGGTTACAAATCTATATGGGGAGTCAAAAACTAATATCTTGAGAATGTGATATGTTAGATACATTTACAATGTCTTGCACCAAATGGCCTAAAGAGTTGCCCGTGGGAGTGCAATTTAGGCTGACCGATCGCTGTTCAAAATCGGAATCATTGTTCATATTATCCAAATAGTTATATTCTATTATAATTCCTACTTCCTCGTCGAGAAATGAGGTAAAATTGTTGCCGGAAGCAAAATTATTCGTTTAACTACAACTACATGATATTGCTTTGAATCACTTTTCTTGAAATGACGATTATGAAGGGTATTTTGTAAGTCGTTAATGTTTTTAATTTCTGTTGATTATAGGACGTTGATCACTTTTTTTGTTCTAAAACTGTGTAGGTGGATTTTTTTTTTTTTTACTCACGATAATCTTTTCTACTTTTTCATCGGAAACTTTTCTTCTCCTTTTGCGCATGCTCAAAACCACAAAAAGTTGATGAAAGATTTATTTTTATGCAATTTTGTAATTCTGTTTAAGATTATCTGTGACGATTGGGGTCGATTAGCTGGAGGGGGCAGCTACCCCCCTTTTCCCGCCCCCGTCTAAGGTATGGATCAACGCCCCTCGATGAGAGCAGGTCCGATCATGTTAGAGATGATGTAAAAATAAGCTTCGCTTTCTCAAGAAAACGCTTTTACTCGTAACTGCTCTACCCAAATGGCGGCTATTCAAGGGGAATGTATTAATATCACTAACGCGTGATTTTCAATTATAATCGACTGATTTCGGAAAGCCTTTGGCGTTAACAGGTTACATACTTCACAAAAGATGATTGAAGATCAAATCTCCGTATGCTAAATCATGTAGCAAAATAAATTTCAGATTATAGAAAGAATTGCGAAGAAAGCTAGGCAAGAAAGAAACAAGGTGAAAGGAAAAAAACAGCACAAAAGCAGATGTTTGAAATGTGCAACAGGAGAAGCATGAGATAAATAGGTGCATGTACTGACAGAAGAAAGGTGCCGAAAGTGAGGAAACAAAAGATTATTCTGCAGTATAAGATAGATCGAATGAGTGAATTAATGAATCGGCGGTTGTACTATTCCTGACGGGTACATAATTTCTAAAGAAAAATCTACGGAAAGAAAGAACAAAAAAGATCGCAAAAAACTTACGAAAATCAACCCGGGGCAGACTAAATAGTCTTGTTCATCGTTCATTTAAACGTACGAACAATACAATGATGCATTACCTAAACCGTACACGGTTTCTAGAGGATAAGCAAGAGAGTAGACTTGTGATATTGTCCACCAGTTGATTTTTCGAAAATCTTTGCGATCATATTTGATTTAAGGTCACAGGACTGAAAGAAAAAAAAGTGATCCCATTTTGTTTTTGTCTATGGATGCACACTGTATAGAAAAAACAAAATTCCGACAAGCTAAAAAAAATACAACAAAGCATCTACCTAACAAATATAACTCAAAGAAAAAACGAAAACAACAGCATAAACGCAAGGACTCTCAAATTTGGCCGAAGATGCAGACGGTTCACACCTAGTTCACGCCTTCACCCAAGAAATCAGCAAAATAATTGGTTTGGTGGTATGGGGTGAGATGGGGGCACAAACTATGCTCCAAATATCTGCCTCTTGATGAATGAATGAATAAATGAATGAAAGGATGAATAAATGAATACATACATAAGTAAATGAATACATGCATAAATAAATGAAAGGATTAATGAATGGATTAATTAATTTAAAAAATGAGCTCCGGGCATACAACAGTAAGTAAAATGAATAGAACTAGAGGTAACAAAAGTGAAAGAGAGAAGAGAAAAAGTGGGAAAAGGATTTAGCCTTTCCTATTGCTCCTCAATATGTGGGAGGTGAAGAATTATTGAGATAAATGCAAGGTGATAAACCCGTCGATTTAATTAAAAACAGTTCTGCTACATGTATAACAACAAATATAAAAAACAAAAAGTTCACGCACTCGGTCGCGCAAACACACCCACACCATCCCCCTTACCTTAACCCTCACACGCATATTGGCCCTACATTGACCCCTCTCTCTCGCTCTCTCTCGCTCTCTCTCTCTCTCTCTCTCTCTCTGAAACCTCTCCCACGCTCTTCCCCCTCTCCCCCTCTCTCTCTTTCACCTACCATGTCCTCTTGTCTCTATCCCTCCTTATTTCTCCTTTCCCATTTATTTTATTCTCTCTCCATTTCCCCTGTTTACTTTTTTTCATTTCATTAACACGATCGCGACTATTTTGGAAAAATTACAACTCCAGGGGGGTGTTTCACAAAGATTCTGAGTTGAATTATCTCTAAGATGAACTTAAAAATTATGGAAAGCCGTTAGCATCTTTGAAAATATCTTTGAAAATATTTTGTAAAAGTTATTTTGAAAGGCATAAAATTCAAATCATTCATATTTTCTATCATCGAGGAGATTTCATGTTCTGGATGTGGAATGTATAAAAAAAGTATAAAATACTTGAATATCTGCTTTTGAATATATTTCATTTTAAGGCTCCAATGGCTGTCCATAATTTTTAAGTCCAACTTGGTATGAAGTTCTACTTAGGATCGTGTTTATAAGCCAATTATAGTTGATGCCAAATAATGATGACGATGAGGACATCAACAACGACAATATTATTTCTCCGCCAATAGTTCATTTTTTCCAATGCTGACTCTTTTCTCCCCATCCCATCAATTTCCCATCTCCCTATCTCTCTCTCTCTCTCTCTCTCTCTCTCTCTCTCTCTTTATCTCTCTCTCTCTCTCTCTCTTGCTCCCTATATCCCTTCTCCCCGTGTTAACAACAACACCAAGGACCCAGGTGCACAAACTTAAACCTGTGAATTTGACGGATTATGGCGCCTTCTCGAGAAAGACATCTCCATAAAAACTCTTTATTTATGGTTCTAGGAATCGGCCATAGAATTTACTTCAAATTGCACATTAAAGAAGTACTTTGTGTGATTTTCCTTTTCATAATAATATATGTAACCTGTCCAATTTGAGTAACCTTATGAAAAAACTTAATTAAAGAAGCATTAACGAATTCTCGAGAATTATTTTTCCTTACACTCATCTTGTACATATTTATATCGAGATATAATATACAGGAATTCACAGCTCCGACTGCAAGTACCCAGAATAATAAGGATGCCGAACTACACGATGTAAATTATGTAACCCTCAAGGAACCTAAGCTCAACACGCTTAGCTTTCACGGCGACTGCTTCATAAATAATGAGTTAAATGTTTAATGGATATAAATTATTCAATTATTAATAACGATAATGCATTACATTTACAATGCACTTAATACAATGTTTCTAAGCGCAAGAGAAAGAAGAAAGGAAAAGGAAGGAAAAGGAAGGAAAAGGAAGGTAAAAGGAAGGAAAAGGAAGGAAAAGTGAGAAATACTAAAGAAACATGTTAAAAATATTGAATTACAAGTAAACGGCAAAGAAGAATATGACCTTACACAAAATAAGGACTGCATCAAAATTGATTGAAATTGTAAATAAACCAGATATGGACTTAGAATTATAATAAAAATGAAATATTCAAATACAACTTAAATACAAATTACAAATTATTATATTCAATATAATAATTATGCATCTTAAAATAATTATCAATTATTGTTTTGTATACAATCTTTTAAAAATCAATTTTTCAAAAATCCGTAACTCACAATATTTGCACAATGATTCCACTTCTGTATACATTTCTGATTTTGAAAGACATACATTGACTTATATGATAATTATCTATCGGAGCAAATAACTTCAATTTTATCCTTTTCTAATCTCCTACTCATCTTGCAGTGTTGTGACAATAAAAGCCCTTTCCCAGAGAACATCAAAAATTGATATAAAAAGACGACACCACTTGATTGAAAAGCGGAACAGTGGACTAGGAAGAAAGGAAGGAAGGGGGAAATGGCGTCGGTAGAGAAGGGGTGTGACGATGCGTCACATCCAAATTCGAAATTCTGTGCAAATTTATGACTTGATTGTTTGTCTGTATCTTAGTGTGTATAAAGTACGTGTATGCTTGTAAGTCGATGGCTTTAATGCATCTCGAAGGGGTGTATATAAGGTCTGTCTTCAT
The DNA here is from genome assembly GCF_000002235.5 of Strongylocentrotus purpuratus. Lineage (NCBI taxonomy): Eukaryota > Metazoa > Echinodermata > Echinoidea > Camarodonta > Strongylocentrotidae > Strongylocentrotus > Strongylocentrotus purpuratus. The sequence goes on from NW_022145610.1 coordinate 27,773,309, forward strand.
CAGCCCGAGTTGGCCTTTCATAAAATGAAAAGTTATTCAGATACATAAGTTCAGGCCTTATTGGTTGGTTTTTTGTTTCACCTGATGGCTAAGAGAGCATGTGTATGCGTGTTAGTAGGCAACCAGGGGACCGACGGCTTTAAACCCTCTTCGCAGGACTTGGTAATGAGGATAAATGCCTAGACCAGAGAGTACAAGCGCATTGACTTGGTTTGAAATATGGGACCTCCCGATTACGAGATAGACCACTCCTCTACCACTGAGTCATCGCGAATGTGTAGGTAAAAGTATTACTGTCTTCGTTTGTTTTATTCAAAATCAACCAGCTGGCAGTTATGAATACGGCAAAATCCATCTTAAGCTAAAGAGAGAGAGAGAGAGAGAGAGAGAGAGAGAGAGAGAGAGAGAGAGAGAGAGAGAGAGAGAGCAGAATCTGGTATATAAATGAATGACAGGCAGAGAGAGAGTGTGACTGCATGGGGATAGCAACCGTAGAGACAGAGAGAGGGGGAGCAAAAGTGTGGGGAGGAGTAGAGTGAAATGGCAAGAGAGACTGAGAAAGAGACAGAGAGAGAGAAAGAGAGAGAGAGAGAGAGAGAGAGGGGGGGGTATGTGCGTGTGTGTGTTCGCGGGGAGATAATAGTAGAGGTAGTGGGTGATGTGGGCGCCCTTCCCCGCCTTCATAGACCATCACACTGTCTACTAGCAGATTAAACTATTAATCTTATTTGAAAGCATCGAATATCGCTCCATTTATATTTTGTCATGCACACCCGGGGTAATATTATGTCATTCATCGATTAATTGGATTTTTAAATGATAAAAACGTTTCTGAAATTAGACGTGTTGCTCCTACACTATCTCTCCCTCTCTCATTTTTCTCATTTTATTTCTTGTTATTTTCTCTCTATCTATTTTTTTTTCTCTCTCTCTCTCTCTCTCTCTCTCTCTCTCTAATTATTATGTATATATATATATATATATATATATATATATATGTATATATATATATATATATATGTATGTATCTTTCATATATAAATGTCTCTTTCTCTTGATCTATCTTCTATGAATCTCTCTTTCTCTCTCTCTCTCTTATCACATGCTTCTTTTATTTCTCCTCTGTTTTGTTGTCTGTCTCCTTCTTTTATTCGTCTGCTCTCTCGCTCTCTTCCAATTGTGTTTTCTTACACTCTCTATTACATGCTGTCTTTTCATTATCTTCTCCCTCTCTACCCCCTATGTGTTTATATGTACCTTTCTCCCCCCCCCCTCTCTCTCTCTCTCTCTCTCTCTCTCTCTCTCCGTATTTTCACAATTTTCACTCTAATAGTAGATTTATGGATTCATAATGCAACCACAAAGCATTTCAAGCGATCCAATTAGTAAACTACATGTACGTTAAACCCTCCCCGTTTTCCAGTCAGTCAGTTAGCGAAGTTGGATGAACGCATGCGCACACTGTGATACGTCTTCAAGTTGCTTCCGACGTACACCAATATTTATCTGACAAAGCCCGCGAAGTGTTTTTTTTTTGCTCAGGGAGACGCTATATAAGAAGCGAATTTGTTTCGGAAGATTTTTCAGTCGAGGCACTGGTTGTATACGGTATTCTGCTGATTAAATAAGCAGTCTTACTCGGTAAAAATCCAACCACGTTTCTTATCAGTTTCTTTATTTCTAAAGAAACTCATCTCCGTCTAATTGTGTATACCAGGAAAAGTAAATGGCTACATGACGATCACAATTACACTTGTCCATTGATTTTGGAAGGATTGAAGAACTATATCACTGCGATTATTCACAGCGAGTAGGTTTTTTTTTAACAATCTACCTTTTCTTTTTTGAACTGTGTTTATTTTTTGTTATTTATTAAATTGGGAGAAAATGGTTTGAGGCCTGAACCTCTCCAAACAGCATAGCAACGACACAAGGAACATATTTCGCTTGACCTAAGGTGATTTTCTTGGCGACTACCGGCTCTACAGATTGCGCTGATATCAATTGCAGGGTGAGTATTCATCTTCTATTATTTTACAATGTTCAGATGATACCTACATCTATCTTTCCTTCTCCTTATCTCTCTGTTACTCTATTGTATTTTTCTGCCCCCCTCTAACTCTCTAGCCTTCTACTCCCTTCTACTTTTTCTTTCTAGATCCCTCCCTCTTCAGTTGTCTAAATCTAAGTTATCGATCTATATCTCTCCCGCTTTCGATCTGAATGTCTCTCTTTCTAATTCTCTCTCTCTCTCTCTCTCTCTCTAGTCACTTTCAAAATCCTTTTTGTCTTAATAATCATACTAAAAATAATGATAATCTTGATAATAATAACCTCTCTTTCCCTTTTTTTTCTCTCTCTTTTCCCTCTCTCTTCCCCTCTCTCTTCCTCTCCTCTCTTCCTCCCAATATATGAGTTGTTAAAAAAAAAAACGTTGTTCCGTCTACTACTCAAATTGATTCTATTTCTCAGTAGGCCTACGTCATTTACATATATGTTTTTCGTGTACTACTCTTATGATATATTTATTTATACAAGCAAAATATAGAATATTGTATTCCACCATATACAGTCAAACCTGTCTATAGCGACCACCCAAGGGAAACACAAAAAGTGGCCTTTGTAGACAGGTGGTCTTTGTAGACAGGTTCCTTTAGTACATGATTCAATGAGAAACCATTTTTAAGGGAAACAACAAATGTGGCCTTTGTAGACAGGTGGTCTTTGTAGACAGGTGGTCACTAAAGCAGGTTTGACTGTAAATGAGTAATTTGGCGAAGTAAATCTCGAAATTTTTTTTTACAATGGCAGTAAGATCCATGCAAAGACTGATGGGAGAGTTGCTTTTATTATTCATCTGTGTGCCTACACATCCGTTCTGGAAGAAGGCAAGAGATATCTTCGACACCTAGAATTGATTAAAGACGATCCAGAAAAGAAATTGATACTCTGGCTAAAAAGGAGAACAGGAAAACAAAATCTAAAAGAAATGTAACGTATATGAAATAATCTTTTCATAAAAAATGACTCAGTAAAAAAATATTTAAAAAGTCGTGCCAACGGAAACTTATTAAAGCAAACAAAACAATACAAAAACTCCCGTCGTATTCTATTTCATTTGCGCCAATACATGTTATAAAAGATTAAATTGGTTACAGATCTACAATTTCTTGGTTAGCCATGTAATGAAATCATATTTCTTTATTAACACAGCCTGCTTGGTATGTTTAACATTATGAATTACTTCAACAATAATCTAATGACCGGGGTAATAGTATATTTTTAAAGCGCTTAGGGACATTTTATTGAGCGCTATATAGAAGCTAAATATTATTATTATATTAACAAAACAAAAAAAGCGAATAGAAAGTTGTAAAATTCACAACAATATGACTGTAATTGTTTTACCGAAATATACACTGATACGCTATTTCTAAAGAATAAAAAACTGTACATCGCGATGTGTTTGGTTCGCATGTTAACTAACTCATTTAGTATTGGCTTTCTTTCTTACTCGAATTCTTAATTGAGTAATATTCTAACGTATCCGAGTTTATGAAATTTCAGTACGCATCCCAGGCTTTCGTATAATAATTTCCCTATATATATATATATATATATATATATATATATATATATATACAGAGAAGAAAGCGAATGAGGGAGACAAATGAAAAGTAAAAAGAAGGAAGGCGGGACAGAGGGGTAGTGAGAGAAAGGGAGGGAGAGGGAGAGAGAAAGAGAGAGAGAGAGAGGGGGGGGGGGAGGAAGTATAGACAGGAAAGGAAAGAGACGGAGAGTCAGAGGTGGAATGCACAAGGAATTTTTTTTTTTTTAATTAGGGTATAAAGCACGTGATTTAGATTGAAGGGGTGTCTTTTATTAAGTCTTGAGCAAATTCCACAGCCATAAAGTGGCATTAAATTTCGGTATTGGGTCATTGAGGCGGGTATCGTTCATCTCGATATCAGGTTACGGCTTGTGTACCTATTGTGCCATATTGTACGTATTATTGCAGTTCTACAACTTAAATCAGTGTGTGAACAGAAGCGGCAAATAGTGTATACATGGGGTCCTCTCCCGGCCCCCCCCCCCCCCACTCAGTGTTATTTAGGGTACGCATATGCTCGTTCCCTCTTTTTGAAATCACCCCCTATCTGAGGACTGCCAACATTTCCGAACCCCCCTTTCGCGGGCTTTTCGCGGGCTTTTCCTGCCTTGGAGACCCCCCTAAATCAGGAAAAATGCTCAATGTACCCCCAAAATTCGGAATAATTTCTCAGGAGTCCAAATAGATGAGAGAAAAAAAAGAAAAAACACCCCTTTTTAAAGAAATCTCCGGGTGAAAAGTCAAATACACCCTTTTTTTACAATTCTCGGGCCGGACTTTGTCGCACGAAAAGTACCCCTTTACCGGACATTTTGGCAACACGCATGCGGTCATTTCGAAACCTGAGTGGGGGGGGGGGGGGGGGCGGGGGTCCTCTATAACATAAGCACGCACACAAACTTACGCACACACACACACACACACGCACACACACATACGCACATGCGCACCCACATCCACTCACCTACACATACATAATCACCGACGAATTCTAAATTTTTCCCCGGGTGAAGTTCATTTAAAGCTTATCAGTAGTATAGTGTAAAGGGGCGATTAGACCAGCCTGCAAGGTCACTGGACAGGTGGTTATCTCAGCCTGCAAGGTCACTGGACAGGTGGTTATCTCATCAACTCAGCTCTCAAATAACATAAGAAAAAGAGGATCATGGGGACCAATGGTCACCGATTAGGCATTGTTTGTTATAAAGAGGGCGCAAGTAGCTACAAGTAGTGCAGTGGGCCTTTAAACGTAAATTAGATTAAAATGAAGAAAAAAAGGTTTGACATGAAAAGTGGAAAATTCAGAATTTTGAGGTAGGTGTATAGCTATCGCGACAATTGAATGTCATGTTTTGTGGAAGGACACACGGCTATGTATATAACAATTAATATGTAATAATGTTTTTTTTTAAAATCGTAATTGATATCTCTGTAATGGAACACAAATTCATAGATCTAGCACGATAAGTATAGATTTAGACTTTACCATCGACTGAATTGAACCAAACTCGCATTTTCAGGTTTTCTTTGAAATTGTGGAAACACACGAAAGGGTCAATAGTCCAGGTAGATCAAGACTAGTCGAACTAGACTAGTCTATACATCTCTTAAATGATCTTGAATTTAAAGCCATGGACATGAAGTAGATGCTGGATGTTGGTGACAGGATGTGATGTTAGAGACCAGGGAGGTGAAAGAAAGGAGGCGAAACTCTTGTAATGTATTCAAATGCATTCATGGGTTCTAAAGCGTAAGAATGGGATGTGTAACATTCGTCTTGGCTTTGAAGTTTCATGCTCCGAACCGCGCTTCCACTGCGGGGACTTTCGGAAGTCAAGCACCAGTTTTACATTACAAAATGTATTACAAAATATTAAATTATCGGCAAAATTTCAGTTTAAATAAAAAACTTTATATGGGGATTGTATTGGGAATAGTTCATCAAACAAATTTTCAAATTTAGTACTCCGTCGGCTTCCTACAATTTGTGACCCAGAGTTGATAGAAGAAAAATTACATCCTGACAAATACTCAATATTTTAGGATAATGCGCTAATTTGTGCATGTTTTAATGTTTTAAATAGGTGCCTATCCCACGCAAATACATAATAGATTATGTCCATTTAATCAAATATTACCCTACATAACACTGAGTGGGGGGGGGGGGGGTATGAGCCATAATCAATGTTGGATCAGCTTTACTCCTCCAGGCGCAGGCGAATCCAGAATATTGTAAAAAGAGGGCAGGCAATCTTTCTGAAATTTGAATGAAATCAGGATTTTTTCGGTGCCTATTTACTAAAAAATTTCTTGGACAAGCAAAAGCATCCTGAAAGTATGTCACTACAATTTCAAAGGAGGGCGTGTGCCAGTAGTGCCCCACCCCAATTCCGCCACTGGTTTATTGTAGAGGCATTGTTTTTAAATATTTTTTTTAGGGGAAAATTTTGGGTGATTCGGGGGCGGCTTTGAGTTGCATTCATTTTAGCTTGTACCTAGCGTTTTTCGGGGGAGGGAGATTTTATTCAATATGGGGCTTTAGCCCGCCCCCCCCCCAAAAAAAAAACAACACTCCTGCACCGTTCTCTTGTTCACTTTATGTATGAAATATATTACATATATATATATATATATATATATATTTGTACTTCTTTCTTCTCCTTCGACATAATCTATTGTGCAGTTGCGTGGGATAATTTACAGACGAGAGACCAACCAAAGATGACCAAGGTGCCTCATAACAATATGCAAGACTATTGCATGAAATAGATTTTGAAACTTCCATTAACTCTTATTACGCAGAGTTAGGTGGCAACATTTTGAGAACAGAACCAATAACCAAATAATTAACAATTTGACATCAGATGAATTATTCTTTCGATATAGTATATAAAAGACTTTCTTGGAAATGTCCCATCAATCATTGTATGTTTCTAAGTATGCACATTTCAACCCGTTTTCTCTTTCTTTCTTTTTTGATTCCTAAAAACAAACCTGAATCTAAAAGAAAATCGTTATTGCACAGGATGGCTTATGCCGAAAGGGTGGGTAGCGTCGCGTCGCGGCGCGTTGACTTGAACGCGACCATTCGTCCAAAGCCGTTTAAGCCTACCGAGCTCCGGCTCTGCACAGGCAGAGGTTGCAATGCCCGCGCGGGAAACTCGAAATAATGGAAGAACAGGCCTCGAAAACATCTTCGATCTCATGAGAGATTGATAGAAGGCCGAAATCAAATACAGATGTAGAATGAGGGCTGTACTTTGCCACTGAAGTGATTTAAATCATGTCTTCATTACAACGTTACAATATATAGGTTAAGGCCCGGTCCCACTGCACTTACGGATGCAAAGAGGATGTAAAGCGTAACAAAATCTTGCCATCCGTTGGAAAACGCTATGCATCCGTTGTGTACTCATTGCATACGTGTTTCATACGCTCTATCCATCGAGCATCCGTCCACTGTGATTTCATCCGCGCAAAAAGTTTTGAGCTGCACAAAACTTTTAGAACGGATGAACTTCCGCCGTGTACGATGTAAATCCGCGACAAATACGAGCAACAAACGTTCTATGTCCGTTATCATCCGTTAAACGTCCGCTGTATCCTCTCTGCATCCTCTGGGCATCCTCGCAACTCACATCCGCTACACCTGAAAACGGAAAGAGGGAGGAAAGATAAGGTACACGGAACGTCTGTACATCGTTAGTAGCACGGAAATAGAAAGGATGTAAGCGTATGCATCTCGTATATAAAGTTTTCAAAGCTGTCATCCACTTCCATCCGCTTTCATTCGCTAGGCTTCCGATGAACATCCGTTTAACATTCCCGCTACATACTACCCACGTCCGTTATTTTCCGTTCTGTTTTCGCAAATTTTCGCAAATTTTGTCCATTTCTGGAGCGGATGAAAACGGATGGAGCCACCCGCGAAATTTTGCTCGTCCACTGTGTCCTTTATGCATACGTGTTGTGTCCATCGGCCAGTGGGACCGGGCCATATCAGACAAAATTATATAACAATTGACAGCTAGGTCGCTGATCGCGGAGCATCGACAAAAGCTGGGGTTTATGAAGCAGGCTTTGACGCCCGAGAACTTAATTTACATCACAAGTAGCCAAATCGAAGATTCATTGTGATGTATGCAGAAAATACTAAAGTGGATTCGTGGAAAGATCTCTATCCATTACTTATCTTATTGCCGTCTTCATAACACCGGATGATACGTCCCATTACGTAACCCAACAATGTACCTCATTCACACCCACATACCGACTCCGCAACAGCTTCAAACCGACCGACTCTTTTTGTCTTGACCATTTTTACCTGGGATTGTGTATTTAAGCATTGCGTTATTTGTTTGAAGGCAGGGCAATTGTAAAAATTAAAGAAGCCTTTTTGGATCTGAAAAAAATATAAAAAATTAGACATAAAACTCAAATATTTTGAAAACTTGATCGAAAATCAAAAATGTCTTTAATTTTTATATTTGTTAAACTTATATCGACCTGCTTTCTTCTCTTCTTATATCTCCATGCTTCCACACGTCCACACATTTTGTTGTTCTTTCTTTGAAAAATGCCGTTATGCCTTTACTAATTGATTACACAAGATTTTGAAAACTTCATCGAACATGAAAAGGGTGTTTGATAATGTAAGGATGAACATTGCATGGAAACTACATCAACGCAATCATATTATAAACACATACACATAATCATATCCTTTATTATATTGTCACCTTTTCATCATAATCAATAGTTATATTTAAACTTCAAATTTTTCGAAAAAAAAATCCTCGGTCTTAAAAAATGTTTTACTACATGTATATAGATGAATATTTAAAAGGAATTATATCAATCCAATTACACATACAAATCTACACAGCTTCTTTCTTTACATAATGTACATCATGTACATAATCATAGTCCCTGTGCAGCGATGGATTAATTTTTTTAAAGCCAAGAGCCGGTTGTCAGCCTGACCGTAGCTGTCGGGTTTAGCCCACATGGTAAATATTTGGGAGAGGCTCGCAGACTATTTTGATATAGATTGATTCTTTCACCTTGTCTTGACCTAGGCCCCGTTGCATGCAAATTCTCATTAATGGTAAATTCAATGGAAACATTGATGTGATGTTGCCATGTCAGTTAATATTTCTGGCAAAGTTGTTATCGGTGGTAAGTTTTATGCGACAGGGCCCAGAAGTGTGTTCCTCGAAGTCATCAACATTGGCATCATCCCCTCCAAATGTTATGTCCGGTTTGGGGGTCCCGCCGCCCCCCCCCCCCCTACTCAGTGTTATTTAGGGTATGCATATGCGTGTTCCCAGCACCCCCTCCCTTTTCAGCATAAGTCCAGTGTGTAAAATACGGTAGACTTTTTTTATTATTTTGTTATACGAGCCTTTTCAGCACCACCCCCCTTTTTCAGCATACGTCCGGTGTGTAAAGTCAATACGGGTAGACCTTTTTCTTTTGTTACGAGCCGGATATTTTGGGAACACGCATGCGGTCCCTCCGTTCCCGGAGTGGGGCGGGGGCGGAGGCAGGGGTGGTATTGGGGGTGTTCTACGACTGCTGAATGAGATGGGTTATTAAATCTGTACCCTCTACAACACGCGGGGGCTGACCGACCAAATACATCGACACGTTTAGGGAGGATACCCCCCCCCCCTTCCCCACCCCGTTCTCAATCTCTCTGAATATACATTACTGCAAAGTACCCGTAATACATGTTATTTAATACATCTCGTACGCGTTATGATAACTTGTTTGTGCTAGCTTGATTCCTATTTTGCATGTTCATTAGTAAAAATTACAATAATTCCAATTAGCAGAGGAATGGAACCGGGCGCAAAGGATATTAGAAAATTGCTGATTCGTTACTTTATGAACGTTCCATGGTTTAAACTATAATATCTTGTTTGCTTAAATCATAATTTTGGCTCTTTAAGAATATAAAGATAAATCCCAATAAAATTCTTGTTTTCTTTCACGTGATCCCACAAAAGCTGTATGAAGGTCGATTAATCGTGGAGGGATATTTATAAGAACTGGAGTAATTATTCTTGTAATCCATGGATACTTAAATCATTCTCTAGGTAGATAATTATGTTGATTGTAATTATCGAATTAAATTGTATTTTGCCACGCATCCGGAAAACGCATCTTTAAAGAAAAGGTGGAGTTTCGGAACAGATTAACACAAATGTCGGTTTGGAAGTATATCATTGGAAAAAAAATTGCCCTGAAAATAAATGATCTTCAAATGCCCTCATTATTTATTCTGAATATAACGAGAACAATTTTACACCAAAGTTTCATGCCACATGTATTGTGTAGTCCCATATACCCCAATTTCTGTCTGCAATGCATTTCATTTTGATCATTTCGAAGCCACACAGTTTGCCTCATTTTCATGTCCTACATACTCAACCCTTTTCAGTTGTTTCTAGTCTTCCACAGTCTTTCTTTCATGAACATGGCCCCATCGTATAAAGAGTTGCGAATAAACCGAATCAATCGCAAGTCCTCTAATCAATCGCATACAGTTGCGATTGATATCAATTTTAAATAAGTTGCGATTAATCGCAACTGTTTGTGACACGGGGGCCCAAAATCCATGTGCATGGGTTTCTTGCTCTGATCCTATATAGGCGCGTATTCCATTGGCTTATTTGCGTCACGTGCAACCATGATGATCATGAACTTTTGTCTTCTTAGAGTTAACGCCAAACCTATCATTTTCGTACTGTAAAATTCATTATAATTTTAACCGCAGTCCTTCCTTTCTAACAAGCACACGTCCGTGAAGGCATAACGTGATGGTTCAGTGGCAGAGCAGTTGTCTCGTAACCGGGAGGCCCCGGGTTCAAAACCATATCAATGCGAATTTTCCCTTAGGTAAGGCATTGGTTCTTATTACCGAGTCCTCCTGAGAGGACTTAAGGCCATGGGGCCCTGGTTGCTTACTTACAAGCAATACATGCTTTCTTAACAGTCAGGTAAAACAAACATAAGACACCAATTATTACTCGTCATATTGAAAATAATCAGCATGATTTGGGCGTGTCAGGGAGCAACCCTTTTCGGTCAGTGACATGGCTACCATGATAATATTCTCCTACATAGAATTAGAACGAATGAAAAAGCTCACAATTTTGTGTAGCTTTACCAGAATTCCCCCTTATTGGGATAGTCAGTGACCTGCATGCACCCTATACTAATTTGCTATGTCTCGCCAACCTGATAAATTAATTGAGAGCACCTGTCACAGGAGATTAGATAATGGTTTCTTTCCCTTTCTTTATGCAAACATTTATATCTGATGATCTGCTTGTTGAAAGATGTGATGCCCGTTGACACATTACAATTAGTGCGATTTGGATCGCGATGCACGGATCGAGGTTTTTTTTGCGACCGTTCACACATGTCAATTTAGTGCGATTTGGATCGCGATGCAAAGATTGATTTTTTGTTTGGCGACCATTCACACACATGGAGAATACTCGCTCGACGGCAAAAACGTTCGAATTGCGCATACGTGAATCTCGACGATGTATGCGTGCTTTGAATCCTGGGATTATAAGTTGTTTTTCGCATTCTTAACACCATTCACACACACAGCACCCGGCAAACTATCGTGATTATTCTGAAATTAGTAAGACTTACTGCAAATTGCGAACTGGATGTGTACACACACGCAAAAAAAGATTAGTAAATGTCACCTTTTCCGTAGGTGTGAATGCCCCCTGGTGTTACAAATATTCTACCATTACACGCAAAGCAAACTAAATGACTGATTAGATTTTTCGTGATACCCGCTTCTCTAAGGCAGGTGGTACGGATTAATCGATGATCAAATAATAAAATAGAATATTATCATGCAGTCCTTAAAGTAGAGCCTCCATTAAATTCAGTAGTAGATTACAATGAACTATCAGTAACTTTAAATCTAAATTAATTTGATGCTCTTTTTCGTGAATAAATACAAATACAAATTTCATATTGTGTTAAGTATAAAAACAACATCTTATAACCGTCCAGTAATTGTTAGGAATACGTATTTAGCGGCTGGATCGAGTGGTTTACTCTAAGTTCCCGAATTGTTTTAATTTTCTTATACACAGCCACTGCCAGGCGCGGATCCATGGGGGGGGGGGGGACCTGGAATTGAAGAAAAAAAAATTAATAAAAAAAGATTTAAAAAACAGGGAAAAAAGGAAGAAGAATTTTCTCACGAATTGGGCCAAACAAATGCTCTCATGCCCCCCCCCCCCCCCCTCCCGCTAATTCATCGGCTGGCTGAATCGCCGCTTAATATTCCCTCAAAATTTGCACCTCCAAAACAAAGTGCCCTCACCCCCCCCCCCCCCCCCGCTTACTCACTAGCTGGCTTGGTCGCCGCTAAATATTTTCTCACGAATTGCCCCCCTGCCCCCTCCTGCCGTCGGCTGGATCCGCCCCTGGCCACTGCAACGGGTTATCTCATTTCGATCAGTGCAATCATGCATTTCTATTGTATTTGAGGGATCTGTTATTGTTAGCATATTTGTAGTCAAGATGAAGAAATTAATACAAATTAAATTCCAATAATGAACCTCTTAGTCAACAATTTCACTTCTCCTTGCCCTCGGGTATTTTCAAGATAAATAACAGCAAGAGTAATCCTGTCGTTTACCAAATTTGCTACTTTCGTTTTTTCATATTATTAGCTTCATAATATGACCGCAAAACCAGAATCAATGAAGCAGTACGTGTGTCAATATCGGGTAATTACACATTCTAAAAGGTGCAGTGGGTAACTGCCATCTTCAGCAAATGAACGCAGGAAAAAAAACAAGTTGTTTCCTAAGAATAATTGGAATGTCGCGGGCAGAAGGATGATACATATTGCACTTGAGCGCGAGTGACGTTAAAAGCATGCTCGGAGAAACTCAAGAGTTCCCGCCACAAATCAAGCCCGCTTTTTGTCAGAAATTAAAAAGAGGGGCAAGTAGTTGATGTACGTGATACCATGTCTTTTGCTTGTTTATTTTTGAAGGGTTAACTAAAGCATAATAATGACAGCTTCGGGTCTTTCCGTGCTCACGGGCTAATTCGGAAGTGGCAACTGGCATGTTTTTAATGCCAATGTATTACTCCGTCATCGAAACCCTAATGGAAACACGATTTCCGTTGCAGAGGGATTGGTGGGCGTTGACGGAATGGCGTAGCCATGGGGGGGGGGGGGGGAGGACTTGCCCCGGCACCTATTACCAGATAGCAAAAAGAAGCAATATTGTGTGCGCGCGTATTTGAAGAGAATTTGAGTGACAAGAGAGAGAGAGAGAGAGAGAGTTAAAAAAAAAAGGAATGAGGACAAATAAGATAATAATTTGTTATATGCACCCCGTCACGATCCTACGTTACTCGGTCCCTCGATTGCTCCTCTGTAATTTTTCAAATTAGTAAGATATTTGCCTCTTATGTGTGGATGATAATTAGTGCTACAAAATCATAATGAATAGATTTATTTCTATCCATCAAAATGAGTCCCCAATTTTAATGAAAACTTTAAGTGATCTAAATTATGATGGTGATGATAATTCACCCCCATCCCTGAAAAAAAAAATGTCAGGGTTGGGGTGTAGAGAGAACTCACCCCCCCCCCCATACACACACACACACACACACCCACACACACACACCCCCCTACTCCCACGTATGGCCTATTTGCACAATCCCCTTTAGCAGTAATCTACACGATACCATCGCAGTTCAGGAGTTTAGTACGTGTACGTGCTTTTGATAAGAGTTTGGTAATCTTCGTTAGATGTGGACGTAGAATATTCCCTATCTGCTTGAGTAGATTAATGATGCTTCCTGTTCTACCCAATTACTTTAAATCAAACGTTCGATTGGAGCAATTTACGGTCAGATTCCAGAGATAAATATATTCTTTAGGGAGTATTTTTTATCGTAAAACCTCGGAGAAATTTGAATGATTCCGGCACCAAGAATCCTAATCTACATAAATTTTGATCAATGCTGAAAATATCATCGAGAGATCGAAAAAGAGTAAGAAAGAGGGAGAGATAGGGAGAGATAGAGAGGGAGAGGTAGAGAGAGAGATAGAGAGAGAGAGAGAGAGAGAGAGAGAAAGTGTGTGTGTGTGTGTGTGGGGGGGGGGGTGAATAACCGCAATTTTTTTTCTCGAAAATACTTCTTTTAATCGCATCCCCATGATATGCTTTTAGCACTCTATTTAATCACTCCCTACTTTAAATACATCAAATGGATGCAAATGGAATTAAAATGAGTGGAGACAGATTATGATATTTTTCATGACCAAACATTTTCCAATCACGACAGATTGTCTGACCGTTTTGTGCGCTACAGACTACGCTCGTATACAACGTGCCCTCTGAAACTATTTCCGTTTTTATTTTGTTTTTATTTTTTGTCTGTTTGTTTGTTTATTTGGGTGGGTTCTTTTAAGGGGGAGCGGTTCGTGGGTATTCTTTCTTTGCTCGCCTTGTTCATCCTTTCTACTCTGCTTCTAATTATCTTTCTTTATCTCCCTCTCTTTCTCTTCTTTTCCTTCCTCCTCCAATCCTCCTCCATTTTCGTTTTTTCTTTCATTCTTTTATTATCATCTCTCGCCCTCAATCCCCCATACTCTTTTTTCATCTTCTTCAGCTTCTTCTTAATTTCATTGACTCTCTCTCTCTCTCTCTCTCTCTCTCCCCCCCCCCCATCTCCCTCCCTCATTCTTTTCATTCGTCTTTGTAAATTTGCTGGAGGCACTGCCGTTTGCACATTTTTTAGACATCTTTTTGACATGCAATCAGGAGCGCGAAACCGATTCTTGATGATCTTCCCACGGGTGTCAAAACGGCAATACAACCTTCACACTTGATGAATCTTCTTTTTTCAGTTCACATGGGACAGTCGTAGTTTTAAAATTCAAGTTTCCGAAACCTCGAAGTGTTCAAACAACCAGTATTCAAACTTTTAAACTACATGGCGGGCAAGCAATCATTTTGACAACAAAATGGCGTAACCTACATGTTTATTGCATCCGCACTCCACCCTAACATCTTCAAGTGTGGATCCCCTCCCGCTCGAAGTTATCGCGCTAACCTTAAAGGGAGTGTAGCTTGGCAAATACTGGTTGATGCCATTTACGGCTTCTTTTGGACAACTGCGCGTATACGAATGGACTTGATTAACGGTCAGCGCGCGATAGCGTTCACGAAACAGACCGAAGCTCTCCTGCACGCTTCGGTTTCGCGTATGTTGCACGCACATGATTGCTGTGGTCGCGTCGTCCGTAGTGGTCTTATAAGTTACCCGATTGGCCCCGAGGCAGACCACGGGCAAGACACGTAGTATCGTCAGGCTACACTACCTTTAAGATCTGTCGTGGCTTATAACTTCGAGTAAAGTTTCGTAAGCACTAGTGCATCCGCACGGTCTCTTTACTACAACACGCACAAGATAACCTTTAAGTTTAAAACCACGGCCTAAACGAACTAGTGTGTGTACCTAACGACACAAAGGACATCATGAAATCATTTTTGAAGGAGGAGAGAGGTGCATAGGATTAAGTTTTCGAACAAGTAGATTAAAAAATATAAGTGTGGTTATTGTCGACTACCCTAAAAATAAAAGTCTATAGAATCCATAAAGTCCGAATCTACCGACAGGATTTTAATGTCAATCAAAGTTTTTATCCAAAAATGTATTCATCTTGTGCTTTTCAAGAAGATTTTAGTGATATGTCAAAATCGATCGTAAATCGTAGATTCTGAATAGTTGAAAAAGGATTCATACAAAAAGATTAACAAAATAACTAACACAATGGAGAAAAAAAGGGGGACAAAACGAACACAAAACTTAACTGTTACTGGGAAATGTCAAACGAAACGAATTAAAGCAGCAAAATGACAAAATAGAAGCAACTACCAAGTCAAAGGGGTTCTCAAACTTATTAATTTCAAATATGCCGACAAACATTGCAGAGTTCCCGATAAACGTAAGCAGTGTGTGTGATTGGGGTGTTGCATCCCACTCCCAGCAGCACGAACGACACCCCCAAATGAGATGCACCTGTTTACATTTCCTCTACATTTCATTTATTTTCTTTTATCACAGCCTGACCATAACGCTAGTTGTTCATGGTCATATGACGTTTTACAAGTCATGACAGCGGAAATAACAAGAATCAGAGAGACGATTTCTCGCCCAAAACCCACTTATAATTGCATGGTGACCAAATGGAAATCAATTGGGAGTTGGCTGTCTTGTACGCCCGTAAGGTTATGTTGCCGTCGATAAGAAGTTGTGTGTTTAATTGTATCACGCGAAATATCGCTCAGCCTTTGAACGACTAATAATAACAGAGCTGTGAACGTTTGAAATACAAGATCACTGAATCTATGCGAATCTCAAATTAGCGCGGGGGAAGGCAGCGACGTATGCACAAAAATATGAACAAAAGGATAAAGGATAGGAGAAGGTCTTTTACTTTTTATTTATGTGATTGTTCTGATACACTTTATATGCGATACTCTCTTCCTTTTTGGAAGGGGGGGGGGGTTTGTGTCAGAGAAGTCGGAGTTTTGGGATTTAACAGGAAAGAGAGAACCCCTTAAAACATTTTACCCCCCTTCCTCCAATCAAAAACCAAAAAAAAGTTCGCAGTTCCCTTACCTGATTACCCATATTCGTCGTCATGTATACATCCGCATGTTTTCATATCAAGTTTTAAAATATAATGATGTTTTTTTTCTCTCTCTCTCTCTCATTTCTGTTCTGGCGGTATGCGTTTGAAGACAGTATGTTGTATGGCCTATGAATTCGTCTCGGATCATAGTTATCTCTTGAGATTACCTTGAGGCACTATTTGTTTTACTATTTCCCTTCAATAGTCGTACGGTAGTCGTACGATGTCACATTTATTCTCTTTTCCTTTTCTCTGTCATACAGGACCACAAACATGGAAAGACATTCAGCAATTCTTTGGGTGATCCTTAACCTGATGTTAGTTCACTTTTCTCATTGTAAAACGAAAACCAGTGCGAACGATCTCGACCATCATAACGATGGCACCGCCATCGGGCTCGACCTGGAGCCTCCTCTTCAGTCGATGTCGTCGCCGTCGTCGTTACAAGGTAATCAATTTAATGAAGAAAGCGAAATAATACAAGGAGCCAAAGACAAACTGCTTCGCTCCATTCTTAGGAGCACTGTTGTCGAGGTCAGTCGATATCTTCGTGTTATCGATGCTGCATCAAACCACGATTTATCGTCTGCGGATGAAACGACCGTGGATGCGTACGCACCTTCAAAAGCTGCGGTGCTGGGAAGCGGATTATACACCGACCAAGATGGTGCCGATGTCGGGTCTCTTCTTAAGCGGAGTCAACCTGCCCCGTTGAGGAAACGACAACTGAACGCGCTTGAGAGAGCTGTGATTCGTCAAGAGATCCTGCGTCGACTGGAAGAGAGCAAGAACCCCATGGAAATGCCGATCGGACTTCGTTTCCGGAGAGTGGACGGGACCGGTGGCCTTTCCAGTCACTATCCCTTCGTTCCTTTTGTGGACTCCTTCTTCCCGACATCGCATCGCCTCGGCTACGGGCCTTCTGCCCTGGCAACAAGACATTCATCGTGGAATACTTTCCTAAATACGCTACCTTACTGACCTTACCGGACTTATTAAGCCCCAAAGAACTTATATGCAAGTCATATCATAAGATACCCGATGAATAAACAGTGTTCTGTTGGCCTGGAGTGTAGTCGTGGTAGAATCAGAATGAAATGGTATATAAGTCCTCACATGCTGGTCATTGGTGGCATAAATCTGGAAAATCATCTCTTTTATGTCTTGAATAGCCAAAGTGAAGTCGATATATTTATTATTTATTTTTTAATTTCATTAAGGAGAAGATGCCTTGGTAAGTCCAGTAAAGAAGTATGACTCATTTTTTTCGCTCTTATATGGAAAATTTGGTGGCATAATTTAATCTGGAAAATATTCCCTTTTATGTCTTCAATAGCCAAAGTGAAGTCGATATATTTATTCATTTCTTTTTAAATTTCATTAAGGACAAGATGCCTTGGTAAGTCCAGTAAAGAAGTATGACTCATTTTTTTCGCTCTTATATGGAACATTTGGTGGCATAAATCTGGAAAATATTCCCTTTTATGTCTTGAATAGCCAAAGTGAAGTCGATATATTTATTTATTTCTTTTTTAATTTCATTGAGGAGAAGATGCCTTGGTAAGTCCAGTAAAGAAGTATGACTCATTTTTTTTCTCGCTCTTATATGGAAAATTTGGTGGCATAAATCTGGAAAATATTCCCTTTTATGTCTTGAATAGCCAAAGTGAAGTCGATATATTTATTTCTTTCTTTTTTAATTTCATTAAGGAGAAGATGCCTTGGTAAGTCCAGTAAAGAAGTATGACTCACTTTTTTCGCTCTTATATGGAAAATTTTCCTTTCCATTCACTACGTTTATATCACAGATGAAGACATGGCCCTTGTTAATGAAACGGCCATTGCAGCAATCCGGCGATGGAAGAACTTAATTTAATTTAACTTAATTTTAATTAAGGAGCTTTACATAACTATCTTAATCTAAGGAGACACGAACGAACGAACGATGTATATTTTATGTTCAAGGTATACTAATTTTGTTGTAATATCCATTATTCTATAATGTTCAATTATATTATTCAGAAAATGCCTTGAAAGTAAGATGGCCTGTCTGAGGGTCAAAAAACAAAATAATGACACGTGTAGGCATACAATGTAATTACGTATATTATCCACATGAGATGCCTTCTTACCCTAACACTCACTCTTCTTGAAATGTCAAAAGCATTAAGGCAATATTTGTGTTTTCTCCATCGCAAATCAGGTAGTTCGGTAGGGAGGAGGGGTTAGGAGATGAGAGGATGGTGGAGGTATGACGGAGGCTGGGGAGGGAGACTAGGTTTCTTGGGAAGGGCGACCGGGGGGGGGGGCAGGGAGAGTTTTTTAAATGTTCGTCTTCATTCAATATTATGACTTGTAATATTTTGTTGTATTATTGTAGTATTGTTTGTAATTATTATGTTATCAAAATCAATGATTTTATATGTAACAGAATTTTTTTTCTTTCTCGATTATATTAAATTTGTTTCATAGAATGAAAAATAAAATACGTTCTAAAACAAAAAAATAATAAAGGTATTTACTTAGTCATTGTTTTACGCAGGCATGGTGAGTTGCCATTTATAGGCGTTCGGATATTATATCTTCTGCGGGGGGGGGGGGGGAGGAGGTGGGGGTGACTAGCTTCTTTTGCCTGAATGTCAACTTTCCAGTTTCTGAACTTTGTGAGCGAGCTAAAATGTCATCAAACGTGTCATCACAAAGTAATATATTGAATAAAAATGATAAAAATCAATATACCACCTCAATGCCATATTTTGAGGAGACGATTGTTCGATTATTGGTCATTTCGCAGCCCCCCCCCCCCCCCACTCGCCTCGTACGCCCATGGTCATGATGTTGTGTTATAGCTTATGGAATCTCTATGATCCGCATGTCCTCAGACCAAAAATCGACCGGCCCTCAAGCCAAAATATATCGAACCGCAGAGCATAAGACCGGTCCCATACGTCCTATAATTGCTGTAGCTGTAACTATATAAGTAGTTCCTAGATCGGCCTCCTAAAATTAATGTGGGAAAAAACAGCTATGTATTTGCGAGCGACGTTAATACTGATCCTCTAAAGGCGATGCCATAGCTTATTTGATTGTGGCCCTTTTTAGGGCATCAACGCAAAGACATGACAACGAAAGCCTTATTAACAGGATTCCGCGAGATGTGATCATCTGACCAGAATCACCAATTTCATTTTTTGTCTACATAAACTCCAGGACACCGATTGGGAACAAATTAGACGGTTTTCATTATAAGTTTTAGTCATTATTTGACCAGTCCTCTATTCACGTGACCCCTTCCACACCTCATAACACATACGGGTCTGCAATGGTGTCCACCCTTTCATTGGCACATAAAGTAGGTCAGGGGCGGATCCAGCCGGCGGCGAAGGCGGGGCGGGAGCCCAATTCGTGAGAAAATATTTAGCTTCGGGCGAATCAGCTGGCAATTAAGCGGGGGGGGGGGGGGGGGGTTAATGAGCACTAATTTTTTGTTTTGCTCAACGGAGGGGGGGGATAGGGTATTGAGCACTATTTACTTTTTACTTAACACCGCCCCTTTGAGCAAATAAATAAGGATGAAAAATATGGTTGTTAAAATCTTTAACAAAACTATTTACCAGGGGTGGGGGCCCGTGCCCCTGCCCCCTTCTGGATCCGACACTGACGTGCGCCGATCATCAGGGCCGGACTGGAACTGAAATTCCATTAGGATGCTACCAGCCAATAATGCACTCACCTATAAGATAGATAATTATCAACACTCAGACCACAAATTGACCGGCCCTTAACAGGGGCGGATCCAGGATTTTCCCAAAAAGGGGTGGGGCGTGAATTGTACGAATTTGCGAACGCGCAGCCTATACGGCGTGGAGAACGGGGCCCGCTTAAAAGCCCCGGAAAATTTCGAACTTTAAGATGCTCTATGGTACATTCTGAGGCATTTTTGATCGCGTAAACTGAAATTTTCTTAGCTTTTTACCTGCTTTTTTAAAGGAAAAGAGGGGGGTGTGCGCCCCCATGCTCCCTGGATCCGCCTCTGCTCAAGCAAATTATTCATCGGTCCGTGGGGGAACCCTCTCCCAACTCCCCAATTAAGATCAGTTCGCCCCTGCTTATCATACATGCAAATAGTTGCTGATAAAATGAATCTGAGATGTACACGAAGGGCAGGACAACTATTATTTCTTGTCTATTTTCATATCAAATCGGTTTACTTTGAACTTGTAAAAAAAAATTTAAAACAAAATCCATTATGAACCGACCTGTATCCTTCTCATGGTATTATAAATTTTGTAGTAGACACGTCAGTCGTATCAAGTATGTTGATCCATGGTCGTATACATGTTTTTTTTTTAAAATAAATCCCGGCGATGCCTTCAAGCTATTGCGGAATTTTGTATCCCGTTTTATCCAGATTTAAGAATTCATCCACGTAATTGGCGGGAGTGTGATATGTTAAATCTGAAAATTTCTCCAATTATCATCTGTTTTGTTATAATAAGACCACGATCTTCTCAGAATTAGATCTTATCTTTCCCATACTTTTTCTGGAAATTTAAGTTCTATCCAATCAGCCACTTAAATGCCCCCACAACGGGGGCCGGAGATTTAGGTAATGAATCGCTCCAGGTGGCATTAATAACTATGTCTGGACTTTTTTAAAAGCACTTAGCATTTTATAATTGCTACATCTCATTTCTTTTACCAAGTGTTGTACCAAATAAAATTTATATCGTAAATATATATATCCATAATACCCAATACAGAATTAATGACGCATATTGACTTTGAAATATAATTTATTCTTTAAAGGTATTAAGTCCCATTTGCAAGCCAAGTATTAAAATGAAAAGGTTAAATTCTAAAGATAATATTGATTTAGAACTTCCCTCAAAACAAAAGGACATTAAAATGTCTTTTAGTGGGAAAATAACGAGCATCAGTTGTCGAATCGACTTTTAATAGTGATTGCAATTATATATAGTCTGATTTTCAGACGCTTGTACCTAATGGTCGTACGTTTTGTGCTGCGCAAAGATTCAATCAGTTTGATTTTAGCCATTACAAGAAGTGGGTTATTGATGTAGACAAATGATCATGTATCTTTACAGCTCATTTTATGTACCGGTATGTTATTACCAAAGAAACAAAAAATGTCAGTCAGTCACTCAGTAGTATCTGAGTGTCTGACAGTGAAGTCTAGAAAGTAATTGGGTTTCCTTGCATATTTGAATACTAGGACACAGCTAACGTTTAAATTTCAGATAGGACATATTATGTGACATATTCATAATTCCTGCAAAGTTCTACAGAGTTTAAAGGTAAAGACCAGTATTGGCAACGCCCCAATTTCAAAAAATGAAATGGAAGCTCTCATTACCAATCATGTGAAAGAATATGTTTTGACTAATACATGATGATAAAAAATTTGCCGGGAAACCGCCTACTAATTCATATATTTGGTAAATTTATTTCTCTCATGGTCTGGTGAGAGAGATAGGGTAGTCCCATATACATCTTTCTGTGTATAGTGCTTGTAACTTTACGAAGAATGAGCCAAATTTCTTATCATTTTGATGATTCCAGAACCTTGCAGATGCTAGATGCTAGATGATCGACCTTTTCTGATCGATTCCACAACGTTTCTTTCACAATGCAATCGCATGACCATTACTGGTCTTTACCTTTAATGTTGGCTGCAAATGGGACATAGTACCCACCTTGTCAACAAAAATTCTTTTCTAAATGCTTTGGCGAGGGAATCTAACAAATCTTGTTTAATATATTTAAAGCCCCTGTGTACTAGTTTGGCCAGAAGGGATTAGACCTCCCTGCATGGTCACCAAGAGGTGGTTTTTTCCAGAAAGAATTCAATATCATTTTCATGTCGCCAGGAAATAGAAATCTCAATTCGTTCTGTTCCTCAGCTCAACTTTAATTAAAACCCCCGGAATGGACATATTGCAATACAAGTGAAAGAGAAAAATTCACGAAAGACAAAAACACACCACAGACACAAACTCTATTGGTATATTATACCAGTATCGGTAATTTATTAAAATTTTATGCTTAAAATCCTTACGAACAAGTTCAAACATGTGATATTTTTAATAACATTCACTTTTTTTGTCTTCTTTGTACAATATGATTGCTGCATTTCATAACATATATATAGAACACAGAACAAAAATCTGAGCTGTGACATAATAAGGGGATTATAAATCCCCAGATAATCTAATCCATTACAATCTACCCAACTCCTCTTTTGAGTTAATAGATTTCATGCCTTATAGTATTCCTCACTTTACATAAACATGTACCTTGCTAGTCTTTATAAATATATATTTTCATCTTTAGCACATGATTGTGTAATTCTCCCTCCACTTATCATTCAGTTTGGTCATGATAACATAGAAGAACATCCCTGCTTCTAACTGAAAATCATACTCTGAGAAAACAGAAAATACTGAACAGAAAGAAACAACCAACAAATAGCTGAAAAATAAGAGGAAGAACTAAGACATTTAGAACACAACTACTAAACTGATACATGGCTAGATTGCACGTTTCTAGATTGTGACCATAAAATATGAAAGAAATTCTTCAAAGTAATATTAATTTTGAAAATAAATTCCTTGGATATGTTTACACGAAAAGTAAAACCTTATACATGAACTGTAGATTAGCATCCTTCTCAATGTGACAAGTTTAGTAACAAAAAAACAACAAACAAAAATTAGGGAACTGATGTTTATCTCATAATCCCTTTATGTTTGGATAATGGAGTGGAAGTATCATTTTAAAACTTGGTGAAGACATTTAGAATCATGAATGTGACATCAATTACATTAAAGTATTCACTGCATTTTAATGATGACAGGTAGTGGGTTGTTATTTACCCATGGAAGTTTGAAGAAGTTCTTGATAGAACAACAACCCTTCATCACATCTATCATTATATTTGTTTGAATAAAACAAGTCCTAATGCAAGTCTTAACTTAATATCAACTAGGCCAATATGTAAGTCTAACTTAATATCAACCAGGCAAATATTTTAGCCGTAAAAGTGGAAATGATTTATGAATTTAGGTACACAACATTTTGATGGCGACGATTTCAGAGGGAAATGCTAATTGGCCTAAAACATGATTCAGATTTGCAGAATGTAAATAACCATGGAAGTTTAGCCATCCCTTCACCCTCATATACCAGAATCAAATGGTATATAATTCAAATGAGGAAAGACATATTTTAAAATAAACATAGCAACAAACAACCTTCAAATACATTTAAGCCTTTCCTTTTATTCTATAACAAATAAAGTTCTCGGGCACATACTTAATGGCATAAATTACATGCAAACACTTTCAGCCAATATGACACATTACCATTTCCAGCGTAATGAAATGATTTCAATGACAGTTTTTTTGTAACTTTTCGAATATTTCATGAACATGTTGTGCAGAGGCTTCGTAAAAGGCAATACGAAACAGAAGTTGGGGTGAATTTTTGGTTCGTTTGGTTTACCTGACTGCTTAGAAAGCATGTGTATGCTTGTAAGTTTTAAAGCAACCAGAGGATCAATAGCTTTAAGTCCTCTCCAAGGGACTTGGTAATGAGGATTAATGCCTTACTAAAGGGCACTAGCGCATCGACTTGGGTTTTGAACCTGGGACCTCCGGGTTACAAGACCACTGCTCCAACACTGAGCCATTGCGCCTCCATGTGAATAATATGAATAATTTCAAGTAGTATTCACAAGCTTTATGTCATCACGTTAAATTTAGGACATACACAGACATTCCATCATGGCTCTCACCTAATGTGATACATCAATACAAGCTTAAGGTAGCCACAATATTCAAAGCTTCAAAAAGTGTTGATCTAAAGCACATTTCTGCAGTTTTCCTTCACAAAACCAACAAAAGAAAGGAAAAAAAAGGTAACATAAGTGCCAAAATTACTACAATCCTATTTGAACACTAACAAGTTGGAGGTTATATGTTTTAGCTTCTGCAAATGTTGATTTAAAGAAAACCTCTGCAATTTTTTTTTACAAAACCAAATCAAGAATGAAAAGGTCACATTAGTGACAAAATTTACAGCAATTCTGTTTGGATATTAAACAGGTTGTTGGTTAATTGCAAGGGTCGCAGATCACCTGTAACTATGTTTGGCTCCGCTGTCCAGTTTTTAGTCTTGTTTCTGCCTCCCTATGTGTACTTGTGAGTTACATTAACATCATACATGATAACCTGATCAATGACAACTAAACTTTCAGTAATAAGGGTTATGATAAAAAGCAATGATTAAATACATTGCAAATGATCCATATTGAGTTAACAAACAAAACACCATAAAAGAGGCTTTATGGAATCAGTTCATTTCACAATTTCAATATACCTGCACATGAACCATGCACGAAATTGGACCTGATCATATTGGTCAATTCTTTTCCAATTTATAATGACTCTGGAATGAACATTACTCATGTAAAATTGCATGAAATGAAATTCAAAATTCAAAACAAAATACCCCAAATTCATAATATACGAGAAAGATTTGGATCACTTCCCTGAAGCAAACTAGTGGAACAGATTTAACTTGGTTCTAAGAAAAAGATATATAGCAGATTGGGATCAGCACGAGGGCATTGACTTGAAGCATATGAATTAACCTCCTTCTAGCGTCTCATATACAAAATGTACTCTAACGTATTTTCCCCATTATCTATTATGGCTGTTTCTCTGACAGTCTAAGACAAAATGTAAGGTGCAAAAAGGCTGCAAGTGCCGGAAATGAGACAATTGAAATATGGCAATAATCCAATAGTATATATTTTGGCAGGTTTATAGATTTTGTTGCTATTATGTGGTAGGCAGTGGAGGATTCATGGACTTTCTGTAAATCAGATTTGATATTACAGTGTATTACATAACTCACTTATGAGAGCAATGATTGAAAAATAAAATGGAAAACTTTCAATAAAGGAAAAAAAATTCAAACATATTACAAAGCCACACACATACACTAACAATTTACAGCACTTCTCATGCATTAACAAAAAAAATCAATACTGGTATCAAATATCTGATTATTGGTAATAAATTTTGCCAGAAAATCTGCACTAAGTTGTTTAAGAAGTTCATGAGGATGGTAAGAATTGTTAGAAATAAGTTCTACAACATATCCAAAAATATAAAAATACAAGTTCTATACCAGTTGCCAGACATATAAGATGCTGCAACTGCCAAAACGACATCTTGTAGCAACACAAAAACAATCAGCTAGCTTCAGTTTGCGAGTACTCATCTTCTGCAGGTGTCTGAGCAATAGATTTTGGAACTGTGACAGGTAAACAAGTTTGGCATGTGTCATAGAACTCTAATGTTCTAATTTAGTCTTTTACTAATTACTAATTTTTGACAGAGAAAGATCGGAACAAAAGTCATTCAAATTTGCCGTGTTATTTATACATTGGAACGAAAAGAAATCAGCTGCTGTCTCGTACGATCCTGCATTTTATCTCAAGATTTTCAGGTGAAAAATCTGTCCTGATTTAACACAGTACACTACAACATCCAAGAAAGGAATTTAACAAAGATTTATCGACCTCACGTACATGTACAGTTTTGTTAAACTGTATGTAAACTGAATTAACATTCAAGTTGATACATATCTAGATTATCAAAATTGTAAGCTGCTGCATATCTTTATATTTTTCTTTTCTCCTTCTTCTTCACTTTGAGTTGTTGATGAAAAAATTGCCGATCCCTATTTGTGGTATAGGATCAACACTTATTTGACTTTATTCATTATTCATTTATTTGTATCACCAGTCAAATTAAAAAGAGAGAGAGAGAGAGAGAGAGAGAGAGAGAGAGAGAGAGAGAGGAGAGATGGTAGAAGAAAAAAGAGAGAGAAGTAAGAGAAATAGTCAATAGAGAAAAGGAGACAGATTGGGAGAGAGAAATGGTGAAGAAGCGATAGAGAAGGAACAGATGGGTGGACAGAAATAAAAGAAAGAATAAAGAGAAGATATAGAGGAAAGAGAGACTAAAATGTAGATAACGGAAAAAAGTAAGAAATCAAACAAACTGGTGGATTCAGGGAATCCAACCTACGTGTACTGTTGCAATAAATAAATGAATAGCAATTCGATAATAAAAGTACTATTTAAGCTTTCTGGGTAATAACTTAATACATGCAAATCCAAACCCAATGCATTATTAACATCAACATAACCATTAAACATAGATACCAAATGAAATCGTTTTCAACAAAAGAAAATTCACTGAGAGTTTTGGCCCTTTTTGTCAAAAGTGTATTCGCCAAATGAAGATTGAAAAACAGGGTAAACCAAGAGAAATATACAGGTAGTGACCATTAAAAAATCAAATCATCAATCGGTTTCTGCTTCAAATTGTTTTTTTCCAGGATGTTCACTTGAGCATTTCAACAACGAATTAAATTGCATAACTGAACCACTTTTACCTTCACTTGAAAATGTTAAGGAGCACCTTAGAGCATCATATAATATCTTTCCAATAACTTTATCAATTTATATATATGTAATTGAGATTGATGTGCGAGGGCAGTCTTAAAGTTAATCACAAATCGACAACAAAAATTGGCAAACTGGCAGCATTCATGCATTTTTCATTAAAAAAATGAAGTTAAGAGGTAATGCTTTATCTACATGACGAGCAGGGTTTTCCAATAATGCAGGCGTATCATTTCCTTTCGCCACAGCAGGCAAATTGTTACCCAAGGGCGAGATGGGTGTTTGGCAATGGCATTTACATTAGCTATGTTGACACGGTAGCGTCGTAGTTATAAACTTTAAGTTTGCGAAACCTCAAGAGTTATAAACAATGATCCGCTAACCTTGAGAATCTGTTGTTGTTTGAAGCTTCAAAGATAACTTAAAGCCCCACTGCACTACTTATAGCTACTTGCTCCCTCTATATAGCAAACAATGCCTAATCGGTGACCATTGGTCCCCCATGATCCTCTTTTTCTTATGTTAATCGAGAGCTGAGTTGATGAGATAGCCACCTGTCAGTGACCTTCCTGGGTGGTCTACTCCCTCATAGCCAAACTAGTACAGATGGGCTTTAAAGATTCATAGCCAGGAGAGTGTTCTCACGGTCCCTATCTTCACAGTTACTTCAAAGTTTATAACCACAACCTTAACCTAAAGGGATAGTCGTGTGAACCCGTCTATCAAAAGGGGCATTGCCCCTTAGGCTTTCAGCAGACATCTGTTCAGGGCCAGAAGGGTCTTAACTCTAAAGTATATGAAGCAACTTCCTTCTGGCTCCACACAATATTATTATGATGAAAGGAAAAAAAAAGATTATTTATGCGTGCCTAAAACATGTTGCTCTTTTTTTTCCTGAAAATCAACAGAAGGATAAGTAGTATGCCATCTAGAGAAAGAATTGAGGAAATTTCGCCAGACCCAAACACTTGACTCTCTGAGAAGTGGTGTTCTCCTACAAGATATTATCAGATTAACAGAAGCGTAACTACCCATCTAGAGGAAGAATAAAGGAAATGTCGCTAGGCCCAAACACTTGACTCTCTTAGAAGTGGTGTTCTCATACAAGATATTATCAGATTAACAGAAGCCTAACTACCCATCTAAAGAAAGAATAAAGGAAATTTTACAAGGCCCAAACACTTGACTCTCTTAGAAGTGGTGTTCTCATACAAGATATTATCAGATTAACAGAAGCGTAACAACCCATTAAGAGGAAGAATAAAGGAAATGCTGCAAGACCCAAACACTTGACTCTCTGAGAAGTGGTGTTCTTCTACAAGATATTATCAGATTAACAGAAGCGTAACTACCCATCTAGAGGAAGAATAAAGGAAACGTCACAAGACCCAAACACTTGACTCTCTGAGAAGTGGTGTTCTCATACAAGATATTATCAAATTAACAGAAGCATAACAACCCATTAAGAGGAAGAATAAAGGAAACGTCACACAAGACCCAAGCACTTAATTCCCTAAAAATTGTGTTTTCCAACAAAATATTATAAGAACGCACATTATTTGTGTGGGTGGTTAAGCCCTCTCTCAAGAAACTTAGATGAATTATGTAATTATTCTTCACTCATTTCATACAACTTTTACCAAACAAAGTCATATGATGATCATCGCTCTATGTGTTCAATCTGCCCTCCTTTGCTAGCTAAGCTTTTAATAAAAAATGACATACACTACAAGGCAATGGTATATTTATCTTCTTAAGCTTTATACCAAAATACACACTAATTCTTGCTATATATCTAGTAAAAGCTTTAAGAGATGATTGCATAGAAAAGGTTTAAAAAGAGCATTTGAAACGTGAAAGGAACACATTTTCTTTCTTAATCAAGACACCACTATATTCATGCCAGGAATATGTGATATATTCGATTCACATATTTCGATGTCCAAAATGAAATGCCAGTTCTTATGTCTTGATGTACCGTCTGCTTAGCACTAGCAGGGCATTATCTCAATCAAAATCAGATACGCCCTTCTGAATCTCAGCAGACAACACCATACTTATGTCTATGTTAACATCCATGTCCAAGGTTAGATAAGATTCAAATCTGAAGACAAGAAGAAAAATTCTCATAAGTCAATTTGCACCTGCATGGTTATAAAAAAAGAAAACATGCTTTTATAGATATTGTTTTCGCCAAGACTGTACCACCATTTGCGATTCTAGGACAATACAGCTATTCATAATGCAAATCAAAGCATCTTTGACGTTTCTATCTCACAGATGCCTGAAGCCTTAAAGATTAAGCTTTCAAGTTTTGGATATATTTTGACATTCGGGATAATTGGAAGATCTACTGCATGAATGTTGATTCAAAAACTTGATTAGAGAACTATTAGAGATCTCAAAGTATGATGATATAACTTAATATTTTTCATATTCTTGTCATACCCTCAATCTTTTTCATTTTGCAAAGAATTAAGTAGGATTTTCACTGGCTTATTCACCACATTCTTTTCATGTCTTCAAAAAATGATCATATCACATATTCCACGGCATGAGGCTCCACAACATGCTAGTTTTGTGCACCTGTTTTTTCTCACCTTTGCTGTCAAGTATTCAATTTGATGATCAAAATCTCTTATCAAATTTCATTCAGCTCATCATAAATTCTATGATTTTTCTTTAATACCATCACATCTTTAGGGGGGGGGGGCAGTTGAATTGCATCTTCATAATACCATTTCAATTTTATACAACTATTATCTCACATGCAATACATTTTTGACCGTTGATCCTTTTCCTCAGCACGACAGATTATTGGCAGGTGATTATCTTGAGTTTTAATTATTAGCCATGTCCAATTGAAGAGTTCCATTGTCAAGCTACCGTTGCACGATGCCACGTATGACGTACACATTTGCATGCAAGTCCTTAATTATTCTCTCCAGCTCACTGCTGGAAGCGGAAGACCAACGGACTCTCAGCAACGTCGTGTTCGACTCAAGAGAGTTCAGAATTTCCCGGAACGAGAAGCGCGCCTTGACCATGACGGAGTCCACATGCCTGGTGCACTGCTTGAAGAAGTTGTCCAACTCTGAGCACAGTTCGCTGCTGTATTTGCTGTATTCGCCGTTCTGGACCAGCATGTTGGTCTGAGCGTAGAGCATCTCGGCCATCTGTAAGACCTCTGCTTTCCCACCCTGCCCTACAGAAGAGTCATTCTTGATGGGCGAAATGCCACGCTTCCTGACCGATCCGCGCTTATCAGCCCGTAGCTTGACACTGGGGTTCACATTGTGTGATGACTTGGGGATAGTAATTTCAGGTTTGGGGCTGGTAATGACTGGCTTTGGTCCTTTGATAACAGGCTTTGCCCCCATGATTTGTGGTTTACTGTTCACAAAAGATCTGGATGGTGAACCCCTCGGGCTAGGGGTGGTTGGGGATTCAACAGGACTGACTAACCTAGCAGGTGGCGCAGGGGGAGGAACCGACGGTCTCACAATGTCTTTTCGCTTGTCTCGACTACGACCCGTTGGAGATGTTGGCAATTCTTTGAAACTGTCATTGTCTGGCGATTCCACTAGGTCTCCGTGCTCTGGGTTATAGAAAGGTAGTGATTTAGTTTTCCCAAGAGGCTCTTTGGAATTGTCATGTCCACCATTTTCCGGCCAGTGGGTCGGTTTACTAGGTTTTGCAGGAAGAGGTTTCAAAGCAGGCTTTCCCACCACATGTCCATTGTCCTCTCTAACCACAGGATTCTTGTTTGTACGATCTAACATCGGACTTGTGGGCGATCCGGGGATAGGGAATGATTCACTAGCATCTATAATATCCTCTGGACTAGGTTTCTTCTCCTTGGCTATTCTTGATGGCTTTGACTTCTTCCCATCCCCTCCCCCACTTCCAGGAGGTCTCAGGGCCGTTCTATGTCCAAAGCCAGGGTTCACACTATCATGCCCTTCTGAGCCACCATCACCATTACGTGATGTCCCAGGCGGTACACGGTTAAATTCAGGTCCTAAGATATCACCAAGCATTTTGGGAACTCCGTTCTCTTTCTGATAGCTTGGGGAGTTCTTGTGGTCCATGTGGTGCTTCAGGTCATCGTCCGCTGGAAAACTGTTCCGTTTCTCCGGCTCCTTCTTCTTAGGGGCATCTTTCTTGCGAAGGTTCTTTATTAAAAAAGGTGGCTTTTTTCTTGAAACTTCCGGTGATGCGGGAGGTGTGGAGGTTTTTACTGTCAAGAAAGAAAGAGAAAAAGAATTAATAGTACAACTAGGTTTTTTGCCATTGGATATGATTTACTTTCATATCATATATCTTGGGCTTTAGTATCCTCAGGTTAAAGATCAAAACATGTACATCTTTCAAAATAAAGTAAAACAAATGTTATGGTACTCTAGTGATCAACATATACGTGGAATCAATACCTTGGAACATGCATATCACAATGCAATGTCCGTTAACCCTGTTTATATTAATATTCAATATGATAAAAGCTTTCAAAACTTTAAACAGAAAAAATAATCAGATCAATGCAAAAGAGAACTTGCCTCTCGTTTACATACTTCTACAGCAATTTAGAAGTGTCTTATTGTTTCCCCCCTATTATTTCCCTTTACCTTCATTAAAAGTAAGCTATGTGAATTTCTTACTTATATCTTTTACTATATAATTATACATTTACCTACCTACCTACCTACCAACCTACCTACCTACCAACCTACCTACCTATTTATTTATTCATATAAGTTACTTGTTCATGTATTATAAGTGTTTAGGGTTTTCCAATTTCCATTCTATTTCTTCTAACAATGTACAAATTATTTAAACATACCGGTATTTGAGGCTTACACCCAGTAAATCTGATCGATTGATGACTTGTTTTTCAATAACAGATTGTACGATCGATCTTACTGTATGTACTGGGTGTAAGCCACAAATAAGTTTAAATAATTGAAATTTCTCCCAGGAAGCATTACATTTATAAAATATACAAATTATAATTATGATTCTTAATAGTATATCAATCCTAACTCCTCAGTAGACATGAGAGGGCATATTGTCATGACGAAAACTCGTCGTTTAAAATTGAAACCCCCATTTGACTTTCACCACTACTACTTGTACTAGAGCTGAGATTGTGATAAGCCCTAAGTAAACACTAGTGCTGTAATCCACCCCCACCGAGACCTTGATGAGGTGATAATCAGCGTGTCCACACACAAAACAATGTATCCCGAAACTCTATAACGAAACGTCGTATAAAGAATCATAGTATAAATTTCAAAGTGTCCACACACAAGAAACGTCATATAAATAATCATCATATAAATTCAAGGATGTCCATAAACAGAAGAAAGTAATCCTGAAACTCTACAGTCTGGTCTCCTTCCGCTCGAGATTTTCCGTGATTAGGAGTGATTCTTTATTGAGTTTCAGTTCGAAACGATGCCCAAACCTGCGTTTCGTTAGACTAGTTTCGTTATACGACGTATCGTTAGTGAGCGTCCACACACACAATTTCATCGTAAAACTATCGCGAAACGGTATCACTATCGCGAAACGGT
Source organism: Strongylocentrotus purpuratus (assembly GCF_000002235.5). Taxonomy (NCBI): domain Eukaryota; kingdom Metazoa; phylum Echinodermata; class Echinoidea; order Camarodonta; family Strongylocentrotidae; genus Strongylocentrotus; species Strongylocentrotus purpuratus. The sequence continues at coordinate 27,805,702 of NW_022145610.1, forward strand.
ATAGCTAATCACGGAAAATGTTGTGTGTGGACAGGGGGAGAGAGAGAGATAAGCATGATAGAGAGGGAAAGGAAGGAAGAAGGGAGAAAGAGACACATGCAGGGGTTCACTGCCAGAGTTAAAATTGTTGTTATATCGCCAATTATGGGTCATTTTGCTTCGTTCAAACTTTCATTTTGGTCTTCATCTAAATTATTAGTGACTTTAGGACATGAAAATATCTTAAAACAAGTAAAATACTTATTTCCTGCTTCTCATTTCCTTTCAGGCAGAGCCCCAGTAAGATACCTAAGATGATGAAGAGTCCAGCTGCAATCAAATATCTTAATCTCTCACTCAGAGCCTCAAGGCTCTGTCCAAGATTTTAACGAGAGAAACGAATATGGGGTTCTGGCACCCCATCAATTTACATTGACTTCTGTGTTAAAGGCCCACTGCACTACTTGTAGCTACTTGCGCCCTCTATATAACAAACAATGCCTAATCGGTGACCATTGGTCCCCCATGATCCTCTTTTTCTTATGTTAACTGAGAGCCGAGTTGATGAGATAACCACCTGTCCAGTGACCTTGCAGGGCAGTCTAATCCCCCCTGTAAACTACGGCAGATAAGCTTTAAAGTAGAAGCTCTCTCAAAGTTTAAACGAGAGAAACGAATATGGGGTCCTAGCACCCATCAGGTTACATTGACTCCTGTATTAAAGTGCGGGGTATAGTTTTAACGAGAGCATTTCGTAATGAGTCACCTGCATCCACAATAGGGTGAGTTTCCTTGCTCCTTGGAGGAGGCTCCACATCGTTGGTCGGCTGCCCTCTCCTGACGCTCTTCTTCTTGGCCGGCAGGGTAGGAGGATCCTTCCCTCTTCTGTGGAGGGATTTCTCCACCTCCTCGCTGATACTGCTGTTCTGGAACATGTTGTTCATCTCTTCATGGATCTCCTACAAAGTCAGAGGAACATGAGGGTTAAATGATAGGTATTGGACACAAAGAGATGGCTGAACAAATGCCCAGATAATATCAAGCACAGTTGTAGAAGAAATATTAAATAAAACAGGGCTGCCAACCTTGTGCGACCAAAAAAGGAACCATGATGCAAAAAAAATATTAAAACGAAACTTACAACCACACACGCACGACATGTCCATTCCTCCTGCTGTTATTTCCATATTAGGACCTATAGTATATTTACAAGTAGGTATTTATTTGTCATTATTTGGGTATTATTGACGTTTCATCCTTTTTGAGAATATGTTTCTCTTCAAGTATGTTTTAACATTAGTTTTCTATTGAATTTGTGATAAATCAAGAATGTAAAAAAAATAAAATTATAACAATTATTAAAAAATGTATTTTATGAAGAAAAAACGTACGACCATAATTCAAAGGAAAATACTGAATAATTCTGGGAAAAACGTAGTGGTTGGCAGCTCTGATAAAAGCATCCAAACTTACAGTGAATGAGGGCCTGTCGGTATGTCTCCACTCCCAGCACTTGTGCATGAGCTTGTAGACATCCGTAGGACAGCCTTCGGGTCTCTCCATCCTGTAGCCCTGCTCCAGCTTGCCATAGACGTGCTGGAGGTCCACACCAGGGTAGGGGGAGCACCCGTAGGTCGCGATTTCCCACAGGAGGATCCCAAACGCTGTGGAGTAAAGAAATATTTGGTGACATACTTAAATAATAATAATAATAATAATTCCGCTTCTATATAGCGTTTAATACATCTATGATGTACTAGAGGTTGCTTGTATAGGGTTGCTCTTATAAGCAGTTAAAAAAAGTGATTTGAGTGTGTGTGTGTGTGTGTGTTTTAGGTTTTTACAGACGTGTATCAATCAGATATGATTATGATCTGGGGACCAACCTTTAACGTCACCATCCAAAAGACGTGACTTAGTTCTGAATTTGCGTCCTCGGCTGATCAGTTTGTAACTTCAATTGTTGGCTAGATTACAGGCGCACGCCACAATGCCCCGTTTTGCTTGTGTAGGGTTGCTTTTATAAGCATTAAACAAAATAGAGGCAACTTGATATCTGAACACATCAGGGCCCTGTCATATTAACTCATAGCCTGCCATAAGGATGCATGCACGCTATTGTTAAAGTGCCATGTACACCTCGACAAGCTACTGCTCCTCTGCTTCTTGCATGATTGCACGCTAATGTAATAGCAGTTATTGTTCATGCCCATTGGACTGTGCCAAGTGTTTTGCACGCACTATTGATAGTACCATCGCGTTAATCCGATTATCTCGTTATAAACTTGGCACTGCAGGGATTTGGGGCCTGGCACAATGGAGATTAACCCGGTGGCAGGATATTAAGAGTTAAAACTTGCAATTGATTTGAATCAATCGCAATTCTTCACAAGACGGGGTCCATGATTGAAAATTTAAGAATGGCTGAAGTTGAACTTTATTTGCTATAAGTTTGGGTGCATGAGATAGCATCCTGATAATGTACCCCAAATTCATGCATACATTTAATGTAATTCTACAGTGAAAGATTGCTCTCAATGTCCAGATGGCTTCTTCAATCATGCATGAAATGCATACAAAAATAGCATTGTATCACACAACACATCTCTGTGTTCCATTGTGAAAAAGGGCATATTTCTCCCTTTTTTTCTATAAAAATAAAACTCCCAGAGATGACCATTAATGTTATTTATCAGATCAAAACAAATTAAAGTCCTTATCTATATATATCTTTTATGGTTAGCAAGCTGGAATGTTTTGTTGAGTGTCCAGTAAGTCATTGTCAAATCACCCATGTCGAGTTTGGCTTCTGATTCAAATTCTTTATGAGAATTAAACATAAAAACTTAGCTTAGCTTATCTTGGTCCCAAAACATTTTGCAACAATATAGTTCTACACACCCCCAAGAAAGATTACCGAGTCAGAGTCCTTTTCAGGACTCCTCAACCCTCTCTCTCTCTCTCTCTCACACACATGGTGTACCGCAAGCCTACTGTATAAATATAGTTCTTGGCCACCATTTGACAATTCGCTGACCAAAGGAAGACGTTAAAAAAAAAAAAGGTGAAGACAGGAATTCTCGAAGGACCTACCCCATACGTCAGACTTGCTGGAGAACTTGTAGTAGGCCAGACTCTCTGGAGCGGTCCACTTGATGGGGAACTTAGCCCCAGCCTGAGCTGTGTAGATCTCACCCTGGACCATCCGGGCTAGACCAAAGTCTGCAACCTTTAGTAGGTGGTGCTCACCTAGTAGGCAGTTTCTTGCTGCTAAATCTCTGTTTATTAGAGAGAAGGATACATCAATACGGGGATGCCAGTTAGAATTGATAAGAGGGCCTAAAAATCACCTAGAATGAGCTATTTTGTACACAAAAAATCCTAAACTATGGTCTGAAAATAACTTGCCAGGGCCTGAATACAGGCTATTGCATGAAACTGGCATCACGATAAATAGTATTTAGTCTTTCTTGTAGCATGTGTTACTTATCCTCTTCATTGAGTCTGCAATGCATAGATAACACACATCGGTGAGGGTGTAACTAAGAATTGTCAATACTACACAACACACACTCAAAAAAGAAAGATTATCGAGAGTCCTTTTCACGACTTCCCAATCCTCCCTCTCTCTCACATGGTGCAACCGCAAGCCTACTGTATAAGAATTGTCTATACTTATAAATGGTTTATGAGAATTAAACAGACCCTCCTGTGCCATCAACTTATGATCAATTATCATACACCGACTTTGAAGATACATTTGAGTTTATAAGATGTACATATACCGTTGAAAGGGTCTAACAACCGTAGCAACAGCTGAGTTGTTCAGACCGTTTCAAAGGTACCGAGAGTGTTACACAATTTAATTTTCTCAGTACCGATAGGCTACAGACCCTTTTCACGTCTTATCAAGAAAAAACGTTTTAAGAGCCTGTATCTTTCCTGGGGTAAAGGCGGAAATGTGTCAAGACACCTTCCAAAATGTTATCCCTAGGGAAAAATATACACTGGGGCTCAGAGAAATTTTCCCCACAAAAATAGTGCCCCCCCCCCCCCAAAAAAAAAAAAAAAAAAATTGCATAGAGTTCAATGCAAAACAACTTAAAGAGTGTTATTTTCATGCAAGCAAGCTTGAAAAGTAGCCCCCAAGTTTTTCAAATATTTTTTCCCTGGTTATCCCTAGTTGCCCCATCAAGAGGTCATAATTGTTTCAATGAACCTTTAGTAATAGCAAAATAAAATTATCCAAACGGTTACTCACCTATGAATAAAACTATTTTTCTCTAAGTAGCTCATGCCAAACGCAACTTGCGTCGCCATGTAGAGCAACGTGACAGCCGGCAGTGATGTCTCGTCGTTGTCTCTCAGGTATTCCAACAGGTTGCCATACGGCATGAATTCTGTTACGATGTAAAAGGGAGGCTCTCTTGTGCATACACCTGGTGGTTAAAAAAACACAGATTGATATGGTATAAGTGATTGAGAAGATGATTATGGGCCATACGAGGCTACATATTCAGTGTGATCTTAAAAACTCTCAAGAAATCAACGTAATAGTAATTTTCAATAGCCTATCATTAACCTATTAATTTTGTGAACATTAAAATGACATATTACATAATTGCAATATGATTTCTATAGGCGAAACAAACCAGTATTGAAATAACCCTTCAGTTGATTTCTTGAAAGTCTTAGTGATCGTGATCTTTACACATGTACTCAATGTTCAGAGAAGCATTGATGATGAATAAGTGCAAGGACTGTGGTTTGAAACAGCTATTTCCTCTCGGAGACATATGGTGACACTGTATGGCAGGCTGTTGGCAAAGGGCCTACTGAGGGCATGATACATTAACCAACTCTCTTCTGAACTTACTGTTACAGTCAAGGACATGTCACTACTCTACAAATGTTATAATAATTGTTATAATAATATTTGGTTCTTGTTTAGCGCATATCATATTTTAACATCTCTATTACCCCGGATTCAGCATGGCTGCCATTACGGCGCTCTAGCATTTCAAGGTATTAATTTCTGCCATAATTATTATTAATATCATCATTATCATTATTATTATCTTCAATTTAAATCACATAAATTAAACAATCTTCAAATTTTCAGTGACTAACTTTGAATAATGCGAAGAGCTTTTAATTGACCATAGTTTAGGTAAACTAAGAGACTTCCTATTTGTGTGTTCCATCCATGGTGCAAAATTTCGTTTTGAAGGATCAACGAGATTCTGCTGTTTAAAAGGACGTATTGACAAATATATCATCCTTGACAATACCTACGTCAGGGAGAATTTGCCTTTGGTACTGTTCTTTTTAAAGCCCCATTTGCACCAAGCGTGTTCATGTAGAAGCCCATATTCTCATGTATAGATATTTTCATGATGTTTTTTGTATTTGTCATTTTTGTGATTTATGTGCAATTACAACACATTTTGTGCATGTTGTCCGCTTCAAGACCTTCAGACAATTTGCATTACTAGTGGTAAATAAAACCCTCACAAGAATAACTGCATATATACAATATGCACTAATGAGAATCTTGTTAGTAGCTGCACTTCTTTGTACTTTATAATGGTGTCGTGGTTGAGTCACCAGACTGTTGATCACAAGGTCCGGGGTTCGAGTCCCGCCACCGCACGAATGTCCTTTGGCAAGACATTGATTTACATTTGCCACACTCAACACAGGTGATGTAAATGGGTACCTGGCAGGAATTAATTCTTTGAAAATGCTAGAGCGCCGTAATGGCCGCCTTGCTAAAGCCAGGGTAGTAGTCGGGGCAGCGCCAGGAGTGTCACAACGTGAGGGACACGTGCGCTATATAAGAAGCCACCATTATTATTATTATTATAATTCCAGTCCTGCTGCTTGATCTTACCTAATAGCTGAACAAGGTTTGGATGCTTGACGTTCTTCATCACCGCTGCTTCTCTTAGGAACTCATCCACTCTCATGTTCTCTTCCTGTTCCACCAAATACAAAGGGAAAGACAAGAAAATAAGATCACTTGGCATGAAGTTAGATAATTTAGTAGGAAAAAAAAAGAAGAAATTCATCATGCTCCTCAACAGCCCAAGAATCAATCTATATTGTGACAATATATTATTTTTGACAATGCTGGATACTGATACTGATTTTTTTCTAAAGATGACATCTTGCTGTTAAAAATGCTAATAATAACATGAGGAAGAATGTAGACAGCCAACCAGAGAGTCAGAATAGGAATAGAGAGATATACCCAAGAATTTTCGACTAAATTACTGAGTATAAGAGAAATGAAGAAAGAAAGACTAAGGAACATAGATATTTTTTAAAACTTACAATGGCACATGAATACAATATAATGGTGATAGGTGGCCTTCAGGCATAAATTGACAATATTGAACTGACCCTGAGTGTCTTGACAGCAACAATCTTGTTATGTTTCTTCCAGATGGCTTCATACACCTCCCCATACTGGCCCCCTCCCAGCTTATTCTTCATGGAGATGTCCGTCCTCTCGATCTCCCACTCGTCCGGCAGTGGGGACACGCCATAGATGATGGGTTTCTGCATCTTGGCTGCAGGGTAGCGCAGCGTCGTGATGAGGCCGTCCGATTGCTTGCAGTGGTGATGCACCAGCTCGGCGATGGTACTGAATTTGCTCTCCGTCGTGACAAATACCTGGTCAGAATGAAAAGAGCAATCATACATGAAAATAGCCATCGTAGAATTACGGTCAAACCTGTATATAAGTGTAACCTACTATAGCGACTACATGCATAGGACCACCTGTCAATAAAGATCTTTTTCTGTTTCTCTTTGATATTGAAACATATTCTGAACTGACCTGTACATAAAGAAAACCTGCTTTTCTTGTCTCAGTTGGGTGGTCTTTAAGTACAGATTTTACAGTACAAAAACCACTCAAAGGTGACCAAAAAATGGTCTTTGTAGGAAGGTGATCATAATATTCAGTTTCCTTTATAAGAAGATATGATCAAGGGAAATCAAAAACTTGCATTTTTTGTATAAAACAGGTGGTATCGTTACATAGTTGCTGAAGCAGGTCCCAATGTATTCATAAAAACATTTGTCGATGCTCATGTGGGTGACATTTCTTCAGATTTGATTGCCAAATTGTGGCCTTTTGGTGTAGGAAAATATAAAAGAAAATTTAGGGCATCACAGGAAATCACATAATCTCTTTCATCCTCTCCTATCAAATATTACACAAAATATTTGGAAACAAAGGCTGAAATGTTTTAACTAATGTCCTGACAGCATGGGTGGCCAAATGGCTAATTGATAATTCACATATAAGTTATAACGGCACAGATTGGCACCATTATCAGTGAAATTTGATAAAATTACTCATATATGATGTATGCCTCACCAAAAAAAAAAAAATTAAGTTTCACATGGTGTACACATTTATAAAACTGACTGATATTTGATTGATTTCAATCAATTTATGAATGTTCATACTATTACAGTGACTCAGGTTAAAAACGTAATAAGTACATGTAATTGTTATTTAGATAAATGTCAATCCTTTCTATCATTAGTTATCCTTTCAATTTGTACTTCAATTTAATTCTCCAGAAAAGCATCTACCATGGTTTTTTTTTAAAAGTAGGCACACTGTAAAATTGACACCAGATTATATTTGTGTTTTGTAGACAATATCTTTAAATGTGATACAAACACACAAACAGGACATCAAGGGCCACAATTTAATTCAATGCTTAGTAGAAAATCACTTCTTTCTGACTCTATCTGTAATCACTTTATAAGCAGTCCGACGAAAAGGCCTCCACAAAAAAATCATTTCACTAATCCTCATTACAAGATTAACTGCAGGTAACTGAGTTCAGACTCAATCCAATAGGATTAAGTTTAAATTCACTGTCCAAACCACAAGGTCAGTGACCTCTTTATCGCTAAGTGCCCTTCCAGAATCTTGTTTTCTTCAATTTGACCTTACCGTATATAGTCACTTCAATGAGATTCATCTGATCAATCTATTAATCTGTTTTCAAATAAAATTGTCTTTTTTATTTACTGCTGGTGTGCTCTCCTACACTGTAGCAGTGTTACAGTATTTGTTGTTTGTTTAAAATCTAAAAATTGAGTCACAAATATCCCGATATGGGTAATTTCATTTCAATAAAAATATTCAAAATGATTATATCATGTGGTATACTCAATTATACATACTTAATTATGTGTTTTGTTTACGGCCTAAACATGTTGTTTATGAGTATCATACATATAGAGGCTAATGTAGGGTAAGCTTAAAAGTCAGAGGCCTCACCTATTCCTGTATCTTGAAATAGCTCACATAGCTAGTTTTCTGAATGTTCTTTTCATGCTGTTTTCTGGCATTCAGTCATTTAAAAAATGGATGAGACTGGCTAATTTGTTGCTATTATATAGCTATTTATAGCAGCAATTTCATGCTGTAACTATTTTCTTAATATAAATATGAATAAGAGAGAAAAAAAAGCATAGTCCCGCGAAAATTTACTTCACATTGATGCTCATTGTTAATTCAAACAGGTACAGTGTAAGCACAAACCTTTCCATCCGAACCACTGCTGATTCTATAGTGGTACACCCGACCATCGAAGCGGAGGGATATCGACCTGTGACCGGGACTACTTTCACTGTCTCGGACCAGGAAGCTGCCGTCGATGCCGCTACTGAGGAGATACTCTGCCGCGTTGCGAGAGATAGGACCATGGTACCAGGAGTGCTTCTCCAGGCTGTTGAAGGGGGTGACGTACGTCACGGGCACCCAACCCGTCTTACCGTTCTTGAGCTTCTTCGCCTCGCACCACTCTCCGCCCTTGTTGTAGCCAAGGATCCGGACATGGTCACCTGCAAAGACAGTCATTTATACATCAAAAAATGTTATAGTCCAAAATTAATCATTCGGATGGTAGAGAGTAGTGGATATCATGTGAATTCTCTATAAAAAAGTGTCCATATTCAGTGAGGCCCCCCCCCCCCCATCCCATCAAAAATGAAAGAAATCCATCAGATTTCTTTGATTTCAATAATACGCCACAAGTACATGAAAGAGAGGGGGAGAGGGGGGGGGGGGGGGGGGAGAGGGGTGGAGAGAGAGAAAGAGAGAGGGGGAGAGAAAGAGAGAGAGGGAGAGGGGGAGAGGGAGAGGGGAGAGAGGGAGAGAGGAGGGTGCATGTGGGAGACAATTAATACAAAGATAGAAAAATGTAGTCAATTACAAATCAGAATCAACAAATACATAGAGTTCATGAACTCATTGTGAATGAAGTTTCAGCTGTACAACACAGTCAAAACCTGTTTTCAAGTTTGAATGCCTTAAAAATGATGAACCAGTATTGAGATAAGGTACATAAATGTTATTGAAAATGCAAAAAAAGATTCTAAAAGAGGAGATAAATGTAGCAGCGAAGAGCATCACCTGATAGTGATCTGATTGACAGGTTTTATACAGCACCAAACCAAAATTGCTCAAACCACAAAATCAAATCACACATATAATGAACGATCAATGGAAATGTGTTTTGTCCCTAGGGAATAGGCAGTTATTGTGCAAATGCCAAAATGAGATTTACCTTACAAAGTGTAACCGATTATTGATCGTACCTGTTTACATTTGAAATTAACCAATATTTGCTCACAAACACGTTTTCGCTCGAGGCTAAGGTGTCCTGACAGAAACTTGTTTCACCATAGATATAGGCCTACATGTATCACTGGGTCGCAGGCAAAGTTATTAGAATCATTTTTCTGCAGGCAAAGCAATTTATTGTATCCTGCTTAGCTGAGGATATTATTCCATATACATTAACCAAATACAGATTAGTTACATCCGTAGGCATGTATACATTAAATCTATCACAGTGTGTGTTTCTCTGAACCCCAAATTCAATATTATTCAGAATTCAACCCATCGTTAATTTTCCAGCTGAGAACCAGAGTCTACTTCAAATATTCATTTCTGCATACAATGGTTGTTTCGTTACAGCTGCCAGCAAAAAATAGCTTGAACTTCATTTTATAAATACACACAGACCTAAACTTGAATTCACGCCAGCTATTAGTAAAGCATGGATGCTTGTTATGGGTAAATACTATCAGGAATGTGTCATATATGCTTTGGAACAATTTAGTATCACCTTAAATTAATGGTGTGCAACATATCGATTCAAATTCTGGCAATGCACTATCGGACCTTTTGAATCATTCTCTTCCTTCCCCTTTAGAACTATTTGAAAATTAAGCTCATTTAATCTCATTAATCAATGAACCAAATAATGGGAAAGATCATTAAAATATCATCAATTGAGTGTGGTTATGACTTGCATAAATCAGCTTGAGCAAAACAAAGTATTGAGTGATCACGCTATGCGAACTCACAAGCAGGCATGTGTATTAAACACGTAATCCCATGAAGAAATTAATGGTGTACAAACATATCATGTAAAATGTTTCCAATCTATTTTAGAACGGTGAGGTCAAATTAAAAAAAGCTGCGGTCAATCGTTTACAGACACATCATTCTTTGTACCCTTTCCCTGATTTCAAATAAAAAGTTCACCGATGGCATCCAATGCAGAGGTTAAAGAGTTGTTTGACAAGGTGTTGGGAATAATATCTTCACACAGTTACCAGTATGTGTTACCGGTATACGCGAACGCTTGTGAGTAGGCAGAGTGACCTTGTTTACTGCGTAAAAGCCTCACAGAGACGCAGAAACGTGATCACTCAATACTGTGCTTTGCTTGTAGGTTACATTTAGCAGCACATTTTTTTTAATGTAAGATCTATCATTTCATCTCCTCTTTAGGTTCATGGTATTTAATCATGTACAGTCTCTAGAGGTCTCTAGGGTTAGATTTCTCTTACTGAATTGAATCCTGTTATCATTTGATAATCATTTAGATACCAGATTAGTACTGGGCAAAAGCAATGCTAGACTCCCTCGAATTGAATGGGGGAATAACTCTAGGAAGTTTGATAACATTTTCTGTCTAGGTCTTGCTCCCCCACCCCAGGAGTTCCTAAGAATATAAAGTTTTGTTACGGTAACACAGTTATACACCTAGGCCACTGAAATTGATCTGGGAACACCAAGACAACCATATCCCTCCAGACTCTCACCCCTCCCCATCCCCTCCCAGCAATGCCCCAACTATCATCCTTACCCTTTCTGACAGTGAGCTGGTTCTCGACACCGCCGTTGAAGTCGTAGAGGACCACAAAGAGGTCAGGATCGTGCTCGTCACCACCGCAGACATCTTCAGTTGAGTTCCATCCAGCGATATCTGGTGATGTAGCATGGGTTGGGGTACTGGGTAGAGGACGTGACTGGATCGTGTCAGAAGGGAAGTTATCTGTAGAGATGGGAGAAATGAAAAAGGAAGATGTTTTAGTCAGTTGCATCAGTATTTGGACGAATATAGGAGAAAGATGATCAAATACAAGTTTGATTCTTTTTATTTTATATATAAGCCACAATATCAAGTTAAAACTAGATGGAATTCGACTGCGCGCAGTCGAAAATGATGCCTCCGTTATAGAGCAATTTTACAAACCAAAACAGAAAAAAAAAATTGAATTCACGTTCAATGGTAATCCATTGACAGGTTCTCAGAATATTGTGATTACAAGCAATTTCTCATATACATATATGACCCTTTGATCTTTGACCTCATGACCATAAAATCTACTCAGTTCATTGGCTCTGCAAGATGTTCTGAGTTAAATAGTAATCCATCTGTCAGTTCTAATGAGAATGCGTTCACAAGCTATTTTTGCATACATAATGGGCCCATGACCTTTGACCTTTGACCTTATGAACCAAGGATCTACTCAGTTCATTGGCTCTGCAAGTAACAAACATGACCTAATTTTGGCATGAATCCATCAATCGGTTCTTGAGATAACGCGATCACAAGCTGTTTTTGCATTCATAATGTGCGCTGTGGCCTTTGACCTTTGACCTACGTGCTCCGAAATCTAATCAGGTTGTCTTCCTATGGTGATACACACTATCATTAAGTTTGAAGTTTAAATCTCCAGTGGTTCTTGAGATATCATGATAACAATCTCAATGTATGGAATTTCATAAGTTGACCTCTGTGACCCTTGACCTTTGACCTACGTGCTCCAAAATCTAATCAGATCGTCTTCCTACGGTGATACATACTATCCTTAAGTTTGAAGTTTTTACATCTCCAGTGGTTCTTGAGATATCATGATAACAATCTCAATGTATGGAATTTCATAAGTTGACCTCTATGACCCTTGACCTTTGACCTACGTGCTCCAAAATGTAATCAGATTGTTTTTCTATAGTGATACACACTAGCACTAAGTTTGAAGTTTAAATCTCCAGTGGTTCTTGAGATATCATGATAACAATCTCAATGTATGGAATTTCATAAGTTGACCTCTGTGACCCTTGACCTTTGACATACGTGCTCCAAAATCTAATCAGATCGTCTTCCTATGGTGATACATACTATCCTTAAGTTTGAAGTTTAAATCTCAAATGGTTCTTGAGATATCGCGCTAACAAACTCAATACAAGGAATTTCATAAGTTGACCTCTGTGACCTGTGACCTTTGACCTACGTACTCCAAAATCTAATCAGATCGTCTTCCTATGGTGATTAATACTATTCCCGAGTCTTAAGTTTAAATCTTAAATGGTTCTTGAGATATTGTGATAACGGTCAAACGGGACGGACGGACGGACGTACGGACGGACGTACGGACGTACGGACGGACGGACGTACGGACGTACGGACGGACAACCCGAAAACATGATGCCTCCGGCACCACCTTCGGTGGCGGAGGCATAACAACGGTATTTGTCCACATGTTACTTCAACCAGGTTAATTTAGTTTATTCAACTTTAAAATAAACCACAACAGCAGCGGCAGCAGCAGCAATATCATCAGATGACAATAGAAACATTCACAGTAACAATTCAAGAAATGAATTTGATTTTCTTTTTACGTCTATCCAATTTCCAGTTGACTGTCCTCTTATTATCCATTATCACACAGAGAAAAGAAAGAAAAATACCTCTTTACATGACAGAATTGTTTCTGACACTGAGCTATGTTTAGACTTGTACTTGTTCAATGATGTACTATGCTAATTATTGGATGGCAACTTCCTGTTGAACTCTATGTTATAGATTGTTTCCTGTCAACTTTTGCTATTGCACCAGACTAATAAAGGGATCAATCAGCTAATACAAATTAACTTTCTGAAATCAGAGGCAAATGCTATTTCTTGTAGATTGAAACTCACTTAGGTATAATATAATTTTCTAGAAGGATCATGAAGACTACCTTGTCCCTTGAACAATTTTTCTCATAAAAAACATCAGAGGAACCTGTGCATTAAGACCGCCAGCTTATAAAGATCACTTTTCGTGTCTCAATGTATTGCACAGAAGTAATGACCTACTTACAAAATCTGAGTCGAGGATTAGTTTCTTGCTAAACCCATTTAATGCCTCCATCTAACTCTCTATCTCTCTCTCTCTCTCTCTCTCTCTCTCTCTCTCTCAACCCTCCCTTCCCATCTCTCTCTCTTCCTGAAGATGTCATTATCTTGTCTATCATACACCCGATTCTCTCAATTCCTTCATGTTTTTCTTCAATGCTGCTCTAGTAGATCCGCATCCTCTGGTTTCTGCATAGATCTTATCGTGGAGGGAGAACGAGGAAAAAACTCTCAGCTTCAAGCGATGGCACACCAAGGTGCATTTAGAAGGGATAATATTTCAGATATCTAAACCTCCCATGTCAATAACAAGAGCTTAAAATGTCCCAACAACCTGCTAATACAGGAAAGGTCAGTGCCAATCTCTGCAGCTGTACAGAGCTATACATGGAGAGACAGCTTGCCAAGTTCGCACCGGCTTAAAGATGAAGTTGAGTTCTGGTCATGCGATTGCATTGTGAAAGAAACGGTGTGGAATCGACCAGAAAAGGTTGATCATCTACAAAGTGTAGCATATAAGAATTTGTGTGTATTGCAAGGTTCTGGAATCATCAAAATGATAAGAAATTTGGTCAAGTCTTGGTAAAGTTACAAACACTGTACACAGAAAGATGTATATGGGACTACACGAACACGTGGCGTAAAAATCCTACCCTGGAGTTTTACGATGTTACATGACATATTTAGAATATGAAGGCATTTGAAGAGCCATGCTTTTCAGGGAACATGTCTTATCTGATGTTCTTCCACACTTGCATACTAAGAATGATAACGCTCACAATTTTTTTTTTCACCTCTTCCCAGAACTCAACCTTCTCTTTAACGCCTAAGAGTTTGCCTTAGCAGTGGCATGACTGAGGGGAGAGGGAATGTGTTTTGAAGAAGTTTTCCCTAAAACCCCCCACAATGGAAACAGTGGCAGTGGACAATAGCCATGCACACTCCCTCCCCTGCCACTGCCTCAGGTACCACAGGCGAGACGGAAGAAGCGCTACTTGTGCCAACAAAAGATGTTTGCAGAAGCCTCGGCTCTTTGAGGTTTAGGAAGAAAGAGATGGGTGGTATTGAGGCTGCTTAAAGCTAGACACAGTGTCCCAGGGTTCTCCTTAAGCTTTTTCATTAGACTTTCAGGAGCCAGATAGCAGATGAATTTTTCTTTTTAAAGAATACAGAAGAAAAATATAAGAAAAACTTGAACAGAATTAAGACAGAACTTCAGAGAGAGAAGGGTAACAACCTTTGTCAGAATGCAGCTAAAGTTTCTAGCTTTCATGAAACATACATGTATTTTTGTTTTGGAGCTAAAAAGAGAAGGAAGAAGAAACATTACAATTCTGTGAGAGAAGACCTCAGCCAAAATGCATTAGATGCATAATGCAGCAAAAGTCATTAAAAAGAGATAGAGAGAAAGAGAGAGAAAGAGAGAGAGAGAGATAGAGAGAGAGATAGAGAGAGAGAGAGAGAGAGAGAGAGAGAGAGAGGGGGTGGGGGAGGGGGGAGGGGTGAGAGACAGAGAGAGGGAGAAACTAAACAAAGGGACTGAGCTAATAGCTTCTTCAAGTCTAAGCCACATGAACTTAACAACCAATCCTACACCATGCCCTCAGGGGTATTTAGGATGCCAACATTAACCAACTAAAATCAGAATATACTACCACAAATAATCACCTCTCCAAATCAAGTGACGGTGGTCGCCAATTTGCGCGTTGGGGTGGCACTCGGCATGTACTCATCTTGCGTCATTGTTTTTCCGTTAGGTGAGCCTCCTCGTGGCTCAGCTCCCACGGGGCACGTGTCGCCTTCCACGGCCTACCACCACATCACGCTCCAGAACAGGAGTCCGGAAAAGCGTGAGCAAAAAAATCAATACGCCCTCATTTTGGATAGGCTCCAACGCTAATCAATGTTTTGACTCTTTAATTTCGGAGGAAACAACATGAGACTCGCCTGAAACTAGAATGGGTACTTTGGTGAAAATTGATAGTAGATAATTGACTTGCAACCTCAATTTTGTTGATGCAGGACAATTCTAAGTACATAATTTTATCCGGATGTGGAATATAGAATATCACCTGCCTGAACGAGAGATGCTCTCAAATTAGGAGTGAAAGAGGGGATATGTGGAAGCTGAGACAGGCTGAAATCAAAACCGATTTCTCGAGTTTCCATCTCGTGAAAGGGGGCAATAGCTCTGATACATTAGAAACATGCAATGTTTTCATTTCATACCAAAATACAGCATAATGTTACATGTTTTTCACTGTTTCTAACAATTCCCCCAAGCAAAATGAATCTTTTCTGAAAGATGATTGGTTGATCTTGTATTGTTTATCAAAACAGTATTTCTTGCCTCTGGGGTCTACATGCTAAAATTTCCAGACACGAAAGAATACAAGAGTTATAAACAAGAGAAGAAACTTTCCATCAATTTTGATAATACCTGGAGAGTTTGAACAACAACAAAAACTCAGGAAAAGATTTCTATCTTGATTTAAGAGGTGCAGTTTCAGTTTCATCTATTCTAATAATCTCCCTTAATGAGGCAAGAGCTGAGACATGTTGGAAAAACTTTCATAAGTTTCAAACAGAAGTATATAAAAGAAAGCAACATACATATAGAATGGGGTCAACTACCTGCATAGACAATCTGGTTTTCCGTAGCCCTTTAAAAACACCCGTCCCCAACTAGAATTCCTTATTCCCCATTTTAGATAAAGGACAAACTTAAAAACCAACATAGAAAATACAATTTTGTTTTAAGAAAAACAGGGGTCCCATAGCATACAGCATACTCTGTTGTGTGCTACTCCCATGGGTGTATCCCCAAAAAATGAAAAAAAGAAAGAGAAGAAAAAAAAATATTAAAGAAAATCTATAATTCACCCCTCTAGGTTTTTTTAGAACACTGCATTACCCTAAAACAACAATTGGAAAGGGAGCATGATTGAAAATAAAGTGTGAATCTATGCATGAAAAATCCATTGGCTAAATAAAGCAGCAGTGGATGAAGTGCATGGGTACAGTAGGCGGCATACAGAGGCCATATCCACCGAGTATCGGTGCAGGCGTCACCCTGCCAGTCTCGTCTCTACCGAGTTGCACCGAGGATCGACTTAAGATGTTAGACACGCTCCGTTAGTAGCCCTGGGGGCACGGGATGCATGCTCAAAATGAATTCAATTGCACCCCAAATATGATCAGAGTCTCCTCTCGTCCGCTTTCTCTCGACTCCGTTTTTCCCTTGCCTGTTTTACTTTTAGGGAAGCGTCTTATATGCTTCTGGATGTTTCTAAGACCTTGTGTGCTTTTTATTTTCTTTGTCTCATTGTCAGAAGTTGTTTTCTTTTCAAAGATGAGTGTTAATGAAAAAATATTTTTAGCCAACCTTTTCTTCTTCATAATTCACTCTCTGTTTCTATCACTTGTCTTCGTATTTCCTGCACTTGAGACTTCATTCTTTTCTTTTGACTGGTCATCATTTTATTTTGTGTTTTACGCTCTTGTTTCTGTTCAATTGTAGTCAAATACAATTTAAAGGGACTATGTCCCATTTGCAGGCCCAAAAAATGAAAAAGTTAAATTCCAACTGCATTTGAAAGATAATACTAATTTAGAACTTCCCTAACAAAGGTGGGGCTTGAAAATGTCTTCAAGTGGGAAAAAAATGACTATTATTTGTCAAATCGACTTTAAGGCTATAGAGCCCAAAAGTAATAGTCTTGAGTTTCAGACAATTGTACCGAATGGTCATACGTTTTATGCTGCGCAAAGATTCAATCAGTTTAATCTTGGCCATCACAAGAAGTAGGTTATTGATGTAGACAAATGCTCATGTACCCTTTACAACTCTTTTCATGTATGTTATTACCAAATAAGAAAAAAAGCCAGTCAGTCACTCAATAGTGTCTGACAGTGAAGGCTAGCAAGTAAACGGTTTTCCTTGCATAATTTGAATATGAGGACACTGCTAACATTTAAATTTCACAGATAGGACATACATGACATATTCATAATTCCTGCAAAGTTCTACAGCATTTGAGGTTGGCTGCAAAAGGGACATAGTACCTTTAAACAAAGATGACCTTATATCACTCTATTCTTAGCAAAGGAATTAATGTATATGTAGCTTGTAGATGATGACTTTCGTCCCATCTAAGGGACCTGGTAATGGAGGATTCATGCATTAGCAAAGATACTAAGACATCAGCTTAGTTTTGAACCCAGAACTTCCAATTTAAAAGGCCACTGCTAGCTACCGTGCATCCTCTACAATACATTTGGGCAGGTCAAAACCATTCCCCCCCCCCCTCCCCCATACATTGCCAACCACATTCATGTAGATCTAACATTTCAGTACATCTGATGACTGTATCAAGCGGATAGCCCTACTACAGCTTGGATCAGACCAATTAATGTAGGTCCATGATCAGACAAATGATCAAATACAATGATATTCTTATGTTTATTTATGTTCACAATTCCATAGTACGTGGCTACAATACTTGGTAACATGGACTTGTCCATTTACAAATACTTTCAATTAAAAAAATATTCATCAAATGTTGTACTTGAACAGGAAGAGTACTACTTTGCAATTGGAACAGAACTTGATACAAATACTGGTCATGTGATTGCCCTCACGCACAAAGGGATGTGGTGTTGAGATGGAGCAGTACGGACAGGGGAGATCAGGTGTGAAACATTTGCGGGCTGCGACCAGCCGCGGCCGCAGGTGTCGCTGCGGCACAATCAATTTTCATTATCGCACAGGGAAACGCAGCTTATCTGCTGGCAGATTAACACGATACACCGCTGATTGAATTATGGAGGAGGTTGTTGGAGGGTGTGAGAGTATTTGGTCATGATGTACCGAGATGATGGGATGAGGTTGTTGCCATAGCGACCGCATCATCTGCTCCCTCTTGACAGCAAGGGTGTCTTGAACTATTAATCCTCTTCTCAAAAATTGTTACCAACACAAGTAGCCTCCAGGACAAAGGATAGATCCAGCTGCCATGGAACGATACAATATAATACCCTTTTCTAACTGCACCGATTTTCATCGGATGCATCCGGACGCATCCGATGAAAGTGGCAGTTAGAAAGCTACAGAGGAGAAAAAGGCGATTAAATAGCCGATGAAAAGAAGAGAAATAGGCGATTAAATTCTCCTGCTCAAGAGCAGGAGAAATTCTCATTCTATCGGTGTGACACCGATGAAACGTGCAGTTAGAAAACGTTCGGGAGAAAAAGGCAATTAAAACAGCGATTAAAATGGTCAATGGTCGCAGTATACGCGCGCTTTATCGTAACCAGCTGTGTTTGTTGACTTATGGTTGAACATGCTGCATGCTAGCTAGATGGAGCGCGGGCTTAATAATTACGCAATAATTCTTCACTTCCGGCATGGGCTCGCCACAGCGAGAGAATTTCACCGGCAGTTAGAAAGCAACAGGGGGAAAACTGCGGTTTCACCTTTGTTTACATAAGGAAAATTCAATCGGTATTTCATCGGTGTGACTCCGATAGAGTGCAGTTAGAAAAGGGTATTAGTTAACTAACTAAATTTTTTTCCTATTCAGGTTTAATACTTACATGTAAGACTAAAATAATGCATTGTTGTACACTCATTATTTACTAATTAGCCCACCATTGTCAATAAAGCATACAAGGGGTGGATATGGATGCACATACAACATGTGCAGGTTTGATACAGATCAAATGCACTTAAAAACATTAACACATGTAGATTTCAATATCACACTAACATGAAATCATATTTTATTAAAGGCCTACTTATAAGAGTACCCCTACATCTAATAGATTCTACATTATTATTATTTTTTTTGGGGGGGGGGGTGCTGATGCCAATACATTTTGACTTTTATTTGTCTTTCCATATTTGAAAAAATCAAACAAATTAATTAAGGCTTAGCAGAAATACATCTAAATGAGATACCGGTAGATTTCAAATCCAAATCTCTACCTTGATAACTGTGTCACACTCGAAAAGACAACTGAAAATCAATTGCTGAAGTATTTGACACATTCCTCTGAAGTCATTCCTTGATGCTATTTTCATCGCCGGCATCATCGTATTTCAAATTCAAGATGGGGAAAATAGCCCCCTCGCTGGGCTCAGCGGTGCTCCCATCCACTCTCGGTTAGCCA
Source organism: Strongylocentrotus purpuratus (assembly GCF_000002235.5). Lineage (NCBI taxonomy): Eukaryota > Metazoa > Echinodermata > Echinoidea > Camarodonta > Strongylocentrotidae > Strongylocentrotus > Strongylocentrotus purpuratus. The sequence continues at coordinate 27,825,365 of NW_022145610.1, forward strand.
GGACAATCAGCACAGCCAGCCTTTAATCATACCCAATTGTCAGCCGTGACCTGGGAGGTCACAGGTCAACTAGGATAGAGGTCAAAGCCGGTCTGTTACACTGCCCTATATTTGAATGAGGGTTTGTGGTTGAAGTCATATCAGACAGCTTTTGTGTTAAAGTTCTGCATTTGATTCATGATTTCTGATAAGGAAGAGTAAGACTCATCGATCATTACAAAAATTGTGAAACATGTCTATATTAGATCACTCACATTTAAAAACAGATATCAGTACAAGGGAGAGAGAGAGAAAGAGAGAGAAAGGGAGAGAGAGAAAGAGAGAGAAAGGGAGAGAAAGAGAGAGAGAAAGGGAGAGAGAGAGAGAAAGAGAGAGAGAGAGAGAGAGAGAGGGAAAGAGGGAGAAAGAGAGAAAGAAAGAGAGAGAGAGAGAGATAGAGAAAGAGAGAGAGGGGGGGGGGGGGCGACAACTTATTTTTTGCTTATCGCTTTGCCAAAAAGAAAAAAATGCAGACTTCATTGTAGAAATTATACTTCTAAGCCAACCGCAAATAGTATCTGAATCATCTCCCTCATTATAAGCTGTTGACTTGGATGTTCATTACAAGTCCAATAATCAGGGCCATATTTTTGTCAAAATATTCATAAAAGCAGTCTCTGTGTTATCAAATAGTTCATACACCTAATATTAGAGCTACATATGTTAATATTCTACATCATTCACAGACCCCATATACTAAATGAGATTACATCGTTGATGAGCTGAAAAGAAAACAATTTTAAAACATGTATTTTGTAGGAAATACTTGCAATGCAAGTTTTAGCACGTACAGTACCTTTAATAACTATACTGCGCTATAGAAGCTCATTAAAATGCCTATATAAACATTATTCATTGTTTTAACTGCAGTGCTATGAATCACACTTGAAACCTTTTATGAATCCTCCAATATAATACTTTTAATGAGGCTTTCACATGACTTATTGTTATTTAAGTACACTGTAGCTGTTGCCTTTTCTTTTTATGATCACATTAATGAAATTGTATTGAACTGACATATCAGTTTCTCAACATAATACTATCAGATATACATGTACAATAGAAATGGAATAACAGTAGTACTATGAGCTGCCGATGTAATTTTGTATATTAAAGATAAACTCCAGGGGGTTGTTTCACAAAGATTCTAAGTCAAACTTAACTCTAAGTTGGACTTAAATATTATGGAGAGCCATTTGTAGCGCTATAATTAAGTATATTCAAAAGCAAACATTCAAGTATTTTAGACTTTTCATAAATTCCACATCAAGAATATGAAATCTCCCATGATAAAAGAAAATATGAATGATTTGAATCAACATTTTATGCCTTTTAAAATAACTTTTACAAAATATTTTCAAGGATGCTAACGGCTCTCCATAATTGTTAAGTCCAACTTAGAGATATGTTCAACTTAGGATCTTTGTGAAACACCCCCCAGTACTGGTAAAAAAAAAAAAAAAATTCTCACAGAATCAAACGAAACTTACACTGAATGTTCAAGATTACAAATAAATGACATGTGCTAAACAATTTTGGAAGAAAATGTATACTGGCTGAGTAATGTGCATAGAAAGACAAGGAAATCAAGGTAGTGCTAGCCCCGACACCATGTGTGTTGTCCCATATATAGCTTTCTATGTGAGTGCTTGTTACTTTACCAAGACTCGGTCAAATTTATTATGATTTTGATGACTCCGTTTTTTAGTGCTGTAGTCAAACGTTTAACCGTCCGGTATCCGACCGCCCATGGCGGATTCCGTTTTCAATTGGACGGTTTTGTTTTCCCGTTTTTTTTAAATTTATTTTTTTATAATTTTTTTTTTTTTTTTAAAGTTTCGATTTATGCCCCTCCACCTGGCACTATGCCTGGCAATGTCTCCCAGCTCAGTAATCGGTGTGATGACTTACCACTTGGAAACTAGAACAACACTCCAATTTGTCTGTCATCTTGGTTTGAAAGTAATCTTTGTAATAGATCTCAATATAAATGTATATTCATCCAAGTTTAACACATGGTGTACCACAAGGTTTTATCCTAGGTCCTCTACTGTTTTTAATTTACTTTAATGATCTTGCACGTTATTCTAAAACGACATTGTTACTATTATTTGTGACTAGTTCACAAGCACAAATCGGCGCCTTCAGTTAAGCACCTTCCAGCTTTTTCACACGGCCAAAAAAAAAAAAAAAAAAAAAAACGTTTTTTTTTTTTTAAATTTATTTTTTAATTTATTTATTTTTATTTTATATAAATTGTTTAACCGAAAACCGTCCGGTTTTGACAGGCGGTTAAACGGAATTGGAGATATCCGTGATGTTACAGCACTATCCACAACCTTGCAGTGCACACCAATACTTACATGCTACATGATCAACTGTTTCTGATCCTTTCATACGTTTTCTTTCACAATGCAATCGCATTACCAGTACTAAAGTTTATCTTTAACATCAGGAGCATTACATTATACCATATTACCTGTTCAGAGCCAGAGGGGCATTAACTTCTGTACTTTTCACAAAGAATTAAAGCCCTTCTGTTTCTAAACAGACAATAAATTGAAGGAACATCACAAATGAACTTTGAAGATTTAGCTTCTTGGGTTAGAGTTGTCAACTATGGTGCAAAAGGGGTTACAACTGTAAGTTGGGCCTACCGGTACTGAGAATACGACTTTGACAGTGAAAAAAATACACGGGGGCTTGGGGCGATGTAGCCCCCGAAAATCAGAAAAGAGCCCCATAAATTTGCATAGAGTTCAATGCAAAACAAATTTTAGAACATTATTTTCATGCAGGCAAGCTTAAAAAGTAGCCCCCGAAAAATAAATATTAATTTTTTCCCTGGACTTTGATTTTCCACAACACCTTCCAAGGCCAACAACAAAGAGTTTTCAGCATTTAATCTTCTCAAAAACTGACTTGTAATGCTAAAGAGGCTAATACATGAGTTAAGAGCTGCAGTCAAGCTAGGGCTGGAGCCATGCGCAGTATTTTATCTGCCATTTTTCGACAGACTTTAGGGATGATTCATCGATCTTTCTCTAATCATTTCTCCATTACTCTTCATCATCGACAAAATGAAAGTCTAGGTTTTTAAATTATTTCATGCACTAAAAACTCGCTCAGCCTCTGTATATGAAAATGAGAGAAGGAAAATCATTTTAAGGGATATAAATCAATAAAGACTGGTGATACTGCCTTAGCCTGGGGATATTGGTGACTGTACACAGAGATGAGAGCATAATAACTGGGAGGGTTAACCAACACTATGGTAGGACTGGTAAAAATCATTTTGCTTTGTTAATGTTTGCACTAAACAAGATAAATAAATAAAATATCTAAGGGCTTACCGGTACATGCACTTGTTGATCCTAATTGCTTGGTAAAATTTGATTTGCAAAATAGTAGGGAATAAGGTTGAAATTTTATCGACCAGATATACATAAAGTGTGTATGTACTATCTAGATACCTAAAAGACCATTACAGATACATAATTTTCACTCCCATTTTGTATCGAAATCATCATTTGGCAAATTAATCTAATTATAATGGAGAAATATCAATCATTCGACATTCTACTTGAATATTTGTTGAACTGCCGTCATGCTATTGATCATCAATGAAACCTCTAGTTGAATGAATCCTTGCACTTTTTGCTGATTTCCTCTTACAACTGAGAATAAAAATACCCTTTATATCACTGATTGAATACTCATGTACATCTAGTATTACAAACATCATTAGGCTTTGGACAGTGTTACTGACAGGCTAGAAAAAGAAAAAGATGACATCAACAATTTAGTTGTTGAAGCGTTATGCGCCAAACTGAGTCACTGCCTTGTTTTTTCTGCATGCGTGTACCTTTCTCGTGCCAATTTCTTTGCGGTCCTCTTTTTTCCGCTTGAAATACATTGAATATCAGAGACTTTGATAGAATGAGTAACACTTTACCCAAAGGAGTGGGTTTTTATATAGCAAGAACGTGAGAAGTTCATGTATTGCATGCAGTTGCTGCAGTGTAGGCCTACACATGTACCGTTCTATGATCAAATTTATCTGTAGAAACTACATTGGATATTGTTACAATGGTACAAGGATATTTTCCGGAATATCAATTAAAAATATTTAAATCTCACATTTGATTTAGAAAAAAGACAATTATACAAGGTTCTTACTATCTACACTTGCAACAAAATTAAGGGAAAACTGCAATGTCTTAAATTTATTTCTCTTTGGATCAGTAAAAATTGCCACACATGAAAGTAAGGAGAATTAATGTAATTAATTAACATCACACAAGTCTATGATTGATGAATCCATGTTTTATGATGAATAGAGCTCGGAAAAAATTAGTTTCCTAACATGCTTATATATTTTTTTTTCATTAACAGATAGGGCCTATTAACTTTCAAGATAACATAAGAATTGGGGCTGTATACATGCAGTCTACTGAATGCAACTGAAACTATGACAGAACGTTTTGAAGGAGACGAAAATTTGAAGTAGACCTTTTATCTGAAAAAGTATTTGCTCGGTAAATGTGGTTAACTCAACAGATACAAAAAGCTTGAAATAAATCAGGTACTTGCGGACAGCCATGAGAAAGGTATTAAAGAGGACTCCAGCGCTGTACAAATAAACAAGTCCTAGAAAGGATTCTTGAAGATAACCACAAATTCAAAAGAGGGAACCGCAAGGGAGAATAAAACATTAAAAGCGACAAGCAATATTGCCCACTGACTACTGTGTTCAATTCAAATGCTTGTATAAAGTTGAATGGCTTATGTGGCGATGTATCGGCAGAATACAAGTGCACAGTGCACACATACATGTAGGTCATCAATTAAAGCTAAAGACCAGTAATTGGAAACGCCCCAATTTCAAAAAATGAAATGGAAGCTCTTATTATTACCAATCATGTGAAAGAATATGTTTTGACTAATACATGATGATAAAAAATTTGGAGGGAAACCGCCTACTCATTGATATATTTGGTAAATTAGTTTATCTATTGGTCAAATTTGGTCTGTGAGAGATAAACGCATGTGTCCCGCATGTGTGCGTATAGTCCCATATACATCTTTCTGTGTACAGTGCTTGTAACTTTACCAAGACTGGGCCAAATTTCTTATCATTTTGATGACTCCAGAACCTTGCAGTACACACCAATACTTATATGCTAGATGATCAACCTTTTCTGATTGATTCCACAACGTTTCTTTCACAATGCAATCACACGACCAGAACTGGTCTTTACCTTTAAGAGTCAGAAGGGCATCCAGAAATATAATTGAACATATATAAACCTAACACCAACCACTTATATTTGTTACAGACTACCATGATTTACGATTCAAATTCCTTGTAAAACGTTGAGTGGCAATGCACAGGCAGAATGTACATGTGTACGATTGGCAGGGGCAATCATCCCCTGAAAGCCATAAGGACGTTTACCAATATCAGGACTTTAACACAGAGCTAACGCCCATCTGACTATCAGCAGTTGATATCAAGTGTAAAGTGGAAGTGCCGTGATCTACATGTATCTGCAATTCTTGATGTGCAGAATGATAGCAATTTCATACTTGGTTCAGCAAATGTTGCCTTTTATTGCTACCTATCCAATATGAAACGTGAGTGGAATTATACTGTGAAGACAAATCCTTATTTGCATGATAGACAATATGGCGTACATGTAAAAACAAGCATGATATATAGAATTATAGATCTATGAAATGAAAAGAAAAAAACATTGCCAAATGTTCTGTTTACATTCAAGTAATGTTGTGAAAGATAGCAAAATAATGTTTTCAAGAAAATTTCTTGTATGGCTACAAATCCAGTTTCAAGTAATAATACAAAGAAACAAACTGGTTACTTCCCCCATACAAGTGATAATGTGAATTGTGGACTATAGAACCCTCAATAAGAATGATGACATTGGTTTTATATACAGTAAAACTGAAGAGATATCTACAATGTACATGTAGGTCCATCACTACACTTTTGCAGTAGCTCCTTAGATTACTTTTATAAACTGCTATCAAGTCAACATTTCTTATCCTTAATTCAAGTCTAAACCAGTTCAATCACGTCATGTGGGATTCCTACATGTATATACACCCAAATTGTCGAGAGGAAATCACAGCGCAAAAATACTCATATCTGATCACGCCCTAAGTCCCAGCCCAGCCGTCGTAATCATTCAGCATAATTTCAAACATCAATGCCTTAATTTGGTAGCAAGCTTTTCTAAAAATAGCCATCAGGAAATCACAACACTCAATTACGAGCCTCTGTTTTTCCTCTTGAACGTGATGAACTCCTCACCATCATGTGCCGGTTTCCAACCAGCTCTCCCTAAGCCTTCACGGAAAGCCAAACTTTGAGGGGTATTACCGCATTTAAATCAGCGTGCATCGTTGAAATGGGAATAATTGGATAAGATTTGGGGGTTATGCCATCTATCGTTGGTTGACAGTATGGTTTGAGTGGCGCATGGGATGGGGGATCAAAGCACGCTCAAGAGAAACGCGACAGAAACGGGACAGCGTTAAATTGACGACAATACTTGGTTTCCTGGTTGTTTGGAAGTTGAAACAAGTCTTTTTTTTGTTTTTAAGGGACTCCTAAAGTTTGTAGCCTTGCTAAAAGTTTACTAATTACCATGTACACTAAGCAATCAACTGATATAAATGCCATAACAATTTTATAAAGAAAAACAAATTCTTGTCCAAAAACAACTTTTATTGAATTACGGGATAATATGAGGTAATTAGAAGAGTAGGCCTAGGTAACCACTAGATATTGGTGACAAAAATAGACCTCTTGCTGTCACAGGTTCATTATGAACATGTTTCAAATAAAGACATTAGAATACCTAAGATTACTTGGGCCTTGACTTTAGGCTAATTTGGTATAAATGTTATCATATAAAGATCATATGGACCTTGACTTAAGGCTAATTTGGTCCTTGAAGCAATTTACTAGTAGGACAAGTGAAGACAATTTTCGGCACAGGATGTGCATAATTGGTCTTTTGTTGAGGAAACTTCGATGAAGTGACATCTTCATGAATTTGTAAGATCTCTATGTTCACATTTGGTCGTGGTTTGCAAGATCATGACAAATTCACATAATTGCCTTGTCATTTTGGCAAGATTTCCTCTTTTTAAGGCTTAGTCAACATCTTCAAAATCCCTGAACTAATTTACTGCACATTATAACTAGTAAAAAGCAATAATAAAACTACATACTGTTAAACCAGATAATTTAGAGAAATCAAACTTTCATGAATAATATTCAAAGCAACATCAGTCATGTTTTTGGCAACTGAGGATTGCAAAATTTCATTGTTGTGTCAACTATGATTCAGTTGTTGACAAATCAAACTACCAATACTTGAAGTGATTCCTAACATATGAATCATTAGTGCACCATAAAGAGTCAATAAAATGGTGGTTTTAATTACAATATTAACTAATTGACTGTTTGTGAAACAGCGCCTTTCGATTTCCAAGTAACAGACCAAGCACTATTATTACCTCAGTCATTGCATTCAATTACAACCCTGCAATTATACTAGTGAATGTCCTCCATTCCTCTGTATGGTTAAAGTTCAATAATGAATTATACCAAAGTGCAAGATCAAATTACTTGAACAACAATTCATAACCGAAACCAAGTCAAGATCAAAGGTGCTATGCTTGGGGTTAGCAGGTATTTACGTCTGACCAGCCCTTGAACTCTCTAAATTTATGAGAAGTAGGCAGTGAGAGGGAGGGAGGGAAGGAGAGGGAGGGAGGGAGAGGGAGGGAGGGAGAGGGGAGGGAAGGGAGGGAGAGGAAAGGGAAAGGGAAGGGAGGGAGGGAAAGGGAGGAAGAGGGAAGGGACAAAAGGAGGGAGGGAGAGAGAGGCGAGGGAAAGAAAGAGGGAGAGGGGAGAGACAGAGGGGAGAGACAGAGGGGGGGGGGGGGGGAGACAGAGGGGGGGGGGGGAGGGAAGGGAGGAAGGGAAAATGGGGGAGGAGAGGGGGAAAAGAGGGGGAAGAAAGAAGGTAGTGGAGAGAGAGAGGGAGGAGAGGAGGAGGGAGGGAGGAGAGCGAGCAACTGCTAAAACAAGGAGAAACAACGCAAAGCATGCAATTAAGATATTGACTACTTGTATGGCATTAGTGATTACTAAATATGGAATTTTCAATGTGAATCAAATTTGCAGCCTTTATTGCCTTTTCAAGAAGTTTATATGTCTCATGCAGTCTTGCAGGACCGAAAGTAAGGCAATTTTTATTGGCATTTGGGGGTCAGATTTGATTCAACGTCTCCAAGTGCTTACTGATTCCTGAAAACTTGAGTTCAAATGGGTGGCCAATGAGCAAATTTACCAATCGTCAATTGAATGCACTTGGCAAACAACTCTTCAACCCAAGGAGCTATAAGAATCTGTGAAGTGCAAAGGAGGGTAGTACCACTTTCATACTTTAATGGGTTGATTATGGAAGGGTGTACAGAGAAGTAAGAAATTAATAAATCTTGAGCTTTTTAATCCTACCATCATTCATCAGAGGGCCTACATATGGTATACAGAGCACTTAAATGTGCACATTTTGATCTGGAATGAAAGGATGGGGGCATTTGATATCAACCTCGAGCAACCTCAAGTGTAAATGGATAATAAAAATCAAATATTTAGTTTGCAATAAATACTTTACCCTAAAGGCTAAAACAATTACAATAATTGATATACCCTTTCATACATTTCATATTCGTAAATAGGGTATCTGGACAATTTTTCTACTTGCTGTCTTTTAAAGTCCCCTTTATCGCATCCCATGCAGGTACTAAGACAGCACGGAACAAAGATGTAAGGCTAACTCTTGCAATTATACTAAATAGAGAGAAAATAAGATAAATTTATGATTCGTGGAAAAATTCATCCTCCAGTATGGGGCAATGACCACATAACGTCAGCTGTCAGCAAGAAGGCTGTAACTGCCATTGATAATTCATAGCGCTTACTGCCTTCTTGCGCGTAGTCGAAGATCCGTTTGATGATCAAACCTGAAAAATAATCAATATTTCTCTTTCGAGTGGGTGACTTATATTCATTTTTCTCATGACTCAATACTTCAACTCCATCCAAAGCACGAGAACCTACATTTAATACGGTCGTGAAGACTAATAAACCATCCAAATGTAGCTTGGGGCAGTCCGTGTAGACACTCCCTCGCCCCGCTTTGTAGCTCAAATTGAATATTGCAGTCAGTCCTAACCCACTTATGATTGGACAAAGGAGTCTAGATTGCATGCTCTCGGCTGCTCGTAATCATTCATCGTCTTATTTAAGGGGGATTTAACCTTCTTTCTCCTGCCAAGAATTCCTCATTTTCAGTTTTGTTGCAAAGTATGAGAAAAAGACTTGAATCATATTCCAAGTTTATGGTATAAACACACAGTACAATGAGTGCTATGTTTATGTTTGTATGATGTTTTAAATTCAAGTAGCACAGAATAATAATTGCCAATCTAGTTTGAAACTGCTGGGAAAAGGTTTGGAGGCAAAACTCAGGCAATCAAATAAGCCATTTGGGTTTCCTTTGATGATATTCTAGTTGAATTACAAAATGAAAATCTATTTACTATGAATGCTAATAGCATGAATTATTTTCCTAAAGGGCTATCAAGAGCATGGATACTTCAGTAAACTTACTCCAAATAAAATTTTCATGAAAAGTAACAGTTTCAACTATTTTTTAGAGCAATACAAAACTGCACTAGTGCTATATACAAACTGTGTCAGTGGTGTAATGTTGAGATTGTTCACAGACAACATATAAAATAATTGCACTGTATTTAACATAATCGTATTGAAGGTATGCTATTAAATGAACCTTACCTCTCCTCCGCTTCTGCTGCTTTGCACAAAATTCACAAATCACCATGGTGACACTGATAAATTAACCGAAGAGTAAAAGTTATATATCATCCACTGGGAAACCTCTCATGAGAACGACTATATCAGCCAACCATTGCAATAGGATGATATCCACACAGAGAACAGATCAAAGCTTTGTACATGACAAGACTCCACTGTTTGATAAAGATGAAGATGGTGGTGGCTTCTTTTTTTCTAGAGCAGCAGCGTAAGAAAGTTGATTTAAAAATCCAATCATATAAAACGTATCCTAGCTGTAGAATGTTCCACGATTTAAGGCAAGATTCAAGAATGAGTTGATCTAGAATTGGCGATAACTGTCTAGTTCATAGTCAAGGTAGATTATCGAATAAGCTCTCAAACTCCCAAATGAAAGCAGCACAGAGCTAGCAGAGTCATCCCATCCATGGATGTATCCAAACCTCATTGTGTGCCTCTGAGCTGTGTGCACACAAAGTAAACATGGACTGACTGGAGCCAAGCTGAATAGATACTATACAAGTCAGACAGCAGACATGAAAATAGTCTGACTTCAATCTTCAAAGCTAAACCACAAGTCCTATTGTGTGCCTCTCAATTCAGAATGTTATCATCTCCGAGACATCAAAAGTCAAAGATTATGGTTCCACGATTAGGCATATTTTTGGAGTGACGATTAATAAGTACAGCACAATAGCACACTAAAACCAGTAATGTCCAGTCAAGAGATACTGGCTGTCCAATGGTCATCCAGACCAGAGTGGGTTTGAGTGGGTCAGAGTAGACCCCTGGGATAGATAAGGATGGCAGCTCAGACAAAAAGTGATGTAAACAATTCCTCCAGAGGGACCTAGATCAGTTGACCACAGCTCTCCCAGGGGGGTCGGAGATAGCCTGCCTCCCAAAACCTTATCAGGCTTCTCCACCACTCAGACTCCAGGATGATTGTGATGGGATAACCATTATCCAAATACATAGACAGACCTGAGGAGTATTTACATGTCCGTGTTGTGATGAAAGATCTTGAAGAATGGTGAAGACAGAAGTCTTGCTATCTTCTATTCCCGAAGGAAATATCCCCGCCCGAGAGGAAACAAGGAGGAGAAGAGGTGATCCTAAAAGACTCCTGGTACAATCCTGAGCTCAGCCTCGGTGTAAGCTCACGGCTTGAATGGATGCTTGACAGAGAGCGTAGCGCGATTAAGAGGGTGGCTCTTTGGCTGTGGTCGATAATCCATGCTATTTGGCATGCTATCTGCGCTGACTGACGGGAGGCTGGCTGAATTCATTACCTCCTGCCCGCCTAGCCTGCTGAGGTGCTCTGACCCAGAAGATGAAGCAGAAAATGGTCTCTTTCACATTACAAATAATGTCTATGAAAAGTATCTCCTATTAGTTCAACCCCAGGGTTTTACCTTGGTCTCATTTGTATAAATCTCATTTGAACTCCCTTTTGATAAATCTTTATTAGAAAAAAAATGAAAAAATGAAGAAGAAAAATGGCTCTCTGCTCATTGAATTATACGACTCTCTGGCTAATTTTAAATCCGATGGTGGAATTGCATTTTGAGGTTTTACAAAATAAAACATGATTAATTGTTTATCATGCAGCAAAAGAGTAGTTACATGTACATGTATGTCTAGTAAAATATAAAGAAAAGAAAACATGCCTGAAATCACATGTGCGACTCGTATTTGAAAACGAGGCAGAACTAATTATAGTATGTTTTCTATCAATATTTTTTGTCAGATACTGTTAATGTGTAGTCACGAACAATCAGTGTTTTTATTCATCTGGTAAGAATTGCCTTTCTGTGATTACAAGAACTCACGAAAACATTAAAATAGAATTACTACATGTAATCAGCTACTCATGCAGTGCATATTTAAACACGGCCCCTCCTAACCAGCACATCGTGTCTCCCAGGCTACAAAGGAATGAGTTAACGCCCTTCTGGCTTCAAACAGAAATCCACAATGCTAAGAAAACTTCAAGACAACTCAGGCATTATAGACCCGGGTCTGACCCAGATTAAATCGTTGATATGAATGCAGCCTCAGAAGCTATTCTAGTCAATCCCCGGGAAGGCAGAGTCTCTTGTAGACAGAGTAAGAAAGACAGATTTCCTATATTCTCAGGAATATTGATCATGGGTGAAGCGGGATCCTTAGAGATTCATAATTCAGGAGCAGATTTTTTTCAAGAGGGGCATCGTTTGGGGGTGTCCATGTCTCCTCAAGCACTAAAGTTGGCTTTCTGCAATGCAAGCTGGCAGGCACGAAAAACTTGAGTGCTTTCTGAAAGGAGTCTTGCTCGATTTGACCTTTGCATCCACAATAAAAGCCTGTGGCATTCAATTATTTTGGCATCAACATCAGTATCGATATTGCTACACATTAATATTGTATCAAGAGAAAATGGAAGAGCTGGAATTCTCCATTAATCTATATCATATCAAATGTGTAAGGGTATAAGGGCACTAAACCTGTTGAGGAGTATATGAATTCATGCCAATCTAGCTCTTAACAAAAGATTAATTGCTTGAAGAAAAAAAAATCATTTCAAACTTAGGGAATGTATTCTTTTTGGTTCGACTTTGTTTACAAGTAATGGCTAATTTTTCATATTAGGGGGGGGGGGGGGGGGGGGTCAGTTCTATTTTCTTTGTTATCTTATTATTCAAAACAATTTTGAATGGATTATGCACCAAACTATTATAAGTTGAATAAATATGAAATCTAGTATTTGCAAACCATAAAAATAATAACATAAAAATGAGAGAGGAAAATGAAGCATGTTGATAAAAGATCCTTTTATAAAAGTGGTTATGTTTGTATAGTTGTTTGTAAAGCTCTGCTCCACATCATTTACCCCCACAGTAAATATTGAAGATATATATTTTTATTTATTACCTTTCCGGCACAAAAACAGCTTATCCTTAACAAATTCAATCGTTCCAAATAACTTGAATTCCTTTCAATATTTTTTTCCCTCTGGTAAACACCCCCTTTTTTATCTAGTGTATTGTTGATCACTACCTGGACGGAACTCTATCCAAATTCAGCCAATCACAAACACACACACACATTGTCACGGTTACACATACAAGATGAAATATATACACACAATGTTTGTAGACAGTGGCCATTCATACATTTTATGACTAATGATTTTGCAATTCTGTTTATCAAATTCTTTGAGAGACATAAAATAAATTTCCTATAACTTCCTATAGTGCAAACAAAGAACCTTGCATTCAATGCCGTAAAAATGTCCTATGCAAAATAGTAAAAATACATGTACCTTGTCGCCTAGAATGACGAAAGCATAAACATGTCTAATATTTTATGATATTTCTCATTTTCTTTGTTAGAATATTTCACATATTTCTGTTTGTTTTTTAAAATAGACTTATGTTTAAAGTTTATTTCCTCACTATAATGTGGTAGTGTGGTTATTTAGAAATTCCATGTCAGCAATGAGCTAAGAATATACAATTAATTTGTTTTCTGTCAATTTATCATAGGGTTTTATACCTTCAAATTATCATACTCAATACTGGTTGGACTGTGCTTATAAAGTTTAAATTTCTAAAAAATCCCTTTAAGGGTGAAACTCTCTTGAAAAGAAATTGTTAGGATCTTTTCACGTCTCTCATCTTCACACCAAACATGTCAGAGTTGAATAAAAAATGAAGATGGGAAAAACAAGAGGAAAACCAAGCAAGAATTGTAAAGATTTGCAAATGCAAGTACATACAGTGGGCCTTGTGCTACATGTGAACGCATAAAAATGATTTACTTCATGTCTTAGAGTCACGACAGCCTGCTTGGATGTTCAGTCATAAATCAGAATTCTCTCTTTATTACTTCTAGATAGCTTATTACTCCCTAGCTTGATGTTAATCATGGTTACAGTCTTTTTGACATCAACCTGTGGCATAGCAATAAACCATTTATGGAATATTCTATTCCCTCAACAGGAAGGGAATGAGCATTTTCATCAATCTTTTTTATGTTTGTAACAGCGTGTCCACACACAAAACAATTTATCCCGAAACTCTATAACGATACGTCGTATAAAGAATCATCGTATAAATTCCAGGATGTCCACACACAAGAAACGTCGTCACTAAAGAATCATCGTATAAAATGCCCCCTGTCCACACACAACATTTTCCGTGATTCTTTATAGAGTTTCGCGATAGTGATAAGAGGTCTGGTCTCATTTCGCTCTCGAGGTCACGTTAAGCCCCGGCCAGTTAGTTACACTAGTTACACTCCCCCTGTCCACACACAACATTTTCCGTGATTAGGCGTGATTCTTTATCGAGTTTCAGTTCAGTTCGAAACGATGCCCAAACCTGCGTTTCGTTAGACTAGTTTCGTTATACGACGTATCGTTTAACTGAGCGTCCACACCTACAATTTTGGTCGTAAAACTATCGCGAAACGGTATCACTATCGCGAAACGGTATAGCTAATCATGATTAGTCACGGAAAATGCTGTGTGTGGACAGGGGGCATGATGCTTAAAATACAAATGCAGTTAAACCTTTCTACTGAGGTCACCCAAGGGAAACAGAGGAAGTGGCCACTGTAGACAAGTGGCCTTTCTAGGCAGGTATTACAACACACATTTCTTTTTCAAGGAAGAAGACTGCAGATTCTCTTTACAGAGTTACACTAAGATCTGTGTCTAAAAAATAAATCCCTAAAGGGGGTATCTCACTGAGGGTGAATGCTTGCGAATGTAGCGAATTTGTGGTTTTGCCAGGGTTCGTAAAATGTTGGAGGTAGGTTCTAAACAGTTTTTCTTGTTGCACCAGTTGCACGCGTTTGCAAAACAGTCGTTAGCCTTTGTAAATGGTTGTAAGATGGTATCGCTGATGTTCCTTTTGATTCACCAATGCCAGCGACTACGTGATCATATGGTTCCTATATACACGTAAGATCGACCCATTGAGTACCAGGAGTTAGCATAAGATCCCAAAAATTCACAAATAGCGGCAAAGGATTGGCAAATAGCTAATCTTCGCAAAAACTGTCGCTATAACATTTGCTTAGTCGCTTATAGTCGCCATCTGCCTTTCACAAACATACGCTCGGATGTTGCTAATTGTCGCTCAACATCGATAAGCCTCGCTAAATGCAGAGGCGAACCCTGATTTTCGCCAACATTCGTCAGAAGAGTCGGTGAATCCAAAATTTGCAACGTTCGTAAGCAATCGCCGCTCATTGAGATACACCCTTAAGCTGACTCCAATAATACACAAACTCCCATAAATTCTAAGATTTTTCTACAAAACTTTAAGACAGAAAACCCCTTGTCAATGGCCTTATAATAGAACAATGCGTAATAAGGCAGTTGTACATGTTCCCCAAGATGGAGTTCTTGTTGCAGTTCTTATTGTGTTGATGCATTACGTTAGAAAATTACCTTCCAAGAAAATTGTCAATCCTGGAAATTTAAAAAAAGTACATTCTGTCAATAAAATAAAATGCATACCAGGTGGTAATACAGGGAGCTTGATGTGAATAAATTTGAAGGAACACATCTTGATTAAAGAAGAGAAGGAGGAGATTGCCTCGTAAAATCGAACACCTCATACCATGCCCACGCTTGAGATGGACCAATTACTGCCAAGGGAGGGCAGTGTTTGATTACTATTGATTAAGATATTGGGATTCAGTATGGGTTTGACGAGATTGGATCTGAACTGCAGCACGGATATCATCTCACGCGGCATGAGACTTCAATTTTCTAACAATAAGATGCAATCCCATCTCAGAAAAGAGAGCAATTCCATCTTTGAAAAGAGATTTCCTGGATGAATTCATTCTCAGAATTGCATCAAAGTGCATGTTCACACTTCCCTTTTCCTATGTTAACCAGAACCTTACACATGCTCAAAACTTCTTGTATTCCTGCATTGGTTCAGTTTTGATAAACTTTTCATGCTGCGGAATAATGAAGTAGTTATAACTGATACAATGCTGAATTCTTTTAGGATTAAAAGTGCCTTTCTTTTTCTCTGAAAATTGACTGCTACAGAAGATAATAATCATGAAGTTTCAATTGAGAAAGGAGCTAGTTTTTTTCTTTTGAGTAACTAATTATCAGGAGGATTAATTCCTAGTTTCCTACAGATACAGATAATTTATACCAAAAAGAATGAAAATTCTTGTTCCCATACAGGAGACATCTGATTCCTGTAGGCTTGTGGTTAAAGAAAACAAATGTAACAATTTGGAAAATTTTAAGAAGGCACATTTTAGAAGATAGAAGTTTACTGGAAGATAATTTTCAAAACACGACTATTATCAGAGGATGCGAAAAAGAACAATAACAATATAAAATGTCGCAGAACGTCTTCTAGAAAAGAAATAATGGCAATCGATGAAAATGTATTAATTTCATTCCGAGAAGAAATCGTATCTGGGTAGAGACTGCAGATACTCTTTCTATCTATTGTCAAATGATATTCAAATCAATAGCAGCCACTCTAACAGTCAAGAGGTTACCCATCATGTATCGACTATGGAGCGAGAAATCCACATTCTGCTCGGAGGAGAGATTTCAAGTCTTCAAGGGGACTATCTATTCTGTTCTGCATTCTTTTCTCTCTCTCTCTAGATCTCTCCCTCACTCTTTCTCTCTGTCTCTCCCTGCATGTACCTCCCTCCTCTCTCCATGAACCTCTAAGGCCCATGCTTCCCCCCCCCCCTCTCCTCTCTCTCTCTCTCTCTCTCTCTCTCTCTCCCTTTATTTGTATTTCTTTCTTTCTTTATGATCCTTATTTGTGGGGGAGGGGGGGGGGGTCCGTGATCCAATCCAAACATTCGCTTTAATTATCACTTCTATTAGATGATATTCCACATTCAATATGAACTAATCATTGTCAACATGATGTTACACTCTTTGTAAAATGAGATATTGTGGAAACCAATAAACTATCTATCTAACTACTTCACAATTTAACTTCCTTAATGATATCAATCTACCCGATCGAAACTGTTACTTAGTGTTTTTTGTTAAAGTAAATTAGTCAGAGATTATCATAAGTGATTCTCTGGCTGCAATTACAAAAACATTTGTGGTGTTACACTAGTATAAAACAAAAGTTCAAAGAAGGACATTTTGCTTGCTATATTTACCTTCTGATTCAAATGAACTTTTTTGACAACAGATCAAGGTTTAAATAAGCATGATACACGCCAGACTTTAGCAACACTGCCAACAAAGTTAACCGCATCAAAACTGTCATCCTTAATTGAATAGAATTCTATTCAGTAATCTGTGTGTATATATATACAGGTACATGTATATACTGCCCCTTTCACAAAATAAAAACTATACACTATAGGGTTCATTCACACAATCTTCTGAAAACATTTAATTTCCTGATTAAAGTATAGTTAAAGATAAACTCCAGTACTGGTAAAAAAAAAAAAATAATTCTCACAGAATCAAACGAAACTTACACTGAATGTTCAACATTACAAATAAATGACATGTGCCAAACAATTTTGGAAGAAAATGTATACTGGCTGAGTAATGAGCATAGAAAGACAAGGAAATCAAGGTAGTACTAGCCCCGACACCATGTGTGTTGTCCCATATATAGCTTTCTATGTGAGTGCTTGTTACTTTACCAAGACTCGGTCAAATTTATTATGATTTTGATGACTCCAGAACCTTGCAGTGCACACCAATACTTACATGCTACATGATCAACTGTTTCTGATCCTTTCCACACCTTTTCTTTCACAATGCAATCGCATTACCAGTACTAAAGTTTATCTTTAAAGTTGAAAGAAATGATTTGATGCAAGAAGAGTGTCAAATCTAGTCTAAATATTCACTTGATTCATTCACAACGTCTTCACAGAAATGATAAATCTTCTAAATGAGAGGATTTGATGCATGAAAATTTTCCAATCTAGGATAAGTATTCAATTTAACAGTAAACCTCAAGAGAGTCTGGACAAAATTTGGTGGCATCGATTCCCTGTGTAAACTCAGCTCTAATTGTGGTAGAATCATATGCGGGATCACGATTGAGTTCTCGCCGCCAACGTGACCTCATTTATGTGTTTAATTTGGGTCAGAGTGGAAAGAAAAACACGCTGCATGAAAAACCACAAATCAAAATATTTCACTCCAATATACAATGTCAATTTGATTTCTTAACTCCCATTTCTTTTGTCTAAATCTGTCATTTTTTGAGCATTTTATGTGATTCTAATTCAGTCCCTGATTTTTTTTTTTCCTTTACCCTTTTTAGTGTTTTGAAAGATATGTGATGTCAGCTAAATGTATACAATGATAGCAATTATTCTAAATATTCAGAATACTATTTGATATTTCATGGGTATAATTCCTTTTTTTGTATTAATAGCTAAATCAACAGGTACATGTAGAATATATAAGTTAGTTTTCTAATATTTGAATTAATGTACATTTGGAACCTACCTAGTACCTCGTATTTGTAGCACCAAGTACATGTATAAACACTGGTTGTTGCATATTTTCAAGGAAACGCTCCCATATAGTTCCTGGCACCATATGGTGAACAAGAAATTTTCATTCTACCTTGCAAGTAGCATTGCAGGATTGGATTTTAACACAAGGGGGGGAAGAAGATTAATACATCCACATACAGCCATCCTAATGCCAGCAAATTTCTTAACTTATAAACAAAAGAGGGCAGTATATTCTGAAAGGGAAAAGGGTAAATCAACAGGCAGTGTCATTTTCCTTCATCCTCCTTCTCATGTGATGGGACATAAATATTATTTGTTTTAATGTATGAATTATTGTATGACTAGTGGATAAACATTTCTAGAATTCCTCCGTTTGGAGGCACAAGGACGTTAACTGTGTATTGAAATAAAAGTATATGAATTAGCGCCCTTGTGACTCCAACCAGACAAATTATGCATTTCAAAGTTATTGCCTTTTAATTGTCTACATCTACATTCACATGTAGTCCATACATCATTTCAATTTAAAAAGTGATAGGCTGGTTCACTGTTTATTAGTTCTTCATCCTTTTATAACATAACGAAAGAAAAACAATATGACCAAGTCTGAAAGCCCTTATATATCCAGGGCACACAATGGAGTATGATCATTAAATCATTATCAAGAGTATATTTCCCATGTAACGTGACAACATAAACAATACGAGGTTAATTGCTAAGACAATGGTCGAGGAAGTATATGTATCTGGTTACGACCAAAATAGCCTATGGTCATAGAAATGAGAAATGAGGAAATGCAATGTGATAATAAGCTCATTTACACATCAAAAACACAATTTTGAAAAATCTTTGTTTTTTTTTTACTACCTTTTACCAGGAAGAACCCATACAAAACCGTTCGCTCAAATCAATTTTTTAACGAGTAGTACACATATGCGCCACTCTTTGGGGCCCTGCATGCGTTAGCACGGAATCAAGGAGAGCCACGTGAGCTAAAATCTTTGGCTGGCGTTTAAAAGAAACCACAAACCTGAGGTGGTTTTTTCTATTTCAATTTTCGTTGTTTTTCCCGGAAGTTGTTATGCCTGTGCATCTACTGGCAAAACACTGCAATGCGAGAAAAATAAAATGATTTTGGTTGCAGTGTACACTGTAAATGTAGCTATTGTGGGAAAAAAAAGAAATGTAGGTACTTGAAATCAACTATAATAATACAAATTAGAAAACACACATGCACAATGATACTTAAATTAACTAATCTATTGAGGTTTTGCTTTCCAAAAGAAAACAAAAAGCCTCTCATAAATCAAGTGTTGCACTTGGGCTTTCAATGGTTGACATCAAGTATTAGTTGACATGTGATATAACCAATCAAATCAAGAGGGAAATTATAGATTTTAAAAAGGAAAAGTGATTGTCATATACTTTAACAAGTCCATCTTGTCTCAGAGATTTCATAATACATATATGTACATGTAAGAGATCAAAGTGAGCTGTTTACAATGATCATTTGTTATCTGAGTTTATAATCCCATCCATAAAGGCCCTATACTTACTGTTGTTAATTGTCTTGTTTTTTCTGACAGGAAATTTACCGTATATTCAGTAAGCCACTGCATGTCATACTAAACTATGGATGTGCATGCAATATACTGTATAGTCTTACTTGCAACTTGAATTATATGTAATATTTTGAAAAAATTGTTGCATCAATAAATGTTGGTACAATAATGTATAAATCCAATATGCAACTTTTTTAATAAGCAAGTTAGTTGCCAATGCAATAATTCTAGATCTACATTTAATGCTACGGTCACAAAGGTTCGTACGAACGATAATTTTGTACGAATCTCCCTATTTTTCCATTGTCTTCCCAAATTTCCATTGTCTGAAAATCGTTTGTACCGTGTTCTTAGCATTTGTGACCGAGGTTTAATATTTCATCCTAGATAGTAACATTATGGAATCCATGTTATAAACCTAAACTAAACCTATCATAGACAAACTGATGCATTTAAGGCTGCAGACCTTACATGACCTCAAATAAGGTCAAATTTTATGTTATCCATGAATGAGCTAGGAAGAAATGATGATAATGCAAAAGTACTATGTAAACTTACACAGGCCCTAACAGTAACAGGGGGAAAAATACATGGGGGCTCGGGCAAATTAGTCCCCGAAATGCCCCAAAGAGCCCCCAAAAGTCTTAAAAGAGCCCCCAAATTTTGCATAGAGTTCAATGCAAAACAAATTAAAGAGTGTTATTTTCATGCAAACAAGCTTGAAAAGTAGCCCCCCCAAATTTTTAAAGTAATTTTTTCTCTGGGCCGTAACATGATTTGATGCGTAGAATTTTAAAATGTAGAAACTGAATTTCCTTGGTGCTTCTCCTTGGAGAAATAGACTTTAAAGATAATAAAGACATGTAGCCTAATGGGTAATGGCAGGTAGTTTTATAGACTCTTGTTTAGCAGTCATGGCTCAATATCATCTGTTCGGAGCCAAAAGAGTGTTAAAGATAAAGACCAGTTATGGTCATGCAATTGTATTGTGAAAGAAACGTTATGGAATCGATCAGAAAAGGTTGATCATCTAGCATATAAGTATTGTTGGTGTCTACTACAAGGTTCTGGAGTCATCAAAATCATAATCAATTTGGCCCAGTCTTGGTAAAGTTACAAGCACTGTACACAGAAAGATGTATATGGGACTATACGCACATGTGCGCGACACGTGCGTTATATCTATCAAGTCCAGTTAGATATAATAATTTACCAAATATATCAATTAGTAGACAGTTTCTCGACAAAATTTGTATGATCACGTATTAGTCAAAACATATTCTTTCACATGATTGGTATTAAGAGCTTCCATTTCATTTTTTGAGAGGGGGGCGTTTCCAAAACTGGTCTTTACCTTTAACTCATCTACGTTAACGCCCTTCTGGTTCTGGAGAGAGATTTCATTTCCATGCAAGAAGGCTTCCAAAACATGGTCAACTTTCCCTTTAATAATAATAATAATAATAGTGGGTTCTTGTATAGTGATCATGTCTGTCATACGTGACACTCCTGGCGCTCCTGATTATACCAAAGAGGTAGTTGTAGTATCTCTTTGATTATACTACTCTCCACTGCATTTGGAGGCCCATTTAGAATAATCAGTGACTGCAGACGTTTGTCTGCCAAGAAGTAACCTCCCTCTGCCTCTCAGCTGATAGATTTACTATAGTCAGTGACAGGTGCAATTCTTTGCAAGGGAATTTCCCTTTTCGTAGTCAGTCATACATGTACATGTAGGTCATTTCCGCCCTCCCCCTCCCGGGTGATTCCTTTAATAAACTTATTGAGAATATGATATTTCATTACGGTAGTTAATAGGGTATTAAACCAACCTAAGAAAGTAAAAGTGAGTCTGTTTGAAGATTCTTTTCTCATTCTTCAGATCCTGACTTATACGAGGCCTGCATCCAGGGCTACATTGATGATTTGTAAGTGCCGCTGCGTGGTGCGATTGGGGTGATGGCAAATTTCCAACATCACTTCTTTCATTCACTGGTTACAGATAATCATATTTCAATAGTCATAATGCAAATGTAATGTAACGCTAGGTAGGGCAAGCCATGTTTCTGTCCAACCTTGCAATTACAACTAATGCATGCAATCTGCATTCTGGCTATGATAAACACTAATAACAGATTAACAGGTACTGTAAATGTACATGTAATAGCTTGTCATGTAAATATATATAAATTAAAATTGAAAATGGTCTATCATTGCACTTGAGCAGGTTCTGAGTACATAGGTCTTGTTCATATGTATACATGATAATGTTAGGTTATGGTGTATGTACATGTAACATGTACATGAAACCACTGGTAGACAAACTGGTATATCTACAGCAGCACACCAGTATGGTACCATTACATAGCTGTACTGTACACAATAGGAAGTGGTTCAACTGTGTGACAATGCTCTCAATCAAATTCAAGTTGATGAATCTTTGACTCTGCAGTCATTTCAAAACTACCCCGCATGGAGATAATTTGTATCGTATACACCAAGCAGGCAGGGTTAACCAGAGTTCTTCAAAATACCACACTACACTGTACTCATGCAAATGTACAATACAGGCAGATATTGTGGAGCTAATTATTTATACAGCACTATATGGTTTTAAGTGTGATAATATAATGTAAAATGAATATAAATACTGTACTTGTATTTATAATGAACACAAGTAGGCTTTGAAAATAAAAGGTTTTAAGGAATGCAAGATAGACAAGATAAACTACTCAGGTATATTCAACAAATGCCATGATGTTGATATGATAATATCCCTCCAGTACACAAAATTTCAGTGAAAAAAAATAGTATTGCTATTATTTATTCTTCTGGCAGTTGCTGTGATTCATTCAATGTAAATACATGAAAATAAATAGCTTTGCAGTAGTGTTCCTGATTCCTACCTGCAAAGACCTGCCCGTGTCGCCAGCACCCTCCCTTTCCTGCATTTGGGCTCAGGCTCCGTGCCCTGTGCCTGCGCAGCGGAACAATGTCTATCACAATAAATCCACTGCTCCTCGGTTCTGGGCTGGCCACGCGGGTCTTTCCAAAAGACGAGACGACTAGCCGCGGAAGCTTGGGGTTTTTGTCGGCAGCCGCCATGGCAGCTCGTTGTATCGGATGCCCGCACTGAACTCCCATTATTAGCGACCACGCCCAGTCTGTAGCTCTTGCTTCCAGAGTGATTTTAAGTTTAACATGGCCATTTAAGAGGATAAATCTCTACTAGTATCTACAAAGCAAGAAACACAATGATGACCACGTATGCTACACTCAGTACAATCACCCCAATGATGTATGCAATTAGTAAGTTCAAATAATCCAAGTCACCGAAGAAATGAAATCCAGAAGAATATGTCAACAAGATATCAAGAATAATTTAAAATCCACTGAAATTCCGTAGAGATACAGGTACAACAAATGTATGAAACACTTTATCCAAATTGTATCACCTTGCATAGTCTAATGATCCACAAGAATAACCCTAACTTATCAATTGCCAAGCAATCAACATTACGTTGCCTTCCACGTAGAGATATCTGGTAGTTTTGTTTCAAATCCTACATATCTAACGCAGGAAGCTAGTATTCACCCGACCATTTCCTTTCAAAATAATGACAAGGATTTTGCTTTTTTTTCCTTCTAAAGTCTATCTCTCTCTCTCTTTCCTTTTCTGCATAAAACACGAGGAATGTTGGATTGCTGCAAATATTGTGGGTTTATTCAAATAGTTTTGGAGTAATTGATTGTGGTTAATGATTTCTTTGTGTACATGGGCAAGACCAGTTTATAGACCACATCATGCACGTCACATGTGCAATGAACCGCAGAGTTTCCCATGGAATCACATCCCATTTTATTTTATTTCTCATGCTCGATCTTGGAGTCGTTCCACAGTCTTTTTGTGTGACGCCATCGGCAAGAGCAAGTTTGACATCTATCACCCCCTCCCCCTTCGCCCCACAAATATGTGACACCCTTCTAATACCCTTCTCCATCCCCTTATGAAAAAAGAAAACAAAAATATTCCCACAACTCACTTTAATGCACTTTAATCGTCTGAATTGCAATAAATCTAATATAGTGAGTTTGAACTCTCTATAATTAAGCCAGGAATCCAGAGTACACGGATAAGGTTGATAAGTTGAAAACTTTGTACAAATGAGAAGTACCAAGCTGCGCACTGTCATTGCTACATTAAAGGTAATACAAAGTTTTGGGAAATTTTGAAAATTGGGTGGATAGTGATTCTTTACAATTTTTATATATTTGGATGCCCCTGTGGATGTATTATAAGCACTAGAAAATTTAGCCCCTAAAACACTTCTGCTTTCGAGAAAAATTGAATATAAAAATTTACCGGTGCTCCCGGTAAATTTTGATAAATTTCAAATAGCGCATACGGCCGTACTATGGTAGTTGCGACCATGAAAATCTCAGAATATGCAGTTGTGATATATAATTTCCAAATGGGAATAGCCAATTGGTCGATTTAAGTCAAGAAACATTGTTTCTTAGCTAAATGAATATATTGACCTTGAGAGGGAGCTATACAACATAAAGAGTTTATTATTTACAATTTCATAACTTTAGACTCGATTTCAACCGGAACAACGGTCACTGAATATTGTAGGATTGCATATGCTTCAAATATTTTCATTTAAACCAAATTCATGACCCCATACCAAAACTTTGTATTACCTTTAAGTAACACTTACAGTTTCTAATGTGTACGTTGCTTGAAAAAACAAAAACATGAAAATGAAAGTGAAACTGCAAAGTTACATAGATATCTACATGACTTGCATTAAATATCTAGTTACTAACTCACATTTAAGAAAAACTTTTGTTTTCACTTTGGTATTACAATATGATAGTTGATGCCAACACTTGATGCATTTCAAGTAAACAACTCATCAGAGTTGATGACTACAATTATAAAGGCATAATACAACATACTTGTGGTTTCTAGGAAACCAGATTAAAAGAATGCGTTTACGTGAGTACACCCCCGAAAAGTCTATAATTACAGTGCACTTCACATCTAGGTTAAATATGCTGTGCAGTCCTGTAATTGCAAGCTTCTAAAAATATGAATGAGTAAATAAGCAAAATATTCCTGCAGGAAAAGTGACATAAAAAGAGTGGAAAATTTGTCAACAAAGTGGTGTAGACAATTGATATTTCACAAATAGAACTTGATCTTTATTTTTAAAAAGGAGTGCTTACATTTTGCACTTATTTCTGTACTTTTAAATTTGTGGTACAGAAACTTAAAATGAAATCATTCATAATTGAATTGTGGAGAGATTTATACAAAAAGGATTATCACTATCTATTCATCACTGTTATTGAATTCATTATTGTCATCATCATTATTATCATTGTAATTAATATAACCATTGCTGTTGTTGTTGTTATTGTTGTCGTTTTGTTATTACTATTATTACCTTTATTATCATGATTATAATTATTCATACTATTGTTATAAAGCAAATGATTGTGAATGTGAACCAAAAGCTTACTGGTATATTTAACTTCATATTTAAACAAACACAGGAATCTTGACATTCTAACAATCCAGGGCCCTGATGCATAAGACTTACCATTTATGATTCAGGGGGGGGGGGGGGAAATAAAAAAATTGGGGGCTACTTTTTAACCTTGCCTGCATGAAAATAACAATCTAAAATTTGTTTTGCATTGAACTCTATGCAAATTTAAGGGGCTCTTATGTGATTTTCGAGGGTTCTTTTGGGCATTTTGGGCCCCCGTGTATTTTTTTCACCGTTATGATTGATGGCAACTTTGCATCAATATCAATCAACATGGCAAAATCAATAAACAGCCAATCAAATCAAGGTTTCCAAATCAAGGCACAGTTACCATCGATGGTAAGTTTTATGCAAGGGGGCCCCTGGTGTACATGTACATTAGAATACACTGTACAGCACTAGCCTGTACAGATAAACAAAATCATGGCATCTATTTTGTTTGCAGTTTGTCTGATTGATATTTGTTTGTTTATTTACAGTATTAGCAGGAAAATAATGCATTCTGCAATCTTCATGATACATCTTTTAAGTTTTGATTCAAAAAACATATTTTCAGTATTCACCAAATCAAATTTAATTGCCACAAACAAAAGAGGTCAACAGACTGTCCAGGAAAAGATTCATCATGCGCGCAGAATTATCAGGAGACCAGTCACTGTAACCAGTGCATAACAATAGGCCACTGCCAAATATTGACAGGTAAACAAATAATTGTCAAAATTGAATAAACAAGTCTATGTATGGCTTCATAGTTTTCAAGTTGTCAAATTCAGTGGAAAGAAAAGGGTTTAATATACTTCAAATAATGAACAGTTCACCACCATTAATTGTACACTGATTGTCCAGTTTCCCACACACACAGGTCATGGTTCAATGTAGATCATGATGCCTAGATGGCAAGGAGCAGGGAACAAATGGATGAGAGGCCAGCAGATGAGAATTTTAAGAAATCTTTTTTCAAGTTTTTATGTTTATCCGAGTCACTTTCGCTTCACTTTTCGGTCCACACTTGTATATCATTGAAATTGTTCATGTTAACAGTGATGAGGTATAATTATAATCATTTTTATTCTTTCAACATCATTCCATCATTCAAACTCTAAGAATTTTTTGAAAATATGATTACCGGTAATAGTTATATTCATATATTTCTCCCAGCGCATGACAATACAATTAGAACAATCATAATTGATGTAGCAACAAGAAGAATATAGCAACCACACCTACACGTTGCATAAGGACACTGTAGATGTACTTTTACTAAAATAAATACATGAATCATATCTTTAAGGCAATCCTTTCAAATACAGGTACTCATTTTCTGGAAAATCCACCTCCATTTGACACTTTTTGTCAGCTGATACAACTACTGTAGGCTAGTGTTGAATGTTACCTACATGGTATGCAGTGCGGAGATGGAACGCAATCGTAATGTTGTGATTTAATAAGCTTGGGTCCCTTCGCAGGAAACCAATCAATTTGTTCAATCTAGTGAGGGAGTAAAGGGAAATACGACATTTATAGTAGTGATCAAGTATCCTCCGAGGGAGTTCGCAGAGTCAAAATAACCACCGGTTCTGAAATGCCATGCCCCAGAAACGTCACATTTTCCACTTACAATCGCAGCATTTGATAGCTGGATCGATCAAGCTTAAAGAGAATGTGTTGGTATGTGCAGTTTACATTGTAGAGAGCTCAACTGTTTGGAATATAGAGACTGAGATTCAACATTCAAGTTTTGCCTTAAGATTCACTAACGGTCAATTTACGTCATAGTGAATATATGTAGTGCATATTTTCATCACAATTTTTTGTTGTTTGTTAATTGCACACAATTAAACTATGGAAAAAAAAAGAATAAAACTGGGAGGCTGTTTTGATCCAGATAACATATTCTAGTTCTACATGTTCTACAATTTGAAAAATATTTGGGTCTACTCTAAACTGCAGCATTTTCCAAGCAAAAAGATGAAAATGTTGCCACCTATATAATATGATTCATTCTTTAAAAATATCATAAGCTTGACATCATTTAAAATCATATTTCATTTACATGACAATGATTTACAGTAAATCAGTCTATATCTTTCTTATCATACATGTATATATATCTTTCTTTATTGTTTTCTTGAATACAAATACAGCTGTTGCATGATTGAATGTATACAAGGCCTCATGTCTATCATCAGATATAATGCAGCTATTTAATGCTACACATGTACATGTAGGCCTATGATGTAGCCGACACATGAACATTGTACGTATGTGACATGACTTATGACTATATATATGACTAGCACCAGAATTGACTGATCTATCTCTTCAAATCAAAGAGATTGCAAAGATGAAAGGTAACACAAGGAGCTGAAGAGAGCCGGGGCTAACAGGGTTGCTAGGCAACAGCAGCAGGATCGGAGAGAGGAAATAACGCAGCGCAGATTTCAAACACGTCAACGGCAAACCTCGGAGGGTAACGAACCCAAGACAGCTCATGGAACCGTCGCAGCTAATCCCGAGGAACACAAATTCCCACTTTCACATCAGAAAGTTTTCCCAGGATGGCAGTATAATCCGCCATCTTGGTGAAATTCTAATTCATGAGATTCAAAACAGTCCTCTCCAATCTGATCAGTGGATTCGTACATTGATTTGTGACAGGGGTGAATGCCCTATTGGACAACCACAGTGTGGATTGTATGGTAGGAGCAAAAACAAATAATGAAAGAAAGCACATAAATGAATAAACAATACATTTCAACAGCCGGTGGATATACTAATATGAGGTCCAGAGTACATCATAATGAGAGTGAGTGTGCCTCTGTAGAAGAGGCATTGAATATCCCATGGATAGGTTATGAAGTAGTATGTTCTCATAAAGATTGAATACATGTACAAGTCCAGGTAGCACTTGGTCAGTTGGAAACTACATATTTCCCCCAAAAAATATCTTAATACTTGTAATGAGACTTATTGATAAGCAATGAGAAAAAGTCATTTGTTCCAAATTTTCTTTATCTTTTTAAAGTAAAAGATACAGATGATACAAAACACATCATATTAAAAAAACTACTGCTTATAAAAGCTGTGTTGTTAGAACAAATTCAATATGAAAAGATATGAGGGGACTACCTGGTTTCCTTAATTAAACACATTTACTAATGTCTAAACCATGGCACATATGTTTAAACTCTGAAGATGAAGAAGTATTCACACTTAAAATGTGAAAGCCTCACATTGGTGTGTCTAGCTACACATTATCAAATGCACACTCTCTTTTGCCCATGCGACTATTCTCGGGGCCCTGCTCAAATTTCGACGTCGGAGAGTGTAATTTCAGCTGTCTTTTAAGGAGAAAGACAAAAATCACCTGGGGGCTTGTTGCTCCAAACTCGGTAAATGATACCTAGTGCGGCTAATAAGGTAAGACCGCTGCATTTCCCCTGGCTTAACATTCTCTTGCACTTGTATTAAAATGTTCTACAAGACAAGTTAGAGCAGAACCTTGCAATATGCAACTCCACTTGCACATGAGTACCTGAGTATATATTCTTCAGAAGAGAAGACTGATCTTGACTAGTCTCTGAAAAGAGTGTTTGGTTGGCAGAGGAATATTGCAAATAAATGTCATATTGTGATTTGTAAGACCTACATGCCTCTTTTCCTTTTTGAATTTGTTCTGATCATACTTAGATATGAACTCATGAAGTCAGGCCTTAAATTAATCCAAGGCCACCAAGGCCATGGCCTTGGATGCCCCTTTGATTGGCCTCAATGCCCCTCTCATTGGCCTTGGAGATTTTTTGTGCCCTTTCCAATTCTTCCCATTAGTGCTGTAATATAGGAATGTACCCTACAGAAAAGTGGCCTTGCCCTAAAAATGTTGAAATTTAAGGCCTGTGAAGTAAATAAAATGTTGGGATTTTTAGAAGAATTCTCACCGCTGTTCAGTTTTACAGTATTTGTATGACTATAAAGGGCCTCTTCTAAACAGTTGACAAAAGAGGTACTGAGGAAAAGAATGAGAGGGGGCAGAATGAGAGAAGGAGACAGAGAGAGAGAGGGAGTGAGATACATAGAGATTGAGAAAGATAGAGAAAAAGAGAGAGAGAGAGAGAGGGAGGAAGAGAAAGTGAGAGTGAGAGAGAGAGAAATAAATTGCTCCTCAACTTCATACCCTCAAAGTACATGTCCCGGGCCTATACACACTCTATTTATTATATCTGTACATGTAGTTATTCCCTTCAAATGGCAGTTCAAACACATCGTACATTTGTAAAGCGCTTAGAGACATTTGTATTTAAAGCGCTATATAAAAATTAAATATTATTATTATTATCATTATCATACGTGTAATACAGATCTGGAGAATATAGTGAAACAGCTACCTGTGCATGTGAGGTCTACAATTGCAACAAATTGACTTGATTGAGTTCAGCAATTAAAAGTGATTCATTAGATCATTAATATGTGACATAAAAGAATCTTTCAGCAATAATTGATTACTTTCATATCTCTTCTAATTCCTCATTAAAGTCCACATGTATTGAGCACTTTATTTCCAAGTACACACATTCATTGTGTAGTAGTCCCTGTGATAAACTAAGAGTGAACATTCATACTGCACATTGTGTTTACATGTCACAGAATTTCCTGTGGTTTTTATGACTAATTACAACTTATTCCCTTCTATTCACAATCAACTGCTCATGGTACAGATTCCAGAACAAGTAAATACACGCAATTATGTACATTGGCAAAAGAATGGATAAATGTATGCCTATTGTGTATTCAGGGAATTACAAAACTAATCAAAAAACAGTGTGCACATACTTCCCATAAAACAGATTATACATGCCTCAAAGCAGACACGTGCAGCTAAAGTTGAGCAAACACAACAGCGCCCTCTGGTGTCCCATGCTACACAGGCATAGATGGTCTCTCTCTCTCTATCTCTCTCATGGTTGTCATTTCTATTTTTGTCTATAATCTCTTAGCTTGGCCAAGTGTTTACAAAGGAGCAGTTATTTAATACAAGATAAACGTTGATAATTCATGGTGTAGGTAGGTAGGGATATGATTGCTTACTGATAGCCTGCATGAACATAGACACGTACATGTAGAATTTGCCTTATTATTGGCATGTCCTGTTTTGCTAAATCAAATCATTACATGAAGATGTGTAATTCCTTGTAATATCTCTTTTTATTTTCCTTTTTTTTCCCTCTTATTTTCATCTCCTTATTGAAGTGTAAAAAAATTACACATACAATGTATCCTGGGATGGTAGCTTTCTTCTTTCTTTTTCTTCTTCAGTTTTTTGAAGTATTTAATCTATGGATCGCCAATATTATTTTCAGGACTATTAACTTAGAAATGACCAAGTGTGTTACAGGAATAGAAATAAGTTTGATAGATAATATTTCTTGAAAAAATGTAATATCTTATTTTTCTGGGAGGGGATGGATCATAGTCCTCCCAGAAAAATATTGTAATGAAATACTATTCAAAGAGAAATTCACATGTACAGGTAGGGTGAAATATATTCATCATCATTGAAACCATAAAAGCACAGCGGCACAATTGTGGAAATTCATGTATGATACATGTATCTTATTCATGTACAGGTGTACATGTGCATTTTTTATTATGCCCTTTTTAAAAATAGAAATGATCAGTCTTGAAAACAATTAATAAATCATTAACTTGTCTGTTCAGAGCCGTACATGTATGTTAAAGTACATGACTTTGTGCCCTTTTGACTCCAAAGAGATGATTTACAGGTTGTTTTTTTAGTGTGTGCAAATGTAGCACAGTGCCATGGCATGTCACGTACATACAAAAAGGTGTGGCTGACACTAAGTCTGTGACATAGATTCTAGGCATCTCCTCTTCTGTTGCTAAGCAACAAAAAGGTTTCCATCTGTTTATTGCAGTCATTACATTGTTCTTACCATATTCAAATGGTAGTAAAAAATATGAATCATAAACAATACAAATTTATAAAAAGTGGTAACAATTATATTTGTTTTTTAAGACCATGCAGTACATGTACATGTACATGTGCTGTACTCAATTGATACCACCTGTGTTACCGTATTTGCTGGCGTAAAGGCCGCAGTATTTTTGGAAGAGAAAATATCAAAAAGTCGGGGTGCGGCCTTTGTAAAAAAAAATAGTGTTTTACGAGAAAATTACGATTATTTTGATTTGTCCGTTGGTTTTTTTTTCTTTTTTTTTTTTTTTTTTTCCTCATTGAAATGTCAAAGTTGGGGTGCGGCCTATGCGGCGCTGCGACCTTATCGCCGGCAAATACGGTATATCTAAATTTTGTTTTAGCTCCACATAAAAATGCCTGTACCTCAATGTAAGCCAAGAGGCATATAATGGTCTGTTCGGGAAAATCATATATATCACTGGTCTGGTCACCTACATGTAGTATTGTTCTGTGATCCATCAAAATGAAAGATGTCAAACTCATCATCTTGTGACTGTACTCCACGTGACTAACTGAAGACAGATAGGTAGGTACAACAAGTAACCTTCAGAGTCTACGTATAATCCACGATACAGTGTACATGTATACGTGGGAAACTGGTAAACTACAATTTACAATGTACATTGTATACATGTAGGGCTCCTCCGAATATGACATTTGCTGTCCTGAGTATATATAGAAACATGCAAAGTGAGTAAGAAATAGGAGGGAATTTGGGATATGTTTGCAAATGTACAATACACATCTGTGAAAGCAATCCAACCCCCTTACATTGCACCATCATCTAGCAAAGGGATCAATTTCTCCTTGGAGACCCTTCTCAGCTGTTTGACCTTGTGACCTATTGACCCCTGACCTTCCACTTAACATTGAACTCAAGGAAGAGAAGGAAGGATAAGCTTTCATTGGGGAGGGAACACAAGGGGAAGATAAATGTTTATGCCAAGAAATTAAACTTGTTACAACGTGCACTGAAATGATGACCCATGATTATTTATGGAAGGGGATGGTATATTTTGGGACGAAAAAGTCATTCTCGTAAAACTAGCATCCTTAAATTGACAAAGTCAAGCCTCTGGTCAGTCACAAGTTTGTTTAGGGCTGATATCAAGCCAAACTAGATATACATGTATAGTACAAGTACTGAAGTAGGCCCATGTGTGACTGTGAGTAACACAATTTGTTATGCACTGCAATTAAATAACAATATCGATGGGGCCAGATCATTCAGGAGGGCAAATCCTTGAGCCCCCCCCCCCCCCACACACACAATATAAAAATACCAAAGACAGTTCTAGGGACACTGACGACATAAGCATCCTACCCCCCCCCCCCCCCTCCCCCCCAAAAAAAAAGGGGCAATTTTTTTAAAATACAAACAATATGGACTGGTGACATCTTTTTTTCTTTAGCTTGTAACTAAATTTTCAGACTTGTGTGCCCCCTCCCCCCTAAAAAAAAGGGGGGGGGGATTAAAAAACACACAAAGGAGCAATATGGGCTGATGACATTTTGTAGCTGTTCCTTGTCACAGAATTAAATTTAGACTTGTGCCCCCCCCCCCAAAAAAAAAAAAAAAAAAAAAAAAAATTCCTGGATCCGCCACCGAATAATTGTTAAAATATGATTCATATTTTAGTATAAAGGCCTATGATATACAAACATGAAGTGAAGGAAATGATTGATTGAATTCCTTAAAATGAATGCCTAAGTGTGTCTTAAAGATGCTCCCTTTCAGGTTTACATATAGTAGTTTTGAATGGATCTTCATTTTCCGTCTTTACTTAGTATTATTATAAATGTACTCTTGGATGATTTTCAAAAGTACTTGCATGTCAAGCCTCAATTCCAAGATTTGATTAAAAACATTCTCAAGTGCACCTGCTGGGGACTTTCTCTGGTTTTCAGATTTATGAGAAGGAGACAAGCTGTTGTGCATCATAATAAATATATTTTCATATTGTGTCAATTCCTAGTGGCGATTTGTACAGATGAATGGGCTTTTAAAAGCTTACAGGTACATAGAAATGCATCTCAATGTCTGTGACATTTTGAGGAACCTCTCTTGCAAAATGAAATGGATATTGTCATTTTTTGAAAGTGGAGAATATCTTTTAACTGATGTTCATATCATAAACAATTGAAAGACATACTTCTTACAGCACTTTCATTGATTTTGCTGACATATTTATTTCTCCATTGCCACCTGCATTCAATATTATGTTCATGTTTTGTTCATTTTTATTGTTTTTTTAAATATTTTTCATTATTAGAAACTTGTTAAAAAAGGGAGATTTTTTTTTCTTGTAATTCCTTGCAAAAGTCTATACTACAAGAGCTCTCTATGTATAAATAACGGAACCTGATTTCTGATGTATTAAAGATAAAATTGAACACATTAAGTTTGCAGGACTTCACATGATTTTGCAAAATATTGTGGAATTTGACTACAGAGGGTTACTAAGTCATGAAATTAAAACACATTCAAAACATATTAATGGTACTAATATTTCATGATACACACTAAATATGCCACCCTTACATGAATATTAGGCCCCACTCTACTGAAGATCATTAGAAAAATGTTGCTTGTTACATGTAGGTTGAAAGTTTGGGGAAGTAACCAAAATAATAACATGATTTCATGTCATGCAAGATGGCCTTGAGTTTAACACTGTAAAGTATCCTTTATCACAATTTTTCTTTGTGATAAGAACAACAGAAAAAAGATGGCAATAAATGCTACAATATGAAGCAAGGACAACGGTGTTCAACATTCCTTCCTGAAGCTTATACCTGGTTGTCCCTGGCTGTCAAGAAACAGACAGACATCGTCCATGAGTCACAGCAACAACAATAGAACAACGTCCCACATCTTATGACCCTCGGTGAAGTACTATGAACCGTATTCGTGTACAAACAAACAATGTAACATACATACATGTACATTTCCAATGTAAATGTCCCCTCCTTAACCATATATTAGGCGGTGTCACATAGAAAAATCCCTCGAAAAAATCCCTTGAAAAATCCTTTCAAGAGAGAATTTTTTGCTTCGTTAGAGGATTTTTTAAAGGATAATTGATGACACCTAAAATCTGGATACTAAAATCCGGATTTTTGGCCTCTGTGTGACACCCCCTATTGCAAGATATAACTTACATGTGCTGGCGTAACATTGTAAAACCAGAAACTTGTGTAAGCACAAAATGTTTTTGAAGGCGGTTAAAATTAGGGAAAAGTTTTATGCTGCAAAATAATGGAATCATGCATGTTATTGTTAATGACAAATTGCTAAGTTTTGTTTGCAATTTTCAAAAGTTTCTTGTCATGAAAGCTTCTGCTTTATGACTGACATACATGTGGTGTACATGTAGTGTGAGCCTTGACACTCACTCATGTACAGCTCTTTTTACTATGCGCTCTCCCAAGACCCAATGCAAATTATGCAGTCAATGATATTTCCTCTTTTTCAAGCCTGAGGGGGGGGGGGGGGGGGGGGAGGTATGATCATTTCATGGAAATCTGGAGCTTTTTTATATAGGATCTCAAGCCTTCTTGTAATGCCATCCTCCTCGCCAAGTGCCGTTTTCCTGAGAACTGTTCAATCCTGTTCACATGACAGCCGACTGTGCAAAGAATCCATGATGTAAAGCACTCGAATCTGGTCATGCATATGCAGGCGAGAACACATCCAACTGCTAGCACCTAGAACTTTGAGAGGTAACATGCTGAGTAGAATTTCAGCAAATATTTGTTTCCACTCTTCTTATGCAGAAGTTCTGAGCATAATGGTTTGTTACAAACCAACAAGCATGCTAACTGCTTGTTAAATGTACAGAAAAGTTCCTCATTTAACGTGTACATGTACTAGTTGCAGAATAGAGCTAAGATTCAGAATACCCGGTAAGTACCGATATCGTGTTTTAATTCTTGG
Organism: Strongylocentrotus purpuratus; assembly: GCF_000002235.5. Taxonomy (NCBI): domain Eukaryota; kingdom Metazoa; phylum Echinodermata; class Echinoidea; order Camarodonta; family Strongylocentrotidae; genus Strongylocentrotus; species Strongylocentrotus purpuratus. The sequence goes on from NW_022145610.1 coordinate 27,860,859, forward strand.
GGAGTTTCTTTAGAACTCCTTACACTAACAGTTACAACTGTAGTCTGTAGATAAAATCAAATACAAATCAACATTTATAACAAGGCCATTCATTATTAAAGGGGGAGGGTACGGGAGAGGGTTTCTATAATTTCTTTTTCAGGTTCCTCCTTCTCCACCCCCTCTCCCCCTTCCCCCTCCCCCTTCCCCCTCCCCTCACTAAAAAGGGAGCTCATGCAGCTGAACCACTGCAGCTGAATAAATTTTGTATAAAAGCTGCGCTATAGGTATTTATTATTATTATTATTATCATCTATTTAAAACTGAAAAGATATTAGAAAATTCAAAATAGATAAAATCTTGGTATCTTATATGGATCTTGACATAATATGCTACAATGTACATGCATAATATGTACAATGTACGCCTGTAGTTAAACTCCTATTTTCCCTTCCGGGTATGGAGAAACATTGTTCACTTCAGAGATTGCTTGAATCATACCTTGCTTCATAATTTCATTCTTTGTACCCACAATATGAACTAGCTCAATCAACTTCTCCTGAAATCAATGTCAAGTTATGTATACAAGATCGATGTTGTCACATTAAGAACGTGCCTCCCCATGCATTGAATCACCCTGCCATTCTTCATTGTGCCAATGCTCTGCAGTGCATCACAAAAGATCGAAAATTGACAGCACAAGGGCGGATTACTTGCTCGGTGGGAAGGCAAATGCTTGGTCCAGCCAATACACAGACCTTCAATTTGAGACCAACTCTGTCCATAATTGCAAAATATGCCATATATGCATGTACAGCCATGCCATGACATTCACTTCTTGAGTATTCATAAATTACAGGCTAACACAAAGCTGATTTGCTCAAATGTGAATATGGATGTACTATTTTTGCCTCAGGCTATCCAAGAGTCATGACAAATGCAAAATGCCAAGACAAATATTGCTCTGTATTTTCAAAGTTATGTACATGTAATATACTGTATGTAATCTTACCAGAAGTACACTGTATAAATTGAATACCGTATTCTAAGTGGATAACACTGGATATACAGTATACTTGCATGAAAACCCAAATGAAGAGTAAGAATTTACGTAAATTGACAGTGAAAAAACCCCTCAAAAGAAGCTTTTTAAATGCAGTCTCGACCTGATCCATCTTTTAAACAAAAAGATATACTGTGCAAGATATTTTGATATTCTGCCTATGATTTCTGATAAATTTTAGAGTTAACATTTGAAAGAGATACAAGTTTAGGGCTACATTAAAACCTCACTGAACAAGACACAGGTACATGTACCTGTTACTTTTACACCCTTCTGATGGACAAGGAAATTTACATCCCAGCCCAGGATGTAAATTATTTCCTCTCTAATCTCTACATTCAATAATCCAGTTGAAACACTTCATGAAATTATGGCACTTAAGGATTATCAGTAGGTACTAGGTAGGTATCTACAGTTCTACACATCTTTTAATTTTTATGTATATTCCACTGTCAAGAAAACCTGATGAAAGGCGATGTTTTTGATGTTTTTTTCCTCTAATTTTTTAAATATTTTTTTTAAGGCTTTCAAAATTGTACTTGGGCTTTTAGTTGCCTGGTAAGTATAGATCAATGAGTCTTGCGCTGTACATGAATGCACGCAAGGCTCGTCAATGGTAATTTCCATACATGTACATGTATCATGGTTAGAAGCAGTTGTCACTGACCTCGTTATGCCCTAGAGGTTTCTGGTGAGTAGATAGCAGAAGAGCATGGCTGACAGTCTGAGGTGTGTGGCTAATCAACCATGTCACTCCATACCCCCCCCCCCTCCCTCCCTCCACCCAACCACCCTTCTAGAGGGGTGAATTGCTGTTTGGTCTACAACTGGTCCGTCTACTATCCAATTTGTTGTTTCCAATGTGATCTACACTGTACACCTTGCCCGTCTACTATCCACATGTACTAACAATAATTTTGCGTAGGCCTATTTATAGTTTGGTCTAATGACCATTTAGGCTGATAGCCATTTGGTCTAATCTTCAATAAATCTACTAACCATTTGGTCTATTGTTCATTTAGTCTAATTACCTTCTGGTCTGAATAATCATTTCATCATAAAAAATAATAACCATCATCAAATGATTATAAGGCCATTAAAAAATATATAAATGTTTAGCGTCCCCGCCCACTTCCTTTTTGGGGGCCGCCTCCTATTTTTTTTTTTCCATTTTTTTTTTAAAGAAAAAAAACCAGCAAAACACTGCTAAAATGGATCTTTTTCAGATTTAAGAAAATAGCCTGACTGTCAGGGAAAATGTGCTGAGCGGCGATTTTGGAAAGAAAAAAAGGGCCTCCTCCTTCCTATTTTTCACAAAAACAGGACGTTAAACATGTTTTGTTTTTTTGGAAAGACAGAATTACAGTACCGTATGTACTACAAATGATGAAGAGTTCTGCAAATTGGCACATTACCCATAGCACTGTACACTGTAAATATTGATTCTGATTTCCATCCTGCCAAGTTTTCTACTAGTGCCTGCTGCTTTTCTTCATATTCCCTATTCATGTCAGGCGACTTCAATTATCTCTAAATATTATTCCTCAATAATACTGCATGTTTGTTCAAACTACAGTTTGGTCTTAACATTTTCTTTTTAAGACAGATCCTTAGCAGTTTCTTTAACTCATCATTTCCTATGTCATGGATACATACTGTATATTTTGATGTTTTAACAAAATGTTACTTGAAAAAGCAAGTCTGAATATAATATGGTAAAACTCCTTCATTTTGTCTAGACAGGGATGATAATTTAACTTGGCCTCATATTGTGCATGCATTTACCCAAACTTTATTTACCCGAGTTTGAGGGTCGGGTCGCCGAGAAGTGGAAGGTGTTCCCTCTTTTCCCTGACTCGCATGCGCTTATAAGGGAGCACTCACAATGTACGTAGGGCCTTACACTTCCTGCATGCAAAGTCTCCAAGGAAAGTCGATTTCCTCTTCCATGGGTCATAACCTTGTAAAGCACTAGCACTCTGTGGCTCCAGCGCTGCACTCTGGAGCCACCTAGACAAACACTGCAATAGCCGCTCCAATTGCAAGTTGTGGCTGGCATTCAATCAAGATTTATTGGGAATTAATTTGACCCTATTCTGGGGCATACCCTTAGAAGAAAACTGCACAGGGGTAGTCATTCTTCTCTTGTCTGAGGGGGAAACTCAGATAAATCATCCCTCAACTTGTAAAAATGACTCCACTGACCATTTCTCACACTGAGACGGTGAGTTGATGAGTTGATGATCATTCGGAAACCTATAGGTTATGGTCTTGACTTTGTTATCAGGTTACGATCTTGACCTTGTTATCTTGGGAGAGAAAGAGGGTTGTACTTTGGGATCAAAGAGGCCTTCCTATCCCGTTCCAGGTCCTCTGGGCAATGATTGATACAACTCTATAACTAGAGACTATAAATCTCCACACCTCTACAAGAGCGAGTAAAATGCACTTGCAGACATCAAAATGTAGTCTGTCAAAACAGACACTACAATGGCATCAGACAGTTATCACATCAATAATGCATGTCTCTTTACCATTGTGGGATCCAAATACTTGCAGATAATGATGGATTACAAAATCATAAGCTTCAAAGAGTAGTCATACATGTATATATTCAGGCAAAGCTCTGTAAAAATATATACCTCAGCCACAGATCTTGTTCTTTTCTAATTTTTGATAAGGAACAGCAAATTACTTAAATAAACATGTACAGTACATGTACATTACATCTACTATAAAAAGTAAATGGTCCTGGAACTTACGGTGTACATTGCATCAAGCGTTAAAGGCTGAAAAGAATTGTGGTTTTAAACCTACATGTATTAAAGAGTAAAAACAGGAAAACAAAACTAGTATAATAATAAAGAGAAGCAGAAATTTATGAATTCAAAAACCTAACAATGTCATATTCAGCATAAAGCTGTACCAGCTCAAAGCATTATACAAGGGAACCAGAAAAAACACAAAATCAATCAAGCTGCATACAATACAGACTAGCATTGAACAAAAAATGGACCAAGGAAAATGATCATTTTCCTCATTGCTGAGCCTCGTTAAAAAGATGGATACAATAGCATACATGTAGCTCACCTCCGCTCATGGTCATACTCATACACTTATCATTTGAATAGGTGTGACACGATTATCTGCACGACTTGATATTCTTTTATTAGGGGCTCATTCAGCCCATAATAATTTTTCTCCCAATCATATGGCCCACATGAAAAGTGTAACCAGTGCATGTACATGTACGGTTTAGTAGGCCTATAAAAAGCTTTAAAGGTAAAGACCAGTTATGGTCATGCGATTGCATTGGGAAAGAAACGTTGTGGAATCGATCAGAAAAGGTTGATTATCTAGCATCTAGCATCTGCAAGGTTCTGGAATCATCAAAATGATAAGAAATTTGGCCCATTCTTCGTAAAGTTACAAGCACTATACACAGAAAGATGTATATGGGACTACCCTATATCTCTCACAGACCATGAGAGAAACAAATTTACCAAATATTTGAATTAGTAGGCGGTTTCCCGGCAAATTTTTTATCATCATGTATTAGTCAAAACATATTCTTTCACATGATTGGTAATGAGAGCTTCCATTTCATTTTTTGAAATTGGGGCGTTTCCAATACTGGTCTTTACCTTTAAGGTTATACAAAGTTTTGGGAATTTTTGAAAATTGGGTGGACAGTGATTCTTTACAATTTTAATATATTTGGATGCCCCTGTGGATATATTATAAGCACTAGAAAATTTAGGCCATAAAACACTTCTGCTTTCGAGAAAAATTGAATATAAAAATTTACTGGTGCTCCTGGTAAATTTTGTTAAATTTCAAATAGCGTCTACGGCCGTACAATGGTAGCTGCGACCAAGAAAATCTCAGAATATGTAGTTGTGATAAACATGTATAACTTCCAAACGGGAATAGCTAATCGGTTAATTTTTATTCAAGAAACATTGTTTTAGCTTAATTAATATCTTGACCTTGAGAGGGAGCTATTTTAAGAAGTTTATAATTTACAATTTTATAACTTCAGATTCGATTTCAACCGCGACAACGATTACTGAGTATTGAAAGATCGCATATGCTTCCAATATGTTTATTTTAACCAAATTCATGACCCCATACCAAAACTTTGTATTATCATTAATAATGTGTAGATAAATAAATGTAAACTGTACATACTTAAAGGTAAAGACCAGTTATGGTCATGCGATTGCATTGTGAAAGAAACGTTGTGGAATCGATCAGAAAAGGTTGATCATCTAGCATCTAGCATCTGCAAGGTTCTGGAATCATCAAAATGATAAGAAATTTGGCCCATTCTTTGTAAAGTTACAAGCACTATACACAGAAAGATGTACTATATATGGGACTACCCTATATCTCTCACAGACCATGAGAGAAACAAATTTACCAAATATATGAACTAGTAGGCGGTTTCCCGGCAAATTTTTTATCATCATGTATTAGTCAAAACATATTCTTTCACATGATTGGTAATGAGAACTTCCATTTCATTTTTTGAAATGGGGCGTTTCAAATACTGGTCTTTACCTTTAAAAGAACATGCATATACATGAATTTGAGTTTATGGTCATACATGCATACATGTAATTTGACATTTTATTTGTCTAGCAAGCTCCAAACTTTCAAAGTTAACAATTTGGTGTGCATAATTGCAGCTAGGGCTGTGCAGCTCAATGAGAATAAGGTTTAAAAACGTAGCTGTAGTCGGTGTAGTGTATTAAAACCCTATGTACTTTTCCAAAGGATCAGACTGGAAAAGGATTCCATGGTCCTGTTTTGATCCTAATTTTTGTATCAGTCACATGTACAATGTTTGCACTTTGCAATGTTATCATTATTCTAAACAAACACTGATCATTTACAAGAACCAATTACAAAAATATTCACTGTAAAATTGATACAGGCCTACATAAAATTGATACATGCAGGCCTACATGTATATAAAATTGTATACAATGTGTATACATACTGTATGCACAGAAAAGGTGTTAATAATTGTTTAATCTTTTTATATTACTTTCTATTTGCTCAGGAAATCCAGCTACATGGATAGGAAGAACAAGAAGACAAAAAATTCCCCTGTACACTACCTGACATGTACTGTAGCTCAATCTATTAATCATACATATACACGTCACGTGCGAACTGCACATAACACGGTGACAATGTGCCTTTCATGAGCCTCGTAGCATTGGATGTGAACGACATGAGGGGATATATACTCGTCTTGAGTGAGTCTACATGAATGCTTCTGGCAAGCATCTCATGTCCCTTTCAGACTAAAGAGAAAGTAGACTAAACCCGTACGTACAGAACGTATAGAACCGTCACATATTACAGGGGTGCACACACATGAAAAAGGGGATATCGTAAAGAGGACAAATCCTGTACAGAAATGTAATTTTGAAGAGGTCAGTTGAACCGACAGCTGGACAGTCATCAGTGCTACATTGTACCATGGAGTTCCTTGATTGAACAGTGTACAAAATGATTGTAGCTCACAACAAACCCTCAGGCTCAGTCATTGTGGTTTTCGTACTCTAGACATGAAGGGGGACTCGTGATTATTTACCAAGTCTTTGTTCCAAACGTTGCTCAAACACACCTTTCGCCATATGTTTGGTATTACATCATTTCATAATTTGCGTTCACACTAGAAATTAATAATCACTTATCATATCCCATGTATAAAGTGGTTTTTGTTACAATGAAATTTGGTTGTATGAACTGGGGTTTATACATATCAGGTGATATTAAGCCATGGCAATGATGAAATCTAGCTTGACTGACATCAATGCCCATAGCCATGTCTGCACCATAGGAAATTACTCATTTGTTTAGAATCCTGGGAAATCAGTGCGCACTCTCCCCCCCCCCCCCCCCCCCCCCCCCCCCCCCCCTCCCTCTCTCTCTCTCTCTCTCTCTCTCTCTCTCTCTCTCTCTCTCTCTCTCTCCCTCTCTCATCTTTTTGCCCTTCTCTCTCACCCCTTCTCTGTTGTTATTACCATCATTTCTCCAGACTCAGGATTTTGAAAGCAATTTCGTTTCCTTGTTGAGCAATCAACATCACATAACAAATATAGACTGTGAATGCTCTACAATAACATGGGAATACCAAACAATAGAGATGTTTTGAAGTGAAACAGAAAATTGGGCATCAGTCCCAATGAGAACTTGATAACAATAGTCAAAACATAATAAAAGCATTCAGCGTTGTATGATATGAGTCCTATGAGAAGTACATGTATGCTCTCCAAGGCAATTTTTATTATAAATCATATTTTCTATGAAAACAAATTTTCCTTGCAAATACATACACTGTACTGTACATGTAGTATGATCGGCCTGTTCATATCTGTCTCTCTCTCTCTCTTCCTCACTCTACCTGTGCCACGTCACTGGATACCCCCCCCCCCCCCCCCCCCCTCTCTCTCTCTTTCTTCTCTCTTTGTGAATCTCTCTCCCTTTATCTCTCAACCGGTCTTTCCCCTTCTCTCACTCTCTCACTCTCTCTCTCTCTTTCTACACTCTCTCTTTCTCTCTACACACTCTCTCACTTTCTTTATCTCATCTCCCCTTCTCTCTCCCTCACCCCTCCTAATCACCCAATCCTCAATTCATCATTTAAAAATGGATTCATCTTTTCCCTCGCTCTCTCGCTCTCCCCATCTCAGCATGCATCAATCCATTTCTCATGGATTTTCATTGTCATATTCATTACCCCTCATTTTGCCTTTCTCATCACTGCACCAAAAAGTACAATACACCTACATGTACAGTGTACAGAATGTAACACGCTGTAAACTTAAGTACTACATGTAAATGCATAGACTACATGTCTGTTGTATGAAGGAGCTCTCTTTCCGGTGTCCCTGTATTACTGTGCATACCTACATGTACAATCATGGAAGTATTATTAAATCAAACCTGTCTATAAAGGCTATCCAATGATAACATGAAAGTGGTCACTGTAGACAGGTAGCCTTGAATTAAACAGAGGCCTCCTTCTCTTCAAATGGAGACACGAGGCGCGTCTTCATCATTTCCAGATTGCCAAATAGCCCGCTATTTCTGATTTGGGGAATAATCCCGAAGTTACAAATCGCTTCTCCATCAGCTCGAGATTCAATCTCAAAACTTGAAACTCGACCTTGAGAAATTAGCTCGAGATATTTTGCTCAGTGTTAGCGCAGAGTGCGAGTCTTCGGTCTGGTGAAGACGCACCGGACAAATAGCTGGATATTTTGCAAACTATCTCAAGATATCTTGGGATGACAATCCCGACCAAATATCCCGCTAATTGCTACTTCGGTCTGATAAAGACGCAAATTAGCTGGATAGTTTGCGATCGGGATAGTTCAAATAGCTGGATATTTGGCAATCTCGAGATAGTGAGGACAGGCCTACATGTACTGTATAAAAAATATCTTGTGTGTGGACACGAACCCCTATGATAATCTGAATGTTCTGGAGTTTATGAAAGTGAAATAAACAAATCTGAACTTGAACGTGTAGGTGATCAGTGTTTACACAAGCCTTTACGGCCAACAGAAAGGTGGAAACCGAGACAATTGTACTTGACTAAAATTAACATAAACACAGTTTGAAGATGTTAACATCATTTCCCAGACAACCAGAGCTGAGATCTTTCCATGCCTGCTAGTGCTACATTTATTTGGACCTAACATATCACAACCACACATCAGCAGTTATGCCTGACTGTTTCTCCACCCCTCACATGTACATGTATGTTTGTACACATCAACACTCATGTACTGTATGTGTTCATGTATGTAATGTACATACTCAACCAACCAACGTGTACACCGCAGCCCACATTCTTATTATTGCGATGCAATAATGCATGTCAGGTGATTGGAAGTAACTGCCATTAATTTGAACGCATCAAGAACATGTTCTGCATGAATTCTACGAAAATGACGCATCATACATTCATCTCAACATTGATCTACAAGCACATTTTGCTGACTCCCTTTCCAATCATGTGCACGTACATGTATGCATCTTTTGGCTTTCGCTATACAATGATTCTTTATATATATTTTCTATGAATTAAAAAAAAAAAATTGTACATTCTGAATAGGCTATCTGAGACCTGCGAACTAAGGGAGGTACACGTATTCATCTTCTCCTTTCAGAAACAGGGCATCACCGCCGATAACCTCATTCCACCTGCACTGGCGACAAGGACAGACTAGGAGGTACTTCCTGACATTTCAGACGGCAAATCAAATAAATTTGGACTTACATGTACATGTACCCATGTAGAGTTTGACTACAGCATACCTGTACATGTTTACACAGCATCTCATCAGAGCTGCCAACCTCCAGAACCGAAAATCAGTAATCACAAGGCTCAAAATCAGTAATTTTGGGTATAAATCAGTAATTTCCTATGCGGCGCTATGACTCTAATAAAAACGGCACGCCAACATTGCACAGACACATGATTATCTGACATTTTTGGTGATTTTACTCACACAAAGTTGTTAAATAATGAGTTTCATATCATCACAACACAGTCTTCCAGGAAAAATGGGGGGAAAAAAAAAAATATATAAAAAAAAAAAAAAAAAAAAAAAAAAAACTTTTTTTTTTTTTTTTTTAAAATCCGTAATTTTAAACAACATTCCGTAATGGTCGTTAATTTCCGTACCAATTACGGGAAATCCGTACTAGTTGGCAGCTCTGTCTCATGTTTCAAGCCTTTTCTCAGTTCTTTTCTACATGTATTTATAATCCCCCTTTCTCTCTTACCCCCCCCCCCCCCCCCCCCCCCCCCTCTCTCTCTCTCTCTCTGGTCCATACTTTGCATTTTTCCCATTCATAATCACTTTTCTGCTCCATCTCTATAACTTTCACCAATTGAGTTCCTCATCATTGTCATATCGTACCGTTAAAGGTAAAGACCAGTATTGGAAACGCCCCAATTAGAAATGGAAGCTCTCATTACCAATCATGTGAAAGAATATGTTTTGACTAATACACGAAGATAAAAAATTTGCCGGAAAACGGCTTACTAATAATTCATATATTTGGTAAATTTGTTTCTCTCATGGTCTGTGAGAGATATAGGGTAGTCCCATATACATCTTTCTGTGTATAGTGCTTGTAACTTTACGAAGAATGGGCCAAATTTCTTATCATTTTGATGATTCCAGAACCTTGCAGAAGCTAGATGCTAGATGATCAACCTTTTCTGATCGATTCCACAATGTTTCTTTCACAATGCAATTGCATGACCATAACTGGTCTTTACCTTTAAAACATGAAATACCTCATCCTGTCACTTACTGTACATGTACATACAGTACATGTACTGTATATTATTGGCAAGAAAATTGCAAGAATTATCAGGATTCAAGAAGGCAATTGTGGTCTATAAAACTAGTAAGTACTAGCAACCTGGGTATTTTTCAACACGACAGTTGAATGCACAAAGCCCAAAGTTTCAAGTGCCAAAATTAAAAAAATCAAAACAAATTCAATGAATTGTACATGCTCAAAGAAGGAATAACTGTAATTTGATTGCATACTTGTATACCCACAAGTCTGGAAAACAAGTCTACAGTGTAGCAGGAAAGTGGGATGGTAGCATCCTGAAATATCTCTTTATTCTGAAATCTCAGACTTCCGATCGACATTCAGAAAAATTTAGCTTCTCTCAAGTCTCAATAATTTGCAACATAAGCCAATGATTCCCATACATACATTTTCCTTATAAAGCAATATACCTGCTCTTCTAAAAGGTCAAAATAGCTGGCTTTGAGCCTGTTTGGGAAGGTCATTATTGTCATTTTTTCATCAGTTGCCATGGAATTGGACATTCTGCTCTGTTTGGCAGAGCTGACATCAACCAAGCCTAAAATATCTGCCATGAGTCAGTGAGTTGAAAATAGCTCCAATCATGCTACATCCACACACACACACCGCTTCCATAATCAATGCGTAACAGAACGAGACGATGCAAGTCCAACATCCACCTGCTAATGCGCGGACATATTTTTTCAATGTGACTTTTTTTTTTCTTAGGGGATTTATTCTTTCTGAAATACATGTGTATAAATTTGAAGCTATTTCCACACCTGTCATTTTGAGGAGGTGGTTTTTTAATTAAATTTTTGTCTTCTACTTTTCCGAATTTCTCCATTCATAAACAAGTCAAGGTGCAAACAAAAATGCAATGCTCAAAAATATATTGTATGGTTATCACACTATCTACATTGTAAATGTATTTTTATAATGTATGACATGTGCTGTAATTTCTGCAGGGCTGGAGGGGTTGTACATGTAGGTTATTCAAAATCCTGTAACGGTTGCATCAATATATTGATAATAAGTCACAGAGGGGAAAACAAATAAATTAGAGTTCATTCAGTGTTTAACTGTTCAATTTTATGTTCTTCTACTTCAATACAGTGTAAACACTAAAAATATGATGGCAGGGCCCTCAGAACAGTATTAATACTGATGAGGCTTCCTTGGGTAAAGAAAACATATTATTATTATTATTGTAATTACGTGTATAATGATCATAAGCTGTACACATAATGACTACCATGAACATGGATCAACATGAATGCTTTCTACTTCCTCTTTTCAATAGGAGAAAACATTAATTTCTCACAATAACTGACGTTCTTTATGTTTGCTACATGTACACCCCTGTACAAAAACTTTAACAAATAAACTACTGACATTATAAGCATTATTGTCTCATTTTTATTACTGATTAATTTTTCTTCAGTTTCGTAACTTCCTACGCATGTATGTACATTTATATTGTAAGTGCTCTCCTTTCTTTAAAGAGAAGGTTGAGTTCTGGGAAGAGGTGAAAAATAATTTGTGAGCGTTATCATTCTTATTATGCAAGTGTGGAAGGACATCAGATAAGACATGTTCCCTGAAAAGCATGGCTCTTCAAATACCTTCATATTCTAAATATGTCATGTAAATCGTAAAACTCGGGGGGGGGGGGGGGGAAGGTTTTTTACGCCATGTGTTCGTGTAGTCCCATATACATCTTTCTGTGTACAGTGTTTGTAACTTTACCAAGACTTGGCCAATTTCTTATCATTTTCATGATTCCAGAACCTTGCAATACACACAAATTCTTATATGCTAGATGATCAACCTTTTCTGGTCGATTCCACACCGTTTCTTTCACAATGCAATCGCATGACCAGAACTCAACTTTATCTTTAAAGCATTGTTTGCATGAATGTTTTCATTTTGGTTTTGGTTTGACTTTACTGTGGTTTGATTTGCTGTGGTTTGCTGTGGTTTTATTTGGTTTTGTTTTGAATTCGCTGTCTTATCCATGAAAGTCTTTCCTTTTGAGGATATTTACATGCAATTTACATGTAATCCCAACTGTTTCTCTTAGAAACAATTAGGATTATGAACACCATAAGCCTAATAATAAAGGGCAATATCTCAGAGCATCTCTTATTCTCTTTATGTACATTGTTTGTTTGAATGTTTTCATTTTGGTCTTGGTTTGATTTGTTTGTTGCGGTACAAACTACATGTACAAACTTTGTTGTGATTTTGTTTTGTTTGAATTGGCTGTCATATCAATATCAAAAAGCCTTTCCTTTTGACATTGTCACATGCAGTTTATGTAATGCAGCAACTTTTTCTCTTAATCATTTAGCATTAAGGACACCATAGGCCTTAATACCACTTCTTCAAAACAGCTCTTCATGTACTATTTTAAAGGTAAAGACCAGTATTGGAAACGCCCCAATTTCAAAAAAATGAAAAGGAAGCTCTCATTACCAATCATGTGAAAGAATATGTTTTGACTAATACATGATAATAAAAAATTTGCCGGGAAACCGCCTACTAATTCATATATTTTGTAAATTTGTTTCTCTCATGGGCTTTGAGAGATATAGGGTAGTCCCATATACATCTTTCTGTGTAACTTTACGAAGAATGGGCCAAATTTCTTATCATTTTGATGATTCCAGAACCTTGCAGATGCTAGATGCTAGATGCTAGATGATCTACCTTTTCTGATCGATTCCACAATGTTTCTTTCACAATGCAATCGCATGACCATAACTGGTCTTTACCTTTAAGTAGCACATCAGAAGTATGAATTTTCCAAATGACTGCCAAATACTCTCAAGACATGTGTATGTGTAGAACACACACAGGCAAAAAAATGTTCCAACTTATTAGATTCCATATATGCCTACAGTGCATGTACATGTACACGTACACTGTAGTTTGAAGGTACATGTAGCAAGTTAGTATTATAACTACAAGGAGACTAGCCTGACTAGGAGAGTTCATACATGTAGCTACCAGTATTTCCACTCCAAAATGTATTAAAATAAAACAAACTGGCTTTAGTACTAGCATGAGAAAGTAACTCTAAGTACTGCAGTAGCACTTCAAATTATTTTAATATGATATGTTTTACATCAATTAAATAGACTCGCTGAAAAGCAGTCTGCTTGGCCGAAAGTCTTCCACGAATAAATAAACTCAATTCAATTTCATTTCTATGTTCAATTCTTCTCTCATTCTCAATTATCATTGACCATTGAAACAACTGACAAGCGGAGGTAAACATTCTCAAACTTTTCCTGTGTTTAGCCTTGCAAGGACACGTTTACCCAGGCCTAGATTCCTTGGACTATCGTATTGGGTTGGATGAATAGAGATCAATACACTTCATCAGGAGAGCTAAACTGGCTTCCCTGGTCTTTTATTCTCATAACAAAGGCAAGATCATTGTCGTTTCATTGTGAATGTCAAGGCAAAGGGATAAGTGTGGAATAACTGTTTCCCATCCTGCTGTAATTAATGTACACACACAAAAACACACACAAAACCTGCCTATTCATGCAGTACATGTGTACACGAGCTTGAAGGTTAAAGATAAACTCCAGTACTGGTAAAAAAGAAAAATTAATTCTCACAGAATCAAACAAAACTTACACTGAATGTTCAAGATTACAAATAAATGACATGTGCCAAACAATTTTGGAAGAAAATGTATACTGGCTGAGTAATGAGCATAGAAAGACAAGGAAATCAAGGTGGTACTAGCCCCGACACCATGTGTGTTGTCCCATATATAGCTTTCTATGTGAGTGCTTGTTACTTTACCAAGACTCGGTCAAATTTACTATGATTTTGATGACTCCAGAACCTTGCAGTGCACACCAATACTTACATGCTACATGATCAACTGTTTCTGATCCTTTCCACACCTTTTCTTTCACAATGCAATCGCATTACCAGTACTAAAGTTTATCTTTAAGCACTTGAAGACAATTGTTGGTGTACCGTATATTAGGCACTATGTAAAGCACGAGTGTACATGCATTGTATAGAAACTTAGTAGGCAAATACAGTTAGAAATTTACAATTACCGGTATACATACATGTAGTATAAATGTAACAATGTCGTTCTGGAAAAAAATTGTAAACATTTTCTATCTCAGTTTGTGTTCTACTTTTCAAATTGATCTCACTGATTCATTTGTTTGTTTGTTTGATTTGTTCAGCTGTTTGGGTAGGCCTACAGTAAATTCCATTTTAAAAATATTCATAGAAAGTGGTATTTATAGTCATAAATGGAAATTAAGACTCAAGTTTTACTTTGTTTATAACGGGTAGGTTAGTACTCTGGGATGGCATTTCATCAATATCGTATTGACGGCCCATGTGCAACATCATTTTCAATAGGATTATTTTATTATTTCATGCACACACGGGTCTAGTTCGACCCGTTCTCCACCAGAGCTGTATTAGTTTCAGATTCAGACAGACTCTCTGATTGGATCTCTTAGCTTACATGTAGTTACATATATGGTACATGTACACATGACACAGCAACAGAATCATGTTATCTTTAAATAAACATCCCTATACATGTAGTAACAATTAAAACAGCACAACATGATATAATTGATCACACATCAATCTTCATTAAAGATAAACTTTAGTACTGGTAATGCGATTACATTGTGAAAGAAAAGGTGTGGAAAGGATCAGCAACAGTTGTTCATGTAGCATGTAAGTATTGGTGAGCACTGCAAGGTTCTTGAGTCATCAAAATCATAATAAATTTGACCGAGTCTTGGTAAAGTAACAAGCACTCACATAGAAAGCTATATACATGTACATGTATGGGACAACACACATGGTGTCGGGGCTAGTACTACCTTGATTTCCTTGTATTTCTATGCTCATTACTCAGCCAGTATACATTTTCTTCCAAAATTGTTTGGCACATGTCATTTATTTGTAATCTTGAACATTCAGTGTAAGTTTCGTTGATTCTGTGAGAATTTTTTTTTTTTTTTTTACCAGTAGGGTCTAGATTCTACTGGAGTTTATCTTTAAATTGAGAACAAGGATCGGTTTTGGATTTAGAGGTTGCCCCAATCTTCGAGTATGTCTTTTTGTCAATTAAAATACAAAATAATTGAATAATTAAACTTGAAAACAAAATAGCCCCTGCTTTACTTTATGACATTGTCATTAGATCTAGTCTTAAATTCTAGTTGAAAAATAAATACACATTACACTTTTGATGCCTAGACCTAGATCTAGTTCTAGACCGCTTGAATCTAGGCTAGAATGCGACCTCATCATTAGTTAGAATTAGATCTAGGACTTGAGCTACACTACAGCCCAAATAAAAAGCCGCAAGATATTCAATTTATTCTTCACACACCCAGCTCATCTCAGACACATTCCCACAGTCAAAGACATTCTCACAGACAATTAATACTAATAGTTTTGATCATTATTGTTTGTTCATTTGTTTTTTATCACACAATTCCCATTAAAATAACATTATTAATTCTATCTTATGTTGCTGTATGTTCAAACAAATTATTATGAGCTACCAACGTTGTCTGGATATCATAAGCTACCCAACATGCCCGTGGTTTTCCCAGCCAACCTACCGACTTTGTGCTCAGCTACGGCCAACTTGCCCGGGTTCCGTTTGGTTGAGTCAGATTTCTTGGCTGGGCGATCACTGTTACTTGCGGACGACCTCCGCTGGTCCCCCTCCTTCGTCTGTTGCCCTCCCATGTTACATCCTCGGAGGGCTAGCAATCGGCATAAATTCTCACAACTGATGAGGCTAAAATGATGGATTTAAGAGCTTTGACACTTCTCCAGCGTGCAGAAAACACAGAGCGTTCGTGATATAGATCTAGAATTAATTCTGCATTAACAATCCTAGGTCCTTCTTCGTCAATGTTCGTAGCTCATTGAATCAGGAAGTGCGTAGCGCCATGTTATCTTGCAGACGAGGTGCGGCAATAACTTGTCTTACCTGTAAGATGGCGCTATTGATTTTGAATGTTTGATGTTTACTTTCTTTACTTTCACTGTTATTTTAGCCGTTTTGGTTTGTCAAAATGTGTATGTTCACATAATTCGTTTCGAAGATACTATAGTTCTAGAAAGTATGATGATGGTACCAATATCAATGGAACTGCAGAAGAAACTTTTAAAAAATGAGATTTTTGGGGGGTTCAAGTATTCCTTCCCTCTCTGAAATTTTGATCTCTTTCTACCCACCTTGATTATACAACTTAGCTCATCAATCTCTGATGTATCTACTCTTAATCAATCTAGATGATGTTTTTGTTGGTACATATTTGTTGGTACAATGAATTAATGTGAAATGGTGTCAGGTACTTGGTACTAGATGGTGCCTCCATGATGGTACCACCATCAATGATAATGGAAACAATCTTTTACAGAATAATTTTTATATTGTTTCATTTTTCAAGTAATCCTACCTTCCCTGTAATTTTGATCTCTTTCTCCCAACTTGATAATACAACTTTTCCCTATTTATCAATCTCCAATGTACCTATATTATATTGTCTTCATCATTTTATATGGTGTATTTTGGGGTACATAATTTAGTTTTAACTCACTGCGGTATTTCACCTTCCCTGTAATTTTGATCTCTTTCTCCCAACTTGATAATACAACTTTTCCCTATTTATCAATCTCCAATGTACCTATATTTTATTGTCTTCATCCTTTTATATCGTGTATTTTGGGGTACATAATTTAGTTTTAACTCACTGTGGTATTTCAGTTTTTCATAGATATGAAGTTATCAACATGATTTGGATGTTGAATATATATTTATTTGGCAACCTTTTCAATCTTTAGATGTTGTCAGGCCCAGAAGACTGTACAACTTGTTGTACAGTGAGAGGAGAGGGTGAGAGAGAGAGAGAGAGAGAGAGAGAGAGAGAGAGAGAGAGAGAGAGAGAGAGAACAAGAGAGGGAGATGGGGGGAGAGAGAGAGAGAGAGAGAGAGAGAGAAGTACTCTGAATAGAATTGTCTCAATAGCTGGCGTTATATAAATTCCTATTATTATTATTATTATTATTATTATTAGAGAGAGTGAGGGAGAGAGTACTCCAAATAGAATTGTCTTGATAGCGGGCTCTATATAAATGCCTATTAGTATTATTATTAGAGAGAGAGAGAAAGAGAGAGAGAGAGAGAAAGAAAGAGAGAGAGAGAGAGAGAGAGAGAGAGAGAGAGAGAGAGAGAAGGGTGAGAGATAGACATGGGGGAGGGGGAGGAGAGGGTGGGGGAAGTTAGTATAGGCAACAAAGAATACCATCAAGACAATTGATCAACTTTTCATAAGATTTTAATTTCTACACCTTCATTTCATCATCATTCATTCATTCCATTGTGAAATTCATTGTGAATAAAGCCTGTACAGAATACAAAATGACTTGCACAAATAAGAGGCACAAACAGATCATCAAAAGCTTTGAAACTTCAAAAAGGCTCTTCTAAATATGTCATGATTACTAAAGTGAGGACTTTTCTTTTTCTATCATGATTTAAGAGAATTATGAAAGAAATTGTAGATTGTGACATTTATTAGACACTGAATAGGAATGGTCACAATAGCAAATCTCTGCACACATTATACATTTTACTAGTCTAGAGAATATAACCTACGAGGATAAATACAAATTACTGAAAATATGCAACAATATATCGGGGATGAATCAAATTAATCTAAACAACACGGCACAGGGTTCAAAGAGGAATCATCACGATGTATAATTTTTTAAGTCGCAACCTGTAGTTTTCATTAAACTTTTCTCCTATACCGGTAACTCTAAAGAGCCAAAGGGGTGTTAACTCATATGCTTTAAAATAGAGTTAACACCCTTCTGGCTCTCTTGCAGACAATAATTTTATGTTTTTACTATACTAATGACACTACTGCAAATATTAATCTAAAGTGCTTGGGGAATAAGGGGAATGGAAAGAAACCAGAAGAGGGTGAAATATTTCCCTCGTAAAATGACAATGTGAGGAAAATTGCTATATACCCACTGCTGTTATTCATACATGAAGTCATGATTAATAAGGAATACACCATTATTTTCACCGAGGACCATATTCTGAAAATTTTGATATCTCATTTGTTAGTAAAAAGTAGGTCAACTGTCACAGCAAATTAAAATCTGCTGGAACATACATGTACAACTATCATTGGGGATTGTGCACATACCTCTCTAATCTGTATGCATACTGATAGGTTCACTGCAAGCTTTGTGCAGAAATTATGGAATGACTTATCAAAAGTAAGATTTAGTAGATAATGCACATCTTTTTACTTACATAAAAGTAATCAATGTTTCAAGAATACAACCCAGTGGTCATATTTTAAAGCAAATTGTAAGTACCAAATCCAACAAGACAAGAAATTGAGCTGCTATTGCCTGTACAAACATGTATTGCAAGTAGCCTGTTTTAACTATCACAAAAAATACAACTCACAAAAATTTAAATGTACGTCTCTGTCATTGGCTCATACAATACTATATGTTATTGTAACAATTGCAGATATGTAGCATAAATATTGCAAATTATTGACTGCAATAGAGTGGAAAATAACACTGCTACCTAAAGAAAAAGCAAGCAAAAGATAATACATGTATAATGAAAATAAAAGAATTTTAAACGTGTATCTGCAGTGCCCCATCAGTGTGGTCCTATAAAACAGTTATTGCAGCAAATAGATAGCTGAACATAGTACATACCGGTAATATAAATAGCACTCTAAGTAGTCAAAGCTTTTTTCAAACGGGGAGTAGCCTTTTTTCAATCCTTCGCAGCTTTTTTCACCTCGGGTTGAATAAAGATATGCTCTCCCTCTCTTTGTTATTTCCTCTTTACCTTCCCTTTTCAATTATCTCTCTCTCTTCCTTTCTCTTTCTTTCTTTCTCTCTCTCACTTTACCTATTTTTCCTTCAAGACCTTGTCATTTTGAGGATGTATAAACCAACCACTTTGCCTTGAAGCCAGACTATTTGTCTGAAAAGGGCTACACATAATTCCAACCACAGGTGATATAATGATAGTATTACAAACCCAAAATAAATAATTAAAAAAGAACATAAAAAGGTGAATGCCCCTTTTCTCTCTACCTCAAGTTAAGAAAACCTCCTAAAGAAGGAACCATGTTGATTGTGGTTTCACAGTGTTAATACAGATAATTATGAATTCTAGAACATAACATTTTGAAAAATAGAAAGAGGCTATATTCTGGGACTTAAAAAGCTACTAAAACAGATGTAAAAGCATAAAACAAAAGCATGTGCTCAATTAAAGAATATACTAAAAACTAATACTGTATAGAGAGTATACTGGCGTTGAAATAAAATGTTTTAGGCATTCAAATATATAATAAATTGAATATTGACCAATACAAATAAATAATAGCTGACAGCAGAAAACCGGGGGTGCCACAAATATATCAGAAACCCTAAAGTAGGTCAAAGGTTACAGTTGACATTATCCCTATCAAACAAAGTAAAATAAAAGGAACGCTTATAATTTGTCCCCTTTTTTTACACAAAAGAGCAAAATAATTTGTCCCCTTTATTTACATAAGAGAGCAAAATGTATACATTATTGGCTGAAAAGAGAAGGCAATAATTGAGGCAAGATTTATAGAAATAAATTCTTCCTTTCTGAAACATTGAATTAAAAAGTAATGTCTAATATTAAAATATCATGTCTATGAACAAAGCGCTACCTGGGAACAATACTTGTAGGTATATATATATATATATTTA
Organism: Strongylocentrotus purpuratus; assembly: GCF_000002235.5. Lineage (NCBI taxonomy): Eukaryota > Metazoa > Echinodermata > Echinoidea > Camarodonta > Strongylocentrotidae > Strongylocentrotus > Strongylocentrotus purpuratus. Next base: position 27,881,074 of record NW_022145610.1, read on the forward strand.
TATATATATATATATATATATATATATATATATATATATATATATATATATATACTTGTATAATATATATTGTAACCAATATTATACAAATAATGAATGATTATTTGTTCAATCGTGCGAATATTTTCATGAGTTGAAAGATTAACATTCTATTCAACGAGGCGTCAGCAGAGTTGAATAGAATTAACATTAATCTTTCAACTCATGAAAATATTCGCACTATTGAACGAATGAAAACATTCATTATTTGTTTTATCAAACATTGAAGCAGATTTATGCTTTACTCCTTATATTAAAGATAAATTAAAGTTGGAGTCAAGCCTTCTCGATTACATTCAGATTGCCTTCGAGTCAGATACACGCAGGGATACACACAGGTATACGCACACGGCAGAGAGGTACACAGTCTGCATATAACCAAAAATGCACGACGCATATAACCAAAAATGCACGGTCGTGCAATATAACATCTATTGAATATCACGTGACCAACAATCCTCCAATCAAATGACAAGGATCCACGTGGGTGTTGTATAAATATATATATCATAAGTCAGTAACCCTCGTAAGTACCCTTTTTCCAATGCTGACTTAAATAAATGATAATGATGTTTATGATGATGAAGAAGAGACAGTTGTAAAGAAACAAATAATGGAATTAAAGTGCTCTTTGACGACAGTTATCAAATGAGAATTTAAAACCAAAGAACAACCGGTATATCACTTCCCTTTCATAGCTAAATGTAGAACAATGAATAGCAGACAAAATAGGCTTGGGATTGTGTCTCTAAAATGTCTCTGTATGGTGGGAACACCAAGTGAAACTGCAAATGGAAACTCTCACAGCTTCCTTATGCGCTTATTTGGAAGACATCTGCTGTCCATGTCAAGGTACATGCAAGATACCTATCCTTGCCACATGAAAGATATTAAAAGTGATAATGAGAATGAAATTTCCTGGGTAATTTCCTGTCTCCTTCTAAACAAAGTCTAAACTGAATTCATGTTATGAGCAAAGTCCTGAAACCAATATTCCCACAGCATAATTTACAACTTCTTACGGGGCATTTACACATAACCGTCCTATGCATACTCACATATTTGTGTATTATAAGATACAAAAATATGTGAACTGCATACCCTAAGGAATACCCCTGATGGTCTGTATTCCACTATTTGATTTAAACTTCATGCTGGGTCGAAGTTATGTTTAAACATTTTAAAACAACTTTCCCCTCCCCCCCCCCCCCCTCTCTCTCTCCTTTCCCTCTCTCCTTCTCCCCTAATCAACAGTCTTGCTGCACTAAAATATAACACATATGTCATATGATGAAATGAGTGAATATCCATGTCCACAAAATCAATAAGGAAAAGCCAAGAGTTGGGCACTTGCCAGTACCTTAAATTAAAATGAACAATATCATGCAACTGATGCAAGGTAAAACAACAATAAAAATGTAATCTAAATGGAATAATTCATAATAATTTGAGTAAAATAGAATAAATAATAGCGACATAACATAATGTAAAAATAAAGTATTTGATCTAAAATACTGTCTAGTTACTGTACAGCTTCACGCATATAAAATCATAAGAATGCTATCCTGACGAGAGGAAAATTTTAAATTATTATGATCATAGTATATTCCATCTGCTATGTACAATATTTAACAACACAAAATGTATATCATTGATTAATAATAGTATACTCTTAGAGGTCTTGTACCTAAACATTCAAACACTGGAATTTGCGAGTGCTTGAATTGTAAGGGTTAGATAATCAGCCTAGAATTTTACTATTTGTTTTATTGTTTTGGTTGAATTACTATAACATTTATTAAGAATAAATTGGGTTTAATCATTTCAAAATTCTTCATTCTCATGATTTGAACAATATCTTTTATTCTGTTTCTATGATTTCTGATGGAAGGGAAAACATTGGAATGATTTTCTTCTTCCTGTAACTATCCTCAATGTAACTAAGAAGGCAACTTTTAACATAAATTACGTCAAATATACAATCTAAGGAAGAGCCAGGTGGCCAGATACATACTTTGTTTTTCTATTTTGGAAATAATTAGCTCATATGAAAAAAGTGTCAGGTATCATGCCTGGCCTGGAAGCAAAGACTTAAAGACTATAGTTTTTATTAAAAAGTTCTTTAAAAATTGAAAAATAACCACATTTATGTGGATAAATCAAATGCCCTGTATGTCAAAATATCATATCTACATTCATTTCAATACCTGCTACTTCAAACACTGCTCACATTTGAAATTTAGAAACAATAAATGCAAATACATATATTCCTTGTAAGTTGGAAACCTGTTTCACATACACTTCATAAGAATACTGAACGTAAACAGAAGATTGAATAAATGAGAGGAAAAATGATCTATCTCAATCAAAACAGTTTTTAAAAAATTATTATTTTGAGTGTGAGAGACAGAAAATATCTTCTTCATGTATCAAATAAAAGAATGCTTATTGATAATTATTCTCTCAAGATGAATATATTTAGACTTTTCAACATATCTCAAAATATTATGTTTTTTCCAACAACTAAAAAACTGTTTAGAAAGAATAAGACATACATGTTACTCCTCCGCATCCTTTCAATTGACAATTCGACAAGATAGCACACCAACTCTTCATTTTTGCAAGTTATTTGAACCTCTACCAACTTGATGCTCCGTAGAAATGTTTTACAAATTTTCTCCTCTGCCACTTCTATAAGCAATTTTATACCATAGTCACATCGCCAAAGCGACTCCATACCCACTGAAAAGTGACCGATTCTTGACCATTGAAGGAAATGTACTTGTTTGTTCGGTATTTTAGTGGTCTGGTGTTGGTCTCGTTGGTGTGACTGGTGGTATTACAAACAGAATATGCAATATGATGATTGTTTTACCCGACTGCTTAGAAAGCATTATCTGCTGTTAAGTAATCAACCAGGGGACCGTCAGCTTTAAGTCCTTTTCGAGAGACTTGGTAATGAGTATTAATGCCTTACCAAAGGGCACGAGCGCATCGACTTGGTTTCGAACATGGGACCTCCCGGTTCTGAGACCACTGCTCTACCACTAAGCCATCGGACCTCCTTACAAACAGAATATGCAATATGATGATGATTGTTTTACCCGACTGTTTAGAAAGCATTATCTGCTTTTAAGTAATCAACCAGGGGACCGACAGCTTTACGTCCTCTCCGAGGGAATTGGTAATGAAGATTAATGCCTTACCAAAGGGCACGAGCGCATTGACTTGGTTTCGAACCTGGGACCTCATGGTTCTACCACTAAGCCATTGGACCTCCTTGTGTGACCTTACATGTACCTGTATATAGTTGAATTGAATATCACCCCTTGAAGATTAAATACAAATGACATGAATTGGCGGGCAAGTACTTTAAGGTGCTTCCTTAAGCCTCATTCTAACATGATGCAGTAAACCACTCAATTTATAATGCTGCAGCAATATTTATTGTAGTGTACATCACACATCTTGGTATATATCACAACAAACACATCAGTGGTCCAGTGTTCCATGCAGCTATTCCTTTTAACCCCCACACCATAGCCCATTGAAAGAGATAGTTGTGACACAAGCACACATGCACGCTGGAAGGTTGATCCATGGCGCTCCAGATAGTTTCCTCCCACATACAATCTCAATGGGAGGAAACGATTTAGATGCTCCCTGAATATGACCTCTGAACGAATGCAACTTCCATTGACATGAATTGGAATTACCTCTACTCTACTAGCTGTGCTCTACACAATTGCTTCTTGCCATGAGTGACAAGTAATATTTGTATTTCAGTGCAGGGGGGTGTTTCACAAAGATCCTAAATAGAACTTAACTCTACGTTGGACTTAAAAAATATGGAGAGCCATTTGTAGACTTAAAATGAAATATATCAAAAAGCAGAAATTAAAGTATTATAGACTTTTCATAAATTCCACATCAACAACATGAAATCTCCTTGATAATAGAAAATATGAATGAATTGAATCAACATTTTATGCCTTTAAAAATAAATTTTACAAAATATTTTCAAAGATGCTAATGGCTTTCCATAATCGTTAAGTCCAACTTAGAGATAAGCTGAACTTAGGATCTTTGTGGAACACCCCCCCCCCCAGGTTTCTTGGTAGCGGTTTACAGCATCATGTATGAACAGAACTTGACTAAGCCTGGAAGCCCATTGCTCACTTATTCCAGGCTTTTAATATATTCTCCTTTGAAGCTCGTCCACATATGACGTGGTAACACACATCAGGGTTGTTTTGTATATCCGCCCACACAATAAACAGAGAATACTTGGCAAATACATCATGAGTGAAACTCTTCAAATTAATTTATTGGCAATGTTCACTAAATACACTGTACTTCCATATGATAGAAGATAAAATGATGAATTCTTTATGTTGGTTTTAAAGCTCAACTTTGGATGGTTGTTCAGAGTCATCTGGAGTCCTGTCAACGTTCTCCTGATTTTCTTCCATTTGTTGCTGGAGTTGCTGCATCCGTTGCTGCAACTCTCTCTGCTGAGACTGTGGATCTACAACAGTCTCCTGTTGCTGTGATATATGGCTGCCACTTTGTGGACTGTCTGAAGTGGAACCTAAATGGGAAGAGGCAGCAGCATTTGAGTTGTCCATATCAACCTCTTCTTCTATATTGCCACCACTTGAAAGCTTAGTCCTACTTGATTCTTGGTTTGAATCTAACGTCACTGATTGGGCTATATGTTGGTCATCCTCCACATTATGAATAGGATTTACAGCATCATACTGTAACCTGATGTTTTCAAGTTTGATGTAATCCTGCACTACTCTGTTGATTGTCTCTTTGGGTACGTCTCCCAGCGCATCCAGCAGTTCAGCATTGACTTGGAAGTTGTTGTAGGAGTCCATCTTGTGCTTGAAGGCACTGTCTGCTCTCTGGCCCTGGAGGACCTGTCCTTCCTCCGTCTCTAGGTACTGCTTCCAGATGGTGTCAAAGGCCATCTGCAGTACGCTTGGGGACGCACTGGATTCGAAGATGGCTCCATTCCCACTCTGCTCTACACGCTCTCGGAATTCCCCATTGACATTCTTGTACTCTTTCATGATCTCCTCCAACTTGGCTTTCACGACCTCCGCGAAGTCCTCCCCGAGACCTTCAACGTTCTGCAGCTGGGACAAAACCTTGTCGATATCGCTCTTGGTAAGGGCGAAATGGGTGATCTCCTGTAGGTAATTGGAAAACTGCTGGCTGGTATCCACTGACTGGTCAACAACATTCCGGGCTGGACACTCGTACTCCTCGTCACCGTCCTCATCGTAGGTGTCATCATCAAGGTCGATGAACTGAGCCTGCTCTTCCTCCCCGACAGACGACGCCTGGGCGACGCCCTCCTCCACCTTGGCTCGGATCTGGAATGGAGAGCTGTCTGGTTCCTTGTTATGAAAGTGGGTCCAGATCTCATTCAGTTCATCTGCAGTGTGTAAGAAGAATGGGAATGATTATATTATGAGGAAGAGTTTCACATAAAAGATGGTTTAAAATTCCCAAGGAAAGAAAAACTGATCTCATTCAATTCATCTGCAGTGTGTAAAAAGAATGGGAATAGTTATATCATGAGGAAGAGATTCACAAAAAGATGGTTTAAAAGTCCCGATGAAAGAAAAAGGAAAGAAAAATTGATCAAGAGAAGGGAAGATGGGAATTAACTGTTTCATTCATTCTTTTTGAAAATAAAAACAAGAACCTTTTCAACAGTGAATCATGATGCCCAACACAACACAAAAATGCTAAAAAGTTTTTACTAACAAAATAATGTTATAAAGTCTGTTATTCCCATGTCAGAAGTACAGACTGACGTTAAATCATTTCAATTAGTTGCCCATCCCCCCCCCCTCCCCTCCCCCCACCTACAGAATATAATTCCAAAAAGTTCATCTGCTCAATAATCAAAAATTTGTTCTGGCAACATTTGTTCTAGGTTTCGCTTCATTAATAATACAGGTTTAAGGATGCTATCGCGTTTTTAGGTTATGTTTAGGGTTAGGGTTGAGGTTGGGAATTGATAAGTGTTAGAGCAGAGTAATTGCTGTGGGAGCAGAGTAATTGCTGTGGGAGTATGTGTCTTACGATACTCTAAACAGTGCTTTAAAGCCTGTCTGCACTAGTTTGGCCAGGAGGGATTAGACCTCCCTGAAAGATCACTGACAGGTGGTTATCTCATCAAATCAGCTCTCAATTTACATAGAAAAAGAAGATCATGGGGGACCAACCTGTATCGCTTAGGCATTGCTTGCTATATAGAGGGCGCAAGTAGCTATAAGTAGTGCAGTGGGGCTTTAACTCTCATGTAAAAAAACAGTTCATAAATAAATGATCAATTCAAGACCCAAACCCCTGTACTCACTGAGGGTCTTAGCCTTGTCCAGGAGAAGCACCTCGACCACTCCATGTTCCTGGATAGCATTGAGGAGTAGCTTGCCTTCCTTGGAGAACAGGAACACCATGGGGATGTTGACATCGTCCGTCCCATCTCCAGACATGGCAAACATGGCCGCCGTGTCGCTGCTGGTGTCGGGGACGTTGTCGATGACGATGCCGCCGTGGGCGCCGAACTTTTGCAGGTGCCTTGCCTGGTGGATAAAGATGTTGAGGTGGACGAGTATTCATTTTATTGGTTAGAATATCGGTGGATCAAAAATCTTTGTACTTTGATAGAACAGGGGGGAGTTTCACAAAGATCCTAATTTGAACTTATCTCTAAGTTGGACTCAACAATTATGGAAAGCCATTAGAATCTATGAAAAATATTTTGTAAAAGATATTTTAAAAGGCATGAAATGTTGATTTCAATCATTCATATTTTCTGTGATCAAGGAGATATCATGTTCTTGATGTGGGATTTATGAAAATTCTTAAATATTTAAATTTTTGTTTTTGAATATATTTTATTTTAAGACTACAGATGGCTCTCCATAATTTTTAAGTCCAACTTAGAGCTAACTTTGACCTAGGATCTTTGTGAAACACCCCCCTGGAGTATTATGGATGAAGTTCTACTATAGTCTGTAACAATGCCACTGTAAGTTCTGAATTCATGCAGGTTGCTTGCCTGGATATTTGAATGGCACAATATTGATAAAACTAGAACTGAATATAGTTGTAGATGTGGTGAAAGTTGGAAAATACATTTAGCAGTTGCTTAGGTAGTAATAGAAGACATTTCAGGAGGGTAATACTTTAAAGTGAATGTGAAGATGATATCCTAATATTTACAAAAATACTTTGAAGTAGGTATATTCTAATTACTTTGCAAACAATCTATATGAATACTTTGAACCCTGAGAACTATCATTATTTCTGACAATCTAATTTTGGCCAATATCATGTATTATTATCTATATAAGGCTTCCAAGTGGTGCAATAAATCAGTGTATTTAATATCTTTAGCGCAGTACCTGGATGACTGATCAATTATATTCTTGTATGAATATATAATTTGTAAACTGAATTGTACGAGTCTCCAGATTTTTTATTCAGCATGTTTTTTTAAAACAAAAGTTCAAACACTGACCTTATCAACAAACATGCATTCCCCTCTGGACATGATGATAATCTTGCCCTGCATGAGATGTCCATTGGTGATACCGCTACACGCTGTGAACGGATCTGCTACAACCAATTCTCCCACAGCCTGAAACAAAATAACAAATGCACATGTAGTATAATTCAAGATGCGATTCAAAGCTAATTTAGTGAAAATCAGCTGCATAAAAATTGAATACTTTTCACATCCAGCTCCATCACAGCTGATTTATGATCAAAAATGTATTTCAAAAGTATGAAGTAATGTCTAGTTTCTATTTAAAAAAAATATAGTCTCGAAGAAAAGAGAGTAAAGTAATTTGTTCGTAAATCAATCTCTATTTCATGTAATTAAACCATATTTCAATATTTGTAGACATGAAGATCAGGTTAGAGCAATGTCAAAGACAATGCCTCTATGCTCAAAATTAATTCATCCATATGCCTCAAAGCCCATTAGATTTAACACGAAGCTCGCCCTAGTATCTTGTCTCATCCATAAATACATTTTAAATGCCTTTTTTTTTTTAATAACTAGAAGGGCAATAACTCATATCACTTGAAATAGATGCTCTACTAATTTTCAAAATCCTTCTTTTAGTTCATCAAATCATGAACAGAACAGCTCCTGAATACAACCAGTCTTTAGTTCACCTCTACCAACCCACACGTACCCTCCGATCCTCCAACTCTGGTCTTCTACACATACCGCTTTCAAAGAAATCTTTGGGGGAACGAGCTTTTGCTCATGCCGGACCAGCCCTATGGAATTCACTTCCACATGAGCTGAAGAACTCTTGACTCTTCAACGTCTTTTAAGAGCAACCTTAAATCCCATTTGTTCAATTTCGCGTTTTGAAGACAGACATTCATTCATTTTTGCATTTTTGCATTTTCTTTCTTATGTAAATGTACACAATTCTTTGTCATGAAGTAATGTGTTCCCTAATATTTTGAAGCGCCTTGAGCATTTAATTAAAACGGATAATGGCGCTATATAAATCTCATGTATTATTATTATTATTACTAGCTCTCAACAGATGAGAAGCCCTCACATGATGTGATATAGCAATGCACACAAATGGACTCTAGAAAATAAAGAAAGAGTAGTAATCTTACAGCAAAGTTTTCATTGAGATCCATGCCAAACTGAGCTGGTCCAGCGGCTAGCACCATGTTCTTCAGTATGGATGGAGCCATGATCTGGACGACCCTTGGATGGTTCTCAGCAACTAAGAAGATACAACAAAATACAAACTGGAATTAAAAAAACATCTTTGTAATGTATATCATCAGCAGGCAATCGTATCTCTTTTATTCTATCTGAGTCTCTATAAGCCTTTTTGCATTCATCACCGTATCTTCACTTCATCACTGTTAAAATAAAATCCTACAATCTTTGGACAGTTTGTTGCTAGTACAGACATGTTCATTTCCCCTCTATATTTTCTGGCAATCTAAAAAAAAAGAACATGTCAAGGGTAAAACTGATTATTTGTTAAACAGACAGATGTGCATGTACCACCTAGCAAAACAAATAAGCTTCACTCAATGAGCCCGAAAAAGAGAATCTGGCATGTTTAGAGTCCCATATGTGCTGTACCATATAAAACATGGGAGGTCTTAAAGAGAAGGTTGAGTTCTGGGGAGAGGTAAACAATAAATTGTGAGCATTATCATTGTAATTATCATGCAAGTGTGGAGAAACATCAGAGAAAAATGTTCCCTGAACAGCATGGCTCTGAAGGTGTTAAATGGGTACCTGGTAGGATGCGAAAGCTAATTTGGTTTGATTAGCAATGGCGCTTGTAAAATGGCGACTAGCTGGACTGCTCCCCAGGGAGTGGAGAATGTGCATACCTTGTGTGCGTGTAAGCATGAATCCAATGACCGGGGTAATAATATATATCTGTAAAGCGCATTGAGAGGGCCTGCGGTCCTAAATGCGCTATATAAGGACGACCTATTATTATTATTATTATCTACAAAAGCCTCCATATTCTAAATATGACAAGTAACAGCTTAAAAATGAGGCCCGATTTTTATGCCAAATGTTTGTGTAGTCCCATATACATCTTTCTGTGTACATTGCTTGTTACATGTACTTTACCAAGAATGGACCAAATTTGTATCATTTTGATGACTCCAGAACCTTGCAGTGCACACCAATACTTGTATGGTACATGATCAAATTTTTCTGATCGATTCCACACCGTTTCTTTCACAATTTGCAATCACATGACCAGAACTCAACTTTATTTTTAAATGGAGAGATGTCGGGGACTAACTTCGGGCTCAGGTATGAAAAATTATATTTTATTACAACCTCTTTGACCAGTACTTTTGTCCATACTGTACCTTCTGCTTGTTGACTCTTTGAGAGCTCTATCATCTCCTGCATAAAGAGAGCACCCTCCTCCGCTGCCTGTGTTGTCACAGCCTGTAATTAAATAGTTCAGTTCAGTTTTATTTTCATTTCCAACAGAACAGTAATTTTGACAAGAAATCGGACATACAATTCAAAATTCAATAATATAATACACTTTACATGGTTTAAAGTTATGAAATAGAAAGTATACATAAATATCCAGTATAATGTTTTTTTTTTAAAGTTTTTTAAAGATAAACCTGTGGAAATGGAGGGATCCACTGAAAAGCTGAGCTTGTAAAATGTGGATCCCTCAAAATAATGACAAACATAACTTTTGTAACATGTAAATATATTGACTTGGACAAATAGTGTATGTAGATTACCAAAAACGTGGCAGAATAATAATACAATTATAAATCTGTAATTTTAAAACTTGTTACGACACATAAATGTAACGGTATATAATGTAGTGAACACTGAAAAGGTCAAAAGAGACAACGACGACTGACAGATAAGACATAAATGTATAACAATAATTTTAAAAATATATAAGACAACAGAAAATAAAGCAAGGGAGAAATGGATATATCATTTAGTGTAGAATTTATAACTGCCAAGACTAGGGACCTTCAAAAGTATAACAGCAGGCATTTAAAAGGATTATACTGTTGATTAGTCTCATAATAACATCAACTTCAGAAATCAAGTTTGATCCAGTATTCTCTAGCCAAAAGTAAAATAAAGTGTACAGTATACAGAAGCAAAACAGACTAGTGTATTGACAATAGATGTGACCAGCCCCTATCTTTCATCATTCTCGTTACAAATACTTTAGGATAGTACATATATATTTTACATTTATTTCCTTCTGAATTTATGATAATGGGACACATTTTTGAAGCAATGTGCATGAGCTAAGCTGAGCATTCCCCCCCCCCCCCCCTCCAATGTCATACAGATGACTCTATCTTTGGGCAAAGACATGAAGAAAAACATGAAGAAAAAAGAAGACTTACATTGGTAGCAGTGTGCATGAGCTGAACACGCCCATCTTTCATAGTGAGTAGTCTAATACCCATCTTATTGAGCTGCTGCATGTGATCTGGGTTCCCTGGCACAAACTCGGCAGCTTTTAGACGCGGTGCATCCGAACTAAGTTCAAACAAAGAAATAGGTTCCACACTCATAAAGCATACCTGCCAACATTTGAAAATAACAATTAGGAATGTTTAGCACGATATGCCTTCGAAAATAAGAAATCGCACTTGCAGCGGCAGCGTAACTGGCAATACCCGGTAAATCTGTACCTAAAAGCGAGAAGAAATTTGCTGCTCGATCATGCAGCCATTCAAAGCACACAATACGTGAACTATCAAATCGCGGCACATGATAAAACAAGCTTAATTTGGCTTAATTTGGCACAAAAAAAAAAGATCAATGTTTTGAAAAAACAGAATATTCTGGATTTTCAGGTTCTAGAAATCAACAAAAACGGAATATTCAGGAATTATTTGTAAGGGTTGGCAGGTATGATAAAGTCTAGTTATAAATAGAAAATTCCTGCAACATACTTCATTGAAAAAAATAGAAATCATAATGAAGCTCAATTTGTTATGCCATGAAATTTTACATCCCAATTCACAAAGAAGGTTTAAATTTTACCCATGGTTTAAACCCTCATTTACATAACTCATGTTTTAAATTAGTGCAAAATAAGCGAACCTTGCCTTGCGTGCATCTAATATTGGACCTCTGACTGTGTTCGCGATGAATGACGCGAACGTTAAAACATGGGTTATGTAAATGAAGATTTAAACCTCCTTTGTAAATTCTGGTTAATGAATCAAAAGGGATTCGCTAATTAGGCCCTGTACCATGAATATACCATTTATTATTTGAATCAATTGTAAGTTCACTCAAGTATAGCTTCAAAAGGTGCAACCATTCCATTCCAGTCAATACGATTCAGGGACTTACACAGGAGTAGCTGGCTGCTGACTGCTGGGGCACTGGGAGCTCTGGACATTTTTGGACTTTTTGAGTGGATCCCTGAGAGCTTGAGCGTAGGTGCTTCCACCTGGGAAGAGGTATTTGTGATTGGCGCAGGACCGGTCCAGCACCACGGACGTTGTTAGGCCATCATCGGTCTCGGATGTCTGCCGGGAGAATGATAAAAATATACCAGTAAATTAACATTGCTATGTTCTCTATGGTATATCTATATCAACATAACATTTTATAAAAAATAAAATAAATATCTTTTTTAAAAGGTTCTGCAATACAGGTATGAGCATCACCATCTCTTTGTTACTATTTTGTCATGCTTGAATTTGCTATAATCAAAAGCCTGTTTATTCCAGCAATGCATATACAGTAAAAACCTGTCTATAGCGACCACCCAAGGGAAACATAAAGAGTGGTCTTTGTAGACAGGTTCCTTTAGTACATGTTTCAATGAGAAACATTTTCATGGGAGACAAAAAAAATGTGGTCTTTGTAGACAGGTGGTCACTAAGGCAGGTTTGACTGTAGTACAATGTCCAAATGAACACGATATTAATCACAACCAGTGGCATAACCATGATTTAATAATAATATGACAAGAGGAAGGACAAAACAAGCAAAGTAAATCACAGAGTGAATGGTGTAATTCATTTTCACTTCCAAGACCATAAGGGAAGGAATGTGTGCATATTATTTATTCACTCCCTTCAGTTCTAAAATGATATTGCAGCATCTGCAAGAGAGCCATAGCCCCCTTTGCTGCCCCCTCTCCCCATCAATTTGTGATCAATTCCTGATTACATGGAAGAATGATGAAACATAATCGGGCAAAAATTGGTCTACTAGCATTATCTAACATTTGACTAAATTCCTCACTTGTACCCTGCACCAAACACCACACCTAGCCATAACCCAACATAAAAACCCAATATCACATCCAAAGCCCTAACCCTACATTTCTGATGATATAACTCTCATGGCTTATGTCAGTGGAGCAAATGTGGGGATCCCCCAAATCTCACCCCACACCTAACCTGAACCCTACATAAAAAACGAAATCCCCACTGAAGCCCCAACCCAAAATTTCTATATGTTGGATCCCCCCCCCCCCCCTCGAACTGGGCTTCGCTCCACAAAACTTGGCATCAGCGACAAATGACAGTCTTTGTTATAAGCTACTAAAATCCTTGTTTCTGATTGGTTATCAGTAGATTTGTCACTGATTTTTGTCATTTGTCATTGAAAAAAGGCTTTGTGAAACAGGTCTCTGACCACCTGAATCTCACCCCATTGAATTGCACGCTGGTATTGGTCTGCTCCGCCTTGAACTTGGAGAGTGAGAGGGGAAGAAGATGGGCCTCGGTGGTGAAGAGATAGTTGTCCACGTTGATGGCTAGATCTTTAGGCTCTGCAAACAGCAGGTAGAGGTATTTGAATGTCTCAGCCAACACAAAGGAATCCATCCTGAAAATATATGGGGAAGAAGCCAAATGAACATGTATTTGCATTTATTGTTTCTAAATTTCATTTGTAGCAGGTATTAAAATAAATGTAGATATGTTATTTTGACATACACTTTGTTGTGTATATCTTGTGGTCAGGGCCCTGTCTCTCAAAACTTGTAATTAAATTAAGTTACAATAATTGTTATAAGCTACTGAAATCGTGGCATTTGATTGGCTGAGAGCAAATTTGTCATGAAATTTAGCATCTGTTATTGAAAATAAGTTTAGGAAACAGGGACCGGATTCAGTTGAAATGTTGACTTTTCGTGCCATTGGCAAAAGAAGCACTTTTGTTAAAAACCAAGAGTTTGATTTTCAAAACATTGTGTACAAAACATTACCAAGATATTAAACAAAAAAACTGTTGTAAATATGGAGCAAATAATTTGAGATCGAGCACAGTAATGTCAAATGCTTGGATAGATGTTAAAGTAGTAGTGACTTATTTCATCAAGTTTCTTATCTCTACAGGTGTTAGATAAATTCAGTATGTGATGTCTCGAAACAAAGCATGATTTACATCACTCTGTCATATTGTATCTCAACTATTTACTCATTCCTGGACTTAAAATTGAAATTCATCTTCTGCTTTGAAGTGAACAATATTTTTTATGTCTTATGATAATAATAATAATCCGTTCTTGTATAGCACATAACACATTATGATATAACGTCTCTATGCGCTTCCAAAGAGCGTTGAAAATTATTACTCTAGCTTTAGCTCCGGCAGCCGTATCAGCGCACAGTGCATTTCAAGGAATAGTGCATTTCAAGGAATAATCCTACCAGGCACCCATTTACCTCACCAGGGCAGAGTGTGGCAATGGTAGAATGTACAAAGGACATAAGTGTTTTGGCAGGGATTCAAACCCAGTACCTTGTGGTTCACAGTCCGAAGACTTATCCACTGGACCACAACCCCTCTATCTTACCTATCTTCATGGCTGCCTGTCCGTACATCTTTGATGCCTGCAAAGCCACAGTGGACACGGGCATGATTCTGGAGGGCTTCAATGATGTTCTCTCCAACCTCTAAGTAGTATGGGTCACTGGTGGCCTGGTGGGAAACATTTAGAACATTCCTTGGACATTACAATGGAAAACAAGTCCCTCAGAATTTCAGCAATTGATGCCACAGGGAGCAACAGGATCTATTGTGTTGGATGCAACATATATGTAGCGGATTCAAATAACATTTTTTTGGCTCAAGCATTGATTTTGCTTGTCCGACACTTGATATTTTTGAAAGGCTAACTGACATTTTTGCTGCCAACATTTACTCCACGCTTCATTTGATCACAGGTATAGTGTCAGGTCCAGGGTTAAACATGGGAATTTGTCGCATGAAGGGAGATTGAATCCAGAACAACTTTTGCAAAGGCATAGGTTGTATAATCTTCTGAAAAAGTTTGTGGCCCAGGGACGCTGCACACCCATCAAGGTACATCATACATTTTTACGAGCATACCCTGAAGTAAATTAACATGGAACAATGGTCTTACTTGGTGGTTGACATGTGAGAAGACAAAGCTACAATGTAAGACGATGTTATGGAAGGGGGGTTCCACATTGCCCCCCCCCCCCCTCCCCACCCCTCTCTCTGTCTCTTTTATTTTCTTTCTCTCCTTCTTTCTTTTTTCCTTCCACATCGCCTCCCCCACCCCTCTCTGTCTCTTTTATTTTCTTTCTTTCCTTCTTCCTTCCACATTGCCACCTCCACCCCTCTCTGTCTCTTTTATTTTCTTTCTCTCCTTTATTCTTTCTTCCTTTCCACATCCCCTCCCCACCCCTCCGTTTCTTTCGTTTTCTTTCTTTCTTTCTTTCTTTCTTTCTTTCTTTCTTTCTTTCTTTCTTTCTTTCTTCCTCCCCCCCCCCCCCCCTCCCAATACCTTACAGATACATATAGCATACATCAAGATGGTTAACGCCAAGCACCTTACCTTGTATAGCATGTATGTGCTCTCAATAAACTCTGGCCTCAAGGGATGCTGTCCCCAATAAACATCATACTGTGGAGTGAATGCCTACAAGAAAACAAAAGTTCAGATAAATTTGATCGATGGTAATCTCATGAGCAATCATTAAACAGAACATAGAACACAGTATATGAGACATTTCAGTTCATTAAATCATTTTGGAAATCTCGGTAGAACACAACTGAGAAGGATTATCCAACTGTATCATTAATATTGTTGTCACTTATCTCAGCTCATTAAATGAGTAGACGATATCATTTTAGTTTTTCATTATATAGCCTTTTACTAATACTTGTGATGAAATCAAACGGGCAGTTATAAGATAACAACGTTACTTTGATTATAGGTATAAACCAATTAGGATTAACAACAAACACTGTCAGTTTTTTCTTACCTCTGGAAGAAAGTTATGTCTCTGTGTGACCTGGTACAGCATTTCATGTGTCTCTATAGCTGGCTCAATATCACCAAATAGAACCTGAACAAAACAAAAAAATGTTACATCTTGAAATTAAAAAAAAAAAACAATTACAAACTCCCCTGTCAAATCTATTGACACAATAATTATGAATAGGTATTCTTCAAAGTAAATTGGATCAGATATAAAACAGCAGCAGCCTTCCCAACATCAGTGTTTGCAAATGAGGCTAAAACAATTTCCCTGAAGGGAAAGTGAAAAGCAATCGGGTCAGAGAAGAACTATGAAAACTTTTTACTCTCATTCAACATATATCGCTGATCATAAAAATATATGACACTACACTGTTAACTTTAAAGCATTCAATTGTTAACAAAACATGACTAAATAATTTTATACTTGATAGATATAAAAGTCTATGAAAGAAGACAGAAAGAAAACAGCAGAAAACTTGTAAAAATGTACAACAAAAGTGTTATGCAGGAAAGTAGAAAAAAGAGAGTAGGCCTATTCTCATGACTGCCTATTTAAGCAGGGACTATTCATTATTACGATGCATTAGTTTATAAATATAATGTCCTTTTCTCTTATAACGTGTAACATTTAACAATCCATTTTAAAATTCATTTTACAATTCATTTTCAATTTTAGGCGTTCTTTTGCCTGTGTGACATAAGAGAATTTTAACAGGAATTAATAATTTATGACTTCTAGTGTTCGGTTTTTGTAAACATTCAGGTGGTGAAAACAGGTGGTGGAAATAGGTGCATATTATTGGCTTGTTACTTCTCTTCGTTTAGTGTATTTCTTTTTCTTTTTGTTCTCCCTTTTTTTCTGTATTCTACTTTAGTGAACTCCAAACAATTATTCATCAAATTACTGCCGTCGTAATTTTGATTGTGTACTTCTCTCTACAGTAAACATTTTCTGTCCCTGTCATTTGTTCAAGTCTCCCAGGAACCTATTCTTTACAAGCTCTGCTTTTCTATAGGTTCCTGCACATTTTACAGTTTGTACTTTTGTCTGGGTTTTCCTTTAAATGATATAAGTTGTCAAACAATTGTGATGACATGTAACTTTGTTAAATTACTATAATCATTTTTTTTTAATTATGAAACAATATGTCTTTTATGTATATTTTGTTATCTGTATTATATTTGTGAAATATATGTGAAATGTGAAACCAATAAACTCAAACTCAAAACTCAAGAGTAAGAGATACATTAATAAAAATACATACAACCATATATAGCGCCTTTACATTAACATGCTCAAAGCGCTTTACATTAGAAAATAAAACAGAATAAGTATTTATAATCAAAACTGACCTGTAGACCTGGCCAGAATGCAAGGAGAGAGTCCATAAAGTTTCTTGACCTTGCATGGGGGCGGTGCATCTGGACATCCATGAGGAGTGGACCGTCGCTTATATAGCGCTGTATAGCTTCATAATGCTGTCAATCAAGGCAGAGAATAATATGTCAGAGAGTTTCACACGAGATAATTGAGGAGAAAAAGTTTTATCATGTCGAGGGGTCAGTGACACAAAGATGTAACTCCATTTTGAGAAAAAGTGGTTTAAAGATAGAGGTCCACTTGGGCCTTAAGGAGTTAAGTGTATGTTTCACTAGCCATTGACTTTAATGGAGTGTTGGGTGGAGTTAAGTCTTTGTGTTTCCCTGGAAAGCTCACATTTTGTATGAACATTTTGATATCAAATACTCATTTTGGCAAAATATGGAGTTACATCTTTGTGTCACTGAACTCTTGATGTAGTGTAACTTTGTATTTGCCATGGACTGACACCCTGGGATCAGTTTCACAAAGCCTTTTTTCAATGACAAATGTCAACAATCAGTGACGAATCTGATGATAACCAATCAGAAGCAAGGATTTCACAAGTTTATATAAACAAAAACTGTCCTTTGCCACTGATGACAAGTTTTGTGAAATGGGGCCCTGGACTGCCACATTGTTTGGAGTAGTATATTAAGCTATTGGTTACTGAATTCTCCCATTCCCATAGGCTTTATACAGGGACCTCCTGGTTTCCCATAGGCAAGGGGTTAAACATGTTTACTGTATGTGTGAAAAATGTTGACACTGATATTAAACTATTTGTTTCCATTGGTTGACCTTAGACAGTAAATAGTTATAACTAACTTGGGATTATATAAGTAGGAAATGATGATAAAATATCTTGTTTACACAGGGTAGCCTCATGAGTATTCATACTGTTCTAAATGAGGGCCATGTAATCATATTATTACCCCACCTTTAGAATAAGACTATTGGGTCTTCATTATGTATGATAAAGATTATGTATAATATACATGTATATAGAAGGTGTAACAAAAACTCTCTTTTGCCACAAGAACCAAGCCTTTTCTATACAATATACCTTCCTATCTGTAGCAACATTAATTTAATTGGAGATCATAAAACATTCTTTTTTATAGCATTTTCAAGAATACTCACTTTCAAGGATAAAGGAACCTTTTTTTTTTATTTAAAAGAACCAAGCCTTTTCTACACAATATACCTTCCTATCTGTAGCAACATTAATTTAATTGGAGATCATAAAACATTCTTTTTTATAGCAGGCTCACTTTCAAGGATAATTATATAAAGGAACCTTGTTTTTTGTGTTTCCAGGAGTCTCAACAATGCTTCCCAAGCGCGCCGCCCCCCCCCCCCCCCCCCATTTTCCTTTATTATTCATAAAACAAATTGTGTGTACTAAAACACACCCTTAATATTCACATCTCGTGGATCGAGTTACAAAAGTACATTTAGATGAAACACAGTCAGGCAAGAAAATAAGAAGGAATGGTCTGAGAAATACCAATTTTCTGTGATTTTTGAAGAACCATGTGTACACAAGTGTATGTCAAGAGGCCAACCTGTATTCTAAGCATGAATGGGAGAATGTACATGTAGAAGAATAGAACTCACTGTATTAAATTTGTCAAGATACGAGTCATCTCCGAGCAGAATGTAACCTTTTAACAAGTATTCATAGTAGGAGTCAATGCCAGCACCAACTCCACTTTCTGTTTTTTTTTTTAAAGGAGGAAAAAATATAGAATATAGAGTACATGTGAAATGGTCCAAATAATATATAGTGATAACATTATTTTGGTTCAAAGTAAAGTAGCATCTCAAAATATACAGGTAGTATAAAATGAAATATGAATATTTTATTCCTACCATCATCTCCATCAAATGCTGTAATATCATACCAAAGGATAAAAGGCCTTGTGCAATAGTGCACTAGGTGAACAGTTTATCCAAATAAATGTATATTGAATTTGAGAAAATTACAAGTTGCACACTGTTTGGCACACTTACAAATTTCTAGGGTTTAAAAAAAATAGGCAGTTTTCGTTTTTGACAGATTAAGAAGAAAAAAAACATAATTTTCACAGCCTTGTATTGTGTATTATCAGAATATTCATTTATCAAAAATATAAAAAGGAATGTTGCAAAATCTCAAAACCCTGATGAATGAATCCAAAACTAAATACATTCTACAGTAGGCTTGCGAAATAGAATACATTCTATTTATTCCTATATTCAGTATCATCTGGGATTGCATATTTGTATTATATTGTTCATGTACTTTTCTGTTATTTCCACTGTCTTAAATAAATTTTATAATGATAATCACACTTTTTATATTCATGGATTAGTAATATCAACATTATAATAATCATTAACACATGGCCTAGGTGAACCAGATTGTGCATGTATAAACTGTATGGTAATCAGAGAACTCTGCAGTCAATGGGTTAAATCAATCTCATATGACTTACCTCTCCTGACCCAATCTCCAGTGTGAATGTTAATGACGGTCCCAACTAAGTTACTTGTACGCTGCCTCTTAGACCACAGGGTCTGCATTACACTCCTCGCTTTCTCCTGCTCAGAGAGAGAGATACAAAAAGAGATAGGGAGTGTAAGAATAACACCGCCAGGAGTCAGTGGGAATGACAGAAGGGGGGGTGAGACAGGGGACAGAGAGGGAGATAAAGAGGAAGATAGAGGGAGGGGGAGGACAGAGACAGAGAGAGCAAGAACAGAGATAGTGAGAGAGAGAGAGAGAGAGAGAGAGAGAGAGAGAGAGAGAGAAGAGAGAGAGAGAGAGAGAGAGAGAGAGAGAGAGAGAGCAAAAGAGAGAAAGGACAGATATGTCAACACAGAATGAGAATGAGAGGGAAAGACAAAACAAGAGAAAGAGTGAGATATAGTGAGATAGAAAAAAGAGAGAGGAAATGATGAGAGAGAGAGGGGCAGAGAGGGAAAAGAGAGAGAGAGTTAGAGAGACACAGAGAGAGAGAGAGAGAGAGACAGAGATATAGAGATTGGTATGAAGAAAGAAAATATCAAAGGAAGAGAGAGACAGAGACAGAGAGACATAGAGAGAGATGAGCAGATAGAAAGATAAATTGAGAGACAGAGGGGATAAACAAATAAATCCGCAAAATACAGAGGTTATCAATAAAAGGTAGAAACATATTGGAGATGAGAGAGAGAGAGGAAAAAGAAATAGCAAATACAAAAGCAAAATAAGCTCATGAGGTGGTAGTACAGTATTAATTATGCACACTCAGTTAAGTACACCAGATGGCATATCTTTAAATAAATCATACTCAAAGTATGACAGACTGGGTTTATGTAAACATTTGCAGTCTCTGAGAACCCAAACACAAACAGCAGCTGGTTGAAATTCAATAGATAAGATGCAAACATACGGATGACATTTATTGTACGGTTCTGTAAGTTCTTAGCATTTTACCCATGTGCAGACTAAAACACAGATCCTTTGTAAGCTGTTTATTAAATATTTCACTCCTAGTTTCTTTCTTTTCCTTCTTTTTTCACCAATGATTAATAATAATAATAATAATAATAATAATAATAATAGTTATGGGTTCTTGTTCATATCTGTCAGACTTGACACTCCTGGCGCTCTGCAATTATTACCCAGGCCTTTAATGGCTGCTATTACGGGGCTCCAGAATTAAGAATTGTGTTTGTCAAGTTGAGAAGAGAACATGTTAGAGCTGAAATGGGAGAGTTGCATGATCTGCTGGTTTATACACTCTCATATTTTGTCTGCAGCACTACATGTAGAATGTGTTGATAAATAAAATCTTTCTGATCAATGCCTTTTTGTAGGTACATGTATATGTACATTGTAGATTTTTTTTTTCATGCAGGTCTTGGATTGAAAACTTACAAATATTAGCTCAGTGGCTTGTACAAACAGAACCACCAAGTGATCTACATGTGAACTTTAGAATTAGATTTTCAGGAAATGTAATAGTAGTGCAATATTTTAAATCTGAAACCTTATGTTGTTTAAAAAAAACTAATCACAGTATTGAACATTAATTGAAATATAACATAAAAAAACATGAATAAAGGCTTGTTCAGATATGGATAAAAGTGATGTCATAAAAGAGTCCAACTCAGTTTTGCTGTGTCATAATTGAACAAGCAAGAACCACTGTGATCATCACATACTGCCACAGTTAATTAATTTCAATTACTATCAAATATATCCCTCCCTCTTGACATGATTTATGTTTTGGGTCTCACCTCAAAGATGGGGTCACCGGAGAGGCGGCTCAGAGCAGAGAACTCGAGGAGCATGGTACCAGCACAGGCCGTACAGGTGTCTCTCTCAGGACGCCCCTTACCAAGGCCATGTTTCAGGTTCACCTGATGTAGCAAACAATGATGGAAGTATTCAATGCAAGAGGTATCATCATGTTAGAGTAAACAATTTTAAAATGTACACAAGAGATATGGATTTTAAATGTTTTTGTAAAATTCATTCTAACAAAGCTATGAATTAAAACAAAAACAAACAAACAAGTATTTCACTCTGTTCCTTCATTTTCATAATTCCTATTCCTGTTTGTAAAATATCCTAAATGACTGTGCTATGCTCAAACACTGCAGTGTGTAAGCATGTAATTGCATTTCCTATAGAATGAATTTTCACTTTACAAACTTAATGGTTGTAAGGATTCCAAATTTAAATGCTCAAATCTATTGATATTGCCATAGAGTGGGTTTAGTGCAAGTCTTTGTGATGGTGTTAAATATCCAGGGATTTAAATTAATTACTCTGAACCATCAAAACAGTTCACTTTATTCTTCAACCTTCATTCATCAGTTTGGAGCCAGAAGGGCGTTAAACACAGAGTTAATGCCCTTCTGGCTTTAAACACACAAATCATATCGTTTTTTAATAGGCACATCCAATTTACAAGTGTAAATATTAACATGCAAGTGTAAACATGGAGCTTTGGGACAAGTGCATTGGATCCATACAAGCAGGTGCAATTAAACTCCAAATCTGCACCTTCAAGTGCACATAAAAGATAATAATCCCACCCAATGGTTATTTTCAGTCTTAACATAATGCTCCCCTAATCCAATCACAATGAAATGGAGTACAAAGGACATCGTTATTAGAGCTGTAAACAGTAATTGTGACTGCTTTCTTTTCATTAAAGGCTTTTGGGGCTGCTCTACAACTGAGAAAGATATATCTGAATACATTCCGGAACCTTTACCTTTGGATATGGGACACCTGTGGATGTATTGAAGGCCGGCAGGAGACGGTAGCCTACTTCCTTGGCCATCTGAAGTAGCTCATCCTTGTACCACTCCATCACACCATGGTGTTCCTGAAGATCTAAGGCTGCCACGTGCCCTCCAAGAAGACCCCTGATGGAAGGAAAGATTTATCACGATTTGGAAAATCACTTGTCGTATTAAAAATCCTACAAAGCTTCAAATTTATTATTGGTAATCAGTATCTAGATACAAACCAAATTACACGTCCTATGTTAACTGGCTAAGTCTAATTTTTAAATTCTTACTAAACTGATCAATTTCTTTGAATTCCTTAAGAAATGTGTTTAGTACTTCTTGGCATTTACCTTTTCTTTACAGTCCATAATGTTCCCCAAAAAATTGTTGGGATTCTGCGAGAATAACTCAAAGCTACCTGCCCAATTCATTCGCTATACGGAGGGGCCTTGCCATTTTTTTTTAAAGTATCAAATTTCAGTTCTGGGGAAAAAACAAACATGATGATCCTTTTCAAATCATTGTCAGCAAATTCAAAACCTCACAACAAAAGATTACCTTTATTGGAAACTTTCAACTATCTTCTTTATAACAAACTGCTCCATCTTTACAAGTACAACTAGGCAATGTAAAGTGACCTCAATCTGCGGCATGATAGATTAATTCCCTTTCAGATTATATGTATACAGCCCAAACTTCAAAGGCATTTAAAAAAAAGCATCTCCCTTCTTCATCTCACATTAGCCTTTCCTAAAATTCCTACCCAAACCAAGTAAATCAACTTACTTTCCACAGGATATAAATATACATTTTTATAAATTACAAACAATAAAAATTTGAATTATAATTTTTTTCCACGTATCATCTCCAATTTACAAGTAACTAATTAACTAAAGCACTTTATAGTATATCATTACAATTCTTCACTTATAAAGCAACACTGAAAAGTGTTGATTATCAATAAGGATATCCTGTAATGATATGTTTTCACAGAACATGATATTGATTGTAAATGAAAAACATATTATTGAAACTAGGAGATGACAGTATTTTTTGACAAAAAAATTTTAATTCAAGGGAATGACCAAAAGAAGGCATTTAAATCAGCATAACTTAAACAAGATCAATTAAGTTTACACCACCTCACATTTCACGCAGATAGCAAAAGTGTTAAAAATATTAAAATGGTAAAAAGAAACCACAAAGCCCATTATTTCTAAAAAGCAGACTCGGCTAACTTGGTTCATCTCAATTCATTGATTTATGAAACATGGAATGTAAACAAGTCCATAAAATAAAAATTAGTGCAATTTTAGAACACATATGAAATACAAATTAACTTTAGACTTTAGTCATGAGATAAAAGTGAGCTGTCTTTTTCTTAAAATGACTTTATTTTCATAAATTTAAGAATAAAACTTAAGTATTTTTTCTATCTAGGAAAGGGGAGGGGAGTTTGTCCCTGTCCTTTCAGGCTTAAACCTGGACTAAAGGTAGCACAATTTTTAAAAGACTGGCCATATATTGTACAGACATTTTACTTACCCAACAACTCTGATATTAGTCTCAAATACAGATACCACAACATCTGAGTTGAAGGTGACGTCGGCTATGACCTTCTTGACGGCATCTTCAAATTCATCAAGTAAACCAAGAAGGGCTAGAGAATCCAGGGTGTCGATCAGTGTTAGAGAGAAGCTAAACAAAAAGAATAAGGCAAAATATAGTTTAATGATGATGATAATAATACCTGTTGTAGGTTATTGTGCAATGCTCATGTCTGTAACACTCGGCACTCCTGGTGCTTTCCCAGCTTAACCCTTTGAGAGCGAGCCCGCGCAAGGCGATTGTTTCCTCTGTGACGGAGCGTTTTCGGCGCATCGCCAGTAAAGGAAAAATTGTCGGTGCTTTCTACTTTCATTGCTCATTGCGCCTCATACAGTCATTTTCGTGATTTTTAGTAAATGTAATAATGAAAGATCAGACTTTTACCTTTCTAAAAATATAAGTTTTGTTTATCAATACAAACAATAAGGTCTGTTATTTTTTAGGGGAATTGCCGTCTTACTTTGCTGAAGCTTCACGTCTTTCCTTTTCAATACACTCACAATACAAATTGCGTAAGCACCGCCGCATGCGCAGATTGGTCGATACCTCCATTCATTTCCCCATTGTCAATGATTGTCGTCTGCTAAAGCTCGGCAGATTACCAACCGAGCCATAAATAATAGGCCTAAACCTTCGTTTCACACAGGTTTTCAACACATTTTGTAACTACAATATTGTAATAATAAAATAGTAATCATGAAAGTAAAAATTATTTTTTCATCTTGTGCTCCTTTTTCTTCATTGCCAGAAAACTTGTTTTTATGCTGCCTTGCTTTTTTCTTCAACAATGGTAGCATCTTTGCCCAGGAAAATGCTCATATTGTGATATTCCATGGGAAAAGAGAGGAAGAGTAAGGGGTCATTTTTCAGAACATAACATTTGAACATTTCATATGCCCGCTCAAACCAAGACCAGCTTTAGGTTGATCAAGATATTTCACTCAATCCTGCTCTAAAATGGTTACATGCCCTCGTAAAGGTATATAAGTTAGAGTGGTTGTTTGTATTGTCATGAAGATTGACCTATTGACCTACGTCTAGGCCTACATCCTCTTCTTTCAAAACGGTAATCGTCCAGAGTAGTAACTTCTTTACATTCTTTTGTTCCTCTTAGGGTGGGGTATAAGCCTCTAATAAAAGAGGTCCATACATGAATGATTCGCTGAATTGGTCAAGTTTATAAAATGAAAAGTGTATTGTCATGTATTACGTCGATAAGGCTTAGATTAGTATATGATGAAAAAATGCCACACCGGCAGGGTAGATAAATATAAATGAGTAATCAGGGTCGAAATCGAACTGATAATACGACCCGTAATATGAATATCTGAAATGCGGAAGGGTGCATAAAGCAAGAATCCTGGCAAGAATATAGAACGGACACACGCGTACGCGTCCATCTCCAGCTGTACGGGTATTTCGGGGCCCTTTTTTTCGATCCGAACGCTAACTTAGAGTAAAGTTGAAATGATATCACTTTTTCTCGATTTTTTTCTACATAACTATATTTTTTTTTTAATCGATGAGATGAATGAATGTATCTAAATAATACTTCAAAGAATTTTAGCACATAATAGCCAATAATAAGCTGGTAAACTTTGTCAACATATTAGGAATATATCTCGGCTTCTGTAGAAGCCCGTCGTCTCCAAAGTGTTAAGCATGCACTATCATGGCACTCCAGCAATTCAAAGATTGAATTCCTGCCAGGTACCCATTTACTTCACCAGGGTCAAGTGTGGGAAATGTAGATTCATGTCTTCACAAAGGACATCAGTGCCACGGCAGGGACTCAAACCCTGTACCTTGTGATCTGCAGTACGGTAACCTATCCACTAGGCCACAACACCTCTACTCCTTTATACATTACATATATCTAAGCAATTAATCAAATTCTCTAGGGATAGTGGACATTTTGAGGAGTGTTTTTTGTATCACAATGTATCTAGACACTGCTATATACCTATGCATTATGCATGTAGTAGGTTGGAACATACTACTACCGTACTTTACACACAAATAATACAGCATTTGTTGTCCAAACACAGAAAATTCTTTTTCCACATACTTACATGTACATGTGCATGTTACATGTAAGAAATACAAAAATGAGAAGATACAAGTTAAAACATACATGTAAATACATTGGTGATAACCACTAAACGGCATCTGATTTGCTGTAAAGGAGTATCATACCTAGGATGCTTTTGTCAGTTTCAATTTTCAAAAATAATTTATCAGACAGTTTCTGAATGCTCATATACATGTAGATTATCAATGAGGAACATATTGATGTTCATCGAGAAAATAAAAGGGAATGTGTAGTTCTACATGAAACTATTTCCTAATTCCCCAATACACTAAAAAATAGAAACAACTGTCTTTTTTTCCTGCAACAGCTAAACCTGTTTTTTCAGCTTTTCGTGGAAACAGAAAAAAGTTACACCACTCTGAAAGGATGGCCTTTCTAGACAGGTTCTAAATAACATTGCTTTCTAGAGGGAAACTACATACATGTAGATGATCACTATAAACAAGTGAACTAAAACTCTTTTCTCACTGCAATTCCTTACCCCTGTACTAGCCATGGCCATGGAATTCATTAATTCGCTTCACTGCGTAGTCCCGGATTATTTTTCGTTTCTGTTCTCATTCATTTGGTTGGCACCGCAATTGCGGAGTTAGCAGGAGTTAGCACCACAATTGCGAGGTTAGCCCTGCTATTTTGCAGGGTTAGTTAACCCGTACTATAGGTGGGGTTAGCCCACTTTGGTAAATACCAGTCTGAACAGAAAGTGGAATAGGCTTAACCCCAGACTATAGGTAGGGCTAAGACCCCCCTTTAACCCCACCTATAGTACAGGGTTAAGCAAATTTTTCCAGTGTGTAATATAGGTGGGGCTAAACACCCCCCCCCCTTTAACCCCACCTATAGTACGGGGTTAAGCAAATTTTTGCCAGTGTGAAAAGAAAGTGGAATAGGCTTAACCCCGAGTATAGGTGGGGCTAAAACCCCTCCTTTAACCCCACCTATAGTACAGGGTTAAGCAACATTTTGCCAGTGTGAAAAGAAAGTGGAATAAGCTTAACCCCGGACTATAGGTGGGGTTAAGATACCCTTTAACCCCACCTATAGTACGGGGTTAAGCAAAATATTGCCAGTGTGAAAACAGTATAAGAGGCCAAGGCCCCATTTCACAATACTGGTCATCAGTGACAAATGACAGTTTTTGTTATAAGCTAGTGAAATCCTTGCTTCTGATTGGTTATCAGCAGATTTGTCACTGATTTTTGTTATTTGTCATTGAAAAAAGGCTGTGTGAAACAGGTTCTGGGCCTTTAGAGTCTTTGCTTCTGGACTGTTTTCTGAAACTAAAATGCTCACTTTCCGAGTGCATCGTCCACGTCCCCACGGTTTGGCTCGCGACCTCTGACCCGGCCTTTACAGCTGAGTGGCATCAATTCATCCGCTGGGTAGGCATATGTCTATGGGAGAAAAGAAAAACATGGACATGTGTTTAGCTGACATCCTGCACTTTCTATTCTAGTGTTGTTATTATTATTTTTTTTTTACTGTAGTAGAATGACAAAGTTGGGCATGGTTTCTCTCTTCTAGTTTCAAAGCCAACAAGGTACTAAACATGATAGTATTCTAAATACACTTATAATTCAAGTTGAACAAATATGGCTTTTGCATGATGAGGGAAGCAGTACATGTTTAATAAGGTGCTAACCTATAAAATAAATGTTATTCTGAAATGTAACACAAGTCAATTGAGAGTTAAAAGATGTATTTTTTCCAACCAGCTCACATATAAATTTGAAAATACAAAAGTTTAAAGCTTGCTTCATTCAGGGATAAGGGTCATTGCATAATGCATACATGTTCAGTAGGCCTACATGCAACTAACTTTTCATTGACATACCATACTGCACTGACCCTATCAAGGAGAACATCATTAACTTACCATGTAGGAGTCATAGGCATGGCTAAACATCTCCAGAACCTCTTCCCTGTGAGAAACACGCATAAAATATTGATTACGAATGGAAATTCAAGAAACAAGATATATCCAAATAGAAAAAAGGGGGAAAATGTACATGAATAGATTTATATCAAGGTACATAGTCTATGCCAATTGGTATGGTTAAATTTATTTCAATTTGCAAGATGAATGGATTCATGCATGCCCTTTCAAATTCTAATTCTTATTTAAGGATAAAAAATCCTAGATAGACTCTAATTAAGATTTATTATTATTCAAGCATAGATGTACATGTGTAGACGTAGACGTATCAACATTACCAGAACCTCATTTCAGAATCCTTACTACAATATTAACAAAAGACAACAACATTGCAGTTTTTACCAGCCAAATTTGTGCTTCTCTGGGGACAAAGGCCCATCCATTATTTTGGTAGATCATCCCCCCCCCCATTTTTTCCCTTTTCCGAAAAAGGTAAAATGCTGACCTCTAACATAGGGATTAATGTAAAAAGGTGCATGCAGAAGGGGGGGGGGGCTAAATTAAGTTTACTCCCCACATGCACCTGAGGACACTAAATTAATTGCTAATAGGGGCCTACCGTAAACTCAGCTGTCACCATCAAATTGGTAATCATCGCATAAACATGATGTATTTCTGGCCATGTAACATTGACAATACGATACAACATCAATGAATCGTTGGGTAAGGACGAAGAATCACTAGCCTTAAGGGCTCCCTCGAAATGTTTTTTATGATATTGATCGAGGGAGCCTTAAACGGCACCCATAGGGTCTCATGGAGAGGTAGGTAAACAACATCTCAAATGTGTCCAAAATCCCACTTTCCCCCACCCGCCCAATACTGGACAGTGGCTTCGATGAATTTTATGTTAGGTGTAATCGTAATGATATCCTGAATTCACAAATCGGAGGTAAAAATAAGGAAATAATAGCAATTTTCTTACCAGACCGATGCAGCTCAGCTCCGTTTTCACGTGTACCGTGTGAATTCACGATCTCTACACAATGGTGATGACCTCTGACTGGCACTTCCGTGATTGTGCTGCTTCCGTATAATGCGCTGTATGAGTGTTATTCAGCGCATCATACGGAAGCAGAACATTTACGAAGTGCCAGTCAGAGGTCATCACCATTGTGTAGAGATCGTGAATTCACACGGTACACGTGAAAACGGAGCTGAGCTTATTTTTACCTCTGATTTGTAAATTCAGGATATCATTACGATTACACCTAACATAAAATTCATCAAAGCCACTGTCCAGTATTGGGCGGGTGCGGGAAAGTGGGATTTTGGACACATTTGAGATGTTGTTTACCTACCTGTCCATGGGACCCTATGCCTGGGTGCCGTTTAAGTAGGGTGTCTGAACGATTTTTCAATTTTCAATTTGGGATCGTTTTTCACCATTTTTGTTTGATATTTGAATAAAAAATGTTATCAGAATAATACATTTCAAATTTCAAGTCTCACCGATGTTTCTATCAAAAGTTACAGCCCCTCCAACACGCTGGTATATTCATATCATTTTGGTCAAAATCGACGAAAAAGACGTCCACGCAGAGTGATGTTGTTTTGCTAAATTTAGCCAAACAGCTGTATCGCGCGATATGCAAGCGTATGCATATCGTACGCATGCTGCTAAGCCAATCCGCGACTTGCAGCTTGAGCTACGCTGTCTCCGCGACATGTGCGATTGACTAGTATGGTTGGCGTTCGTCGCACAATAAACCCGGAAGTGAATGCACGTTATAGTCAATGGCAATATCGCGGAGACAACGCACGTTGTCTCCGCGATATTGCCATTGACTATAACGTGTATTCACTTCCGGGTTTATCGAGGGAATTGCCAACCATAATTTCAGTCACTATGAATTTGGGGTTTCGTTCGTGCGCGGAGATGTTACGCGATGTAACCATGGTTTGGACTGAGCGGAGCGCACGCCTCCTAATTAGCTGATCCACCAAATAGCGAGAAGGGTATTTTTAAACTGTTATCAGTTGTGATCCCTGGGGGCTAGCGAAAATATAATCACATAGAATTGTTCCTTAGGACTGGGACTACTTATCGATCGGGGCGTCATATCTCAAAAGTGACAAACCTCAGAGTTAGCCAGGACACAATGTTTAAATTGCTGTTTTGACCAAGATATTTTTAGAATTTCGGGGGCTACGCCCCTTTGGAAATATTGGAATTCACCTGCTCTTTCATATGACACCTCATTCATTGATTATCACCTTCAGGATCACAACTGATAAAGGTTTGAATCTCGATTTGAAAAAAAAAAATTGACTTTTTTTGCATGGTCGCGCAATGCACGTAGGCTGCATAGGGATGCGTGTAATCTCTATGGGAAGAATTTTAGCACACAACATCGGGTGCGCGATCAGACACCCTAGTTTAAGGCTCCCTCGATCAATATCATAAAAAACATTTCGAGGGAGCCCTTAAGGCTAAGAATCACCCTCTTTCCCATCAAAGACTTCTTCAAATTATAATTTTTAGTGGTTGGAATGATGCCCAGAGAAACATTGGAAGTCAAAATTGTAATTAGGCTGTTACCTTTTCACATTTCGAAAAAATGTGACCCCCCGTCCAACCCGCTGTTTGAATTGTTTTCCTGTACGAGCTCAGGATCGCCGACGCCTTCGGCATCAGAGCTCCCTGGAATTAATGCACATGGAGCAGTAGCCTCCCCACCCCCTAGTATCCTAGTCTTTTAAAGTAGCTGTATTTTAAATTGAATTTCCATTCATCAATAAGATCCAATGACAATGAGAAAATTGTTTTGTGAATTGTGTTGTCTTACCTGCGAGCCTTTTTATCAACATTTCCTGTTCCAGTCGCAAATTCTCCAAACAACAGGAAGGCAAAACAAAGATTGAATGATACAGAGCTCTTCATGCTGCCACTCGGCTGTGAGGTTTAGGGCCAGAGAGTGATGGAAAAGAAATAATATCGTTTGATTGCTAATCTCCCATTTTGAAATATCATACAGATGCAGATGCAGACCAGTGTCCACTTGAGCTTACGATCTGAACGTACGTACGTAGATATCTGACAACATTGCAATTAGCTGCTACGTAGTTTGATCGCTCCTACGCTACATACACGAGTAGATTTTAGCGATCTACTTCGGAATCAGCGAATAACAAGCCGGTTTTACTGTAGTCTATGCTTACAAGTATTTTATTATTTGTATAATGTTTTTATATTTGATTTCTAAAAAATGATAATCAAAATCCTCCGTAATTAAAAAAAAATACTTTCCTAATACTTCACATTTAATCAAATTGTTATATTATTCATTTGGGGGTGCATAGTGTTAACCTCTTGAGTCGTAATAAAATACAAGCCTGAATCATGAGACTACCTTCGAGAAAACTAATGATGTGGAGACCTTTAATTTTTACTACAGCTTTTCAAGCAAATCCAACAGGCAAGATGCATGTAGAATTTCCACTAGAAGAAAACAAATAATTCAAAAGACAAAATTAAAGTGATGAAAGTGAACAGGTAGTTCCAATTTCAATTTGCCGATAAGAGAGAGAGAGAGTCTAGTTTTGCCGACATCCCCACCCCCCCTCCTTATTTAACAGTTTTTGACCCCCGGCCCCCCCCCCCCCCCCCCCCCCCACTCAGAGGTCGGAATGACCGCATGCGTGTTGCCAAAATGTCCGGTAAAGGGGTACTTTTCGTGCGACAAAGTCCGGCCCGAGAATTGTAAAAAAAGGGGTGTATTTGACTTTTCACCCGGAGATTTCTTTAAAAAGGGGGTGTTTTTCTTTTTTTCTCTCATCTCTTTGGACTCCTGAGAAATTATTCCGAATTTAGGGGGGTACATTGAGCATTTTTCCTGATTTAGGGGGGTCTCCAAGGCAGGAAAAGCACGCGAAAAGCCCGCGAAAGGGGGGTTCGGAAATGTTGGCAGTCCTCAGATAGGAGGTGCTTTCAAAAAAAGGGTACGAGCATATGCGTACCCTAAATAACACTGAGTGGGGGGGGGGGCCGGGGTCACACCATTAATTTCAAGTCCCGAGAATTAGTCCACGCTATCATTTACTTACTTATTTATTTATTTATTTATTTCGTTTTATTCGAGATTAGGTTATTGTCATTGGCGTGAGTGGGAGCCTGGGAGGGGATCGTTTGTACAGAGCCCTATTAACTAGATTCATATTCAAAGTGTGTTCGTTATACCCTGGTCTGGGAAGGGTACTAGCTAGGAAAGAAATCCCAACGACACAAACCTAACTGGGAATACTTGAACAAAGTTACCTAGCGTGATAAAATTAAAATTAAAATACAAATAAAATTACCAGAAGCTATGCAATTTCATGACAAGATTACATTCTCAACAATATTTTACCTTTTAACTTGGGTCTTGGGGTACATAATACATGTATAACCACAATGTGAAATGAAGTCGTAGAATGAGCAAATTACCTGAACGTTTTGTTATTGAAGGAACCACTACTTTTTTCGGTTCAAGCTTTTCAAATCTCCTTCTGTTTCTCGTTCTCCTTCTTCTTGTTCTTGTTCTTCTTGTTCTTCTTGTTCTTGTTCTTCTTGTTCCGTTGTTCTTATTCTTTTTTGTATATGTGGAGGGGGGGGGGGGGGTCTAAGTTGGACCGGATTGGTTTGAAAAAAGGCTTAGAACACACATCGGGAAAAGGGCATCCCCGTGATGTCATTTGAACAGTATTAGGGACTTTTAGATTTGCACGTCGACAGCTTTGACTGCAACGTGTGACGTAATTTTAAGGCACTGCGCATGCGTCACGTCGTCTCAGTCGGCGATCGAGAATGCGTCAACTTTGATTTTCCTAAATCTAGTACGGTACTAGTATATGCCGCGTGCGCATAAAATATACAGTTCCTCAGGTAGACAAAGGAACATCCCTTCCCTGCTATTATGTAAAAATGTATAGAACAGGTGTCACATGCATGTTCACCTGTTCTACACATTTTTACATAATAGCAGTGAAGGGATGTTCTACCACAGCAATAGGCAATTTTCGTAATGTAACCAAATTTAATGCATAAGTCTTTGTGAAGTGCCCCAATACAAATTATTTCATTCACCTGATAAGAATAATAGTATTTCAATAGACAGAATCCAAACTGCATACATAAGTTGTTGCCAGGTTGGACAAACATTATGGCTTGACCTACCTAGCAACACTTGATTATGCAGTTTGCATTCTAACTATTGAATTACTATTATTCTTATCAGGTGAATGAAATAATTTGTATTGGGGCACTTCACAAAGACTTATGCATTAAATTTGGTTACATTACGAAAATGACCTATTGTTGATGGTAGAATGAGGAACTGTATATTTTGATCTCTTTCTTTGTCTGCCATGTTCATAGTGTTACTTCCTGCATGCATGTATATCGTCGAGTGCAATCTAAAAGATTTCTAATTGTAGTCAGCATGGGCACGCATGATCAGTCGGCGTTCGTCGAGTTCTCGTCCACTCAATCTAAAAGTCCCTATTGTTTCGTCATCCGCGAGCGTGCGAAGAGAAAGAGAGAGCGAAAGAAAGAGAGAGAAAGAGAGAGAGAGAGAGATAGTACATGTTTCCTCTCAGTGACAGTTTACGAAAGGGAAAAGCGACATAGCGGTAAAAAGGGAATAGTTTTTGCCCTTTCGAATTATATTTTCTATCACTGAGTGGCGAATGTTTACGAACCATCGTTGCAAATTTTTGATTTGCCAACTTTTCTGACGAATGTTGCCAAAAATCAAGGTTCGCCTTGCGACATTTACCGACTTTTTGCGATGGTAAGCTACTGCAACATTTGAGCGATTGTTTGCGAAAGTGTTGCGAGAGGCAGTTGGCGACTATTCAATATACGACTGTAAGCAAATGTTAGCGACAGTTTTTGCGAAGATATTTTCAACTATTTGCCAATCTGTTGCCATTATTTGTGAATGTTTGGGACCTTTTGCTAACTCCAGGGGCCAATTTTATGTAGGAACCGTATGGTCACGTGGTCGCTAGCATTGGCGAATCAGAAAGACTTCAGCGACACCATCTTACAACCGTTTGCAAAGGCTTGCAACTGTTTGCGGAAAAATAAATTCGCAAAGAAATTTTGAACATGTTCAAAAACTGTTTGCGACAATGAAAACTGTTTGCGAACTTACTTGCAACCTTTTACGAACCTTTTACGAAGCACAATTCGCTACGTTCGTAAGCATTTGCCGCTCAGTGAGATACATCGATACCCCCCTTTACAAATGATGTTACCTTTGACTTTGAAGAAAATAG
Organism: Strongylocentrotus purpuratus; assembly: GCF_000002235.5. NCBI lineage: Eukaryota > Metazoa > Echinodermata > Echinoidea > Camarodonta > Strongylocentrotidae > Strongylocentrotus > Strongylocentrotus purpuratus. The sequence continues at coordinate 27,915,450 of NW_022145610.1, forward strand.
AGGGCGCGCTTGCATTCAAGGGAAAATTACTCAGAGAAGAAGTAAAAGGATTACAAGAAATCGCAAGAAATATGCCTCATCTGTCAAATCAAATTGCATTTTTAGTGCAAATATATGGGACACGATGGACACAAGCCCTCGCGGTCCCTCTGGATTTTTTTCAGGGGGGGGGGGAGCTTGTCATAACATGTTCCGATAGATTAAATCAGGGGCGGATCCAGGCTCGTGTATACAGGGGGCAAAAGTTTTTTTTTTAAAGGGTAAATGGAGAAGAGAACATTTTCTAGGTAATTTTTGGATCTAAACTTTAAAGATAGACACACTTTCAAGAGGCCACGGGCGGGGTGTGCCCCCTTCCTCTTTCAATTCGCCGATTCATTTTCAATTTAAGATAATTTATCAATAAAAAGTACTTTTATGTTTTCTATCATACAACGGTGCAGCTATTATATTACTGTATGATAGTTCAATCATGTTCATTTTTTATCTGCTGGTAGGTATATTTTCATTTTTTTTAATGATGCTTTAAAACATGTATAATTTTCTTTTAGTCTAGTTAAACTATCCATTGTGTGCTTACACTGCCTTCCGTTTGACACATTGTGTTTGTTCTTTAGCTTGTTTGATTGTATAATTATCTTTTAGTCTCGTTAAACTATCCATTGTGTGCTTATACTTTCTTTTGTGCAATCCACTTTAATCTGCCGTTTTCTTTTTAGCCACACTTTTATTTAAACTCTTCAGTCTGACTTCAAATTTACTTATCTTTTAGTGTGTTTTAAAGTTGTTTGATTTTATCGTACCAGTGCAATCAATTTAAGTGAACTTGTTTCGTTTAGTTCATAAATATAAGTATATTCCCTTGCTTTATTTGGCTCATTTAAATCCAAGCATGAATTTTATGTAGGTTGTTTTTTTTTCAAACTAAAACGTGTTCTGTGTTATTTCTATATCTAGTAGTAAATAACTGTGTATTATGTATTATGTATATGTTTTTATTTGTTGTTGTTGTTGTAATTTTTACCATGTAATTTGTCACTCACCTACATGGCTCCTTTGTAAAGCAGGCCTTGTGGCTCTGAAAGGACTGCCCTGTATTTTAAAGAAGACCGAATAAATAAATATAATTAAATAATCTCATAATTTATATCCATCTTGAGAGCAGAACTGGGAGCTATATTAATGGCACTTGAATGGATAGATGAATATCATCCAAATGCAGTTGTGATTTTGACAGATTCAGTCTCAGCTTTAGAAGCCATCAAGAATGTGGAAGAATCCAGCATAGTTTTTGAGATAGGCTATACGAAAAATTACTGGCTATAAATTATTCCTTCGGTATTAACCTAAACCTTGAATGGGTACGAGCCCACTGCGGCCTTTAGCAGGAAACGAACGAGCTGATTTGTTGGCAAAACAAGCTTCGAACAAACAACACACATATATCATAGTAAACCAAAGCAAAAGTGAATTTTAATATAAGAGAACCAGACATTTATTACAAATCCATGTGGCAAAACCTCTGGGAAAAAGCAAAGAAAGGGAGACACTTGTATAATTAGCATCAACAAAAATGTAAATAATGTTTTCACAATCAAAGGTTTGAACCGAAAAGGATGAAAGATTAATTCGCCAATTCAGACTTGGTAAATGTAACCTAAATTACTATAAATATTTAAATAGAAAACACTACACTGGACTATGTATGTTGCCACCCGAGAAGTTACGGAATTTTCCGAAGATCTTCAAGCACCGTCACCAACATCACCTATATTATATAACTCTACCTGTGATGAGTCATTCATCAATTTGTCTGATGACGCAACAAAGGAATGCCAATTGTGTGGATTGAAATGTGATGAGAAAGAACGCATTTGCATGAAGTGTAAATGCATAAATCAACGAATCGACCAGCTGTCATCAGATCTTAGGAAAGTCCAACATGCAGTTGAAGCTATTCTCGATGCTCCTAAGAATGTGAAGACCAACCCCTCCCCCTAGAAGCAGCGGAGAACCCCACCACCCGCCCAGAAGTCAGATCGTCAACAAGATCAGATATCATCGGCCGGTTTTTGAGTCTCAATACATGTATCCACCGCAACCCCCTCCTCCTCATCAACGTATGCAGTTTGTCCCGCCCACTTCAGACTTCCCAGCACCCTTCCCTCAACGTAGACTGAACCCACAATTGGACCAATCCCGTTACCAGCCGCCTCTACAACCCCCTTCGCGTCCTATGCAACCACCTCTGAATGAACCGACAATCAACCACCATCATCCCAGACCATCTACATTCTTTAACCATAACCTCTACCAGAATCAAGGTTTCGCATTTCCCCCCTCTCCATACAACCAGAGCCAACGCCGCTCCTACGCTTCGGTAGCAGCCCCGCCCACCTTTTACAACTACGCTTCAGCGAGCTGCACTTATTGCGGCGAACTCATCCATCGTGAACATAAATGCAGACGTGGTGTCCAGCTTCAATGCCGACGATGCTTACAATACGGACACAAAGAAAAAATGTGCCATTACTAGGTTGCAGGCCAGGAAGAGTGTGCCTTTGAGAGCGAAGTATCTTTGAAGCAAAGTGATTTACTTTCATTTCCTAAAGAGCATGACAATTAAATGTGCTAGTAAACTCTCCAAAGTAAAAGGATTAAAAATTGGTCATGTTCGAAGTCTTCATGGGAAGATAGACGAAATTCGTTTTCGGACCTCTAAGATCAATCTTGATATAATAATGTCTGAGAAAATGGCGATTAAATAGCCGATGAAAAGAAGAGAAATAGGCGATCAAAAACTGCACTCTATCGGAGTCACACCGATGAAAATACCGATTGAATTTTCCTTATGTAAACAAAGGTGAAACCGCAGTTTTTCCCCTGTCGGTTTCTAACTGCCGGTGAAATTCACTCGCTGTGGCGAGCCCTTGCCGGAAGTGAAGAATTATTACGTAATTATTAAGCCCGCGCTACATCTAGCTAGCATGCAGCATGTTCAACCATAAGTCAACAAACACAGCTGGTTACGATAAAGCGCGCGTATACTGCGATCTTTGCCCATTTTAATCGCTGTTTTAATCGCCCTTTTCTCCCGAACGTTTTCTAACTGCACGTTTCATCGGTGTCACACCGATAGAATGAGAATTTCTCCTGCTCTTGAGCAGGAGAATTTAATCGCCTATTTCTCTTCTTTTCATCGGCTATTTAATCGCCTTTTTCTCCTCTGTTGCTTTCTAACTGCCACTTTCATCGGATGCGTCCGGATGCATCCGATGAAAATCGGTGCAGTTAGAAAAGGGTAAAATTCTCCTGCTCAAGAGCAGGAGAAATTCTCATTCTATCGGTGTGACACCGATGAAATTGCCAGTTAGAAAACGCTCGGGAGAAAAAGCGATTAAAACAGCGATTAAAATGGTCAAAGGTCGCAGTATACGCGCGCTTTATCGTAACCAGCTGTGTTTGTTGACTTATGGTTGAACATGCTGCATGCTAGCTAGATGGAGCGCGGGCTTAATTATTACGTAATAATTCTTCACTTCCGGCAAGGGCTCGCCACAGCGAGTGAATTTCACCGGCAGTTAGAAACCGACAGGGGGAAAACTGCGGTTTCACCTTTGTTTACATATTATGTACAATTAATTTTAATTTTAATTTTAACTACGCTATCATCTATCATGTCACGCAACCATGTCACTGCAGTCTAGTCATACCGATGAAAATACCGATTGAATTTTCCTTATTAGGAAAATTCAATCGGTATGTCACTGCAGTCTAGTCACACCGATGAAAATACCGATTGAATTTTCCTTATTAGGAAAATTCAATCGGTATTTTCATCGGTGTGACTAGACTGCAGTGACATGGTTGCGTGACATGATAGATGATAGCGTAGTTAAAATTGATGGTTATCACTTACAGGAATAACAACACTAGAGGAGGTGGTGCCTGTATATATGTTCGTCATACCATTGTTTTTTCAGAAAGATATAACTTGTTAAGTATTAACGTAGAGGCTACTTGGATTGAATTATCATCGAAATCTGATAAACTTATCATTGGGTGTTTATATAGACCACCGAATTCTGACTCTTCTTATTTTGATAATATGCTGGATATTTTGAGAAAGTAGCATCTGAAGATAAGGATATATATTGGGTGATTTTAATTGTGATTATAAGTTTGATGCTGCAAGTTTTAGTGATAATCTTACTTTATATTTAATTTGCTGTTTTATCATTTATGAGTCTTATATTGTATACCGGGGCCCTGCTTACAAGCAACCTGCTTATTAAGGGTATCCCTCCATGTTCATGTTTATATTGTTATTTTAATACAATGTGTCAATACTATGTTATATTTGTTCTTTTTTAAAGATGGAAAATAAATTGAAATTGAAAATTGAAATATGATTGAAAATCTCTTCTCATTAACACAATTGATCCATAAACCCACCAGGGTTACAGGCACCTCTTCTAAATGTTTAGACCGTATTCTTACTTCTGTACCAGATAAGCATAATTATACTAAGTGACGTAGCTAAGATATCCTTAAGTGATCATTACTTTATATACACATGTATAAATGTCAACAATACTTCTAAGAATGTTCATAATGTAGTACGATTTAGAGACTATAAGAATTTTAACGAGAATGCTTTTATTGATGATTTAAAACATTCTGACGTACTTAATAATAATTGTACTTCTTGTATTCCCCTACGAGAAAAGTGGGTTGAATGGAAACAGGCTTTTTTAATTTGTTGTAACAAACATGCTCCTGTAAAAGAATGTCGGGTTAAAACTAGGCACTGCCCATGGATAAATTCTAATATTATTAAACTCATTTATAAAAGAGACTACTTAAAGAAAAAATATGATAGATTAAAAATTCCATATCTATTGACTGAATATCGAAATCTCAGGAATTCAGTCACCAAGCTCATACGAAAAGAGAAGAGAGAATATTTTGATTCAGTATCTGAGAGATACAGTAATGATAGTAAGAAGTTATGGAAGGAGTTAAGCAAAATTACTGGAAGGGGGAAAGAAGACTCTGTTTTACCATCTGATTTAGACAGTAATAAATAAAGTATACATACCTTCGTCTTGAAATCAATTAGTCCCGGGAAAACTAAACATAATCTCTCTCTATTGTCGAAAGAGAGTAGCCTTGATATCTTAGAATTTGATAGAAAATTACTTCAAATCTCAGCTCCTTATATTAATATTTCTCTTAATTGTCTTTTTAATGAAAGTTTAAATTGTGGACTTTTACCTAATGATTGGAAATTGGCCAGAACTACGCCTGTTTATAAAGGTAAAGGCGATAAAAATAATATTTCAAATTATAGACCCATCTCAGTTGTATGTCATATTGCTAAACTGCTTGAAAAGGAAGTTCAGTCTCAATTTTTATCTTACTTGCAGACTAATCATCTTATTAGTGTTGACCAATATGCTTTTTGCCAAATCATTCAATTAATACATGTCTACATAGAGTCATTGATGATTGGTACGAATCTTTTAATGAAAAGGAAAAAGTTGGTGCATGTTTTCTTGATATTTCTAAATGTTTTGATTGTATTGACCATGAACGTTTGCTGTCCAAATTGAATAAGTATGGTATTTTAGATACTGAACTTAAATGGTTTTCTAGTTTTTTATCTGGTCGGGAAAAAGCAGTTTATTTTCATGTTAAACTGTCCGAATCAAAGGACATAACTATAGGAATTCCTCAGGTGAGTATTTTAGGCCCCTCACTCTTTCTTGTTTTTATAAATGATATAACTGATTGCTTACGATTAAGTACGATTAAGTATTAAGTAAGTATTAAGTAATATATACGCTGATTATGTTGTCTTATATGTTTCTGATATGGATATTAATGTCATTACATCTAAGCTCCAAGCAGATTTGTATGCTATAAATGAATGGTATTGTAAAAATAGATTACGTATTAATACTAATAAGAGTAATGTTATGCTGTTGAGTAGTAACACACGAGGTAACGATGAATTAAGTCTGAATGTACATATTGATACTGAAACAATAGAACAAGTAAGAAGTATCAGATATTTAGGGATTGAAATTGATGATAGATTATCTTGGGATATCCACATTAAATCTCTTACCAAATCATTAAGTTATAAGATTTTTACTTTGAGAAAGCTCAGTAAATTTTTAAGCTCTTCCATTTTGAATGAAATATACAAATGTACCATACAGCCAATCTTAGATTATTCTTGTTCCGTATGGGGAAACTGTTCTTTACAAAACAGAAATATTCTTTTAAGACTGCAAAAAAGAGCTGCACGTATTGTCGTAGGGAATATTGATTATGATGTAAATAGCTTGAGTATAATGAATTCATTAAAATGGCAATCCATTGATACTAGACGGGACTATTTTTTATCATGTATAATGTACAACTGTATTCATGGAAAAGCCCCAATACGATTATGCAATGAAGTGGAAATGATTTTTGACAGACATGGTTTTAACACTAGACTTGCCAATACGCTGAATGTTGTTTTACCTAAGCCTAATCTTGAATGTTTTAAGAATTGTTTTAGATACGCTGGAGGTAAAATCTGGAATAGTTTACCTTCTGCTTTTCAAAATGCTAAATCTATCGATGTTTTTAAACGTATGTACAAGGACAAAATTTTTAAACCTGTGTAATACAATGCCGATTCATTTACTGCTTTGACATGGCTTATCTCTCTCTCTCTCTCTCTCTCTCTCTCTTTCTCTCTCTCTCCATTTCCCTCTCCCCTCTTTCTTTCTTTCCCTCTCCCCTCTTTCTTTCTTTCCCTCTTTCCTCCTTTACTTTTTACCAGTTTCCTTATATCTTCTCTCCTCTTCTATTTTTTAGGGTGATATTTTTATGCCTTTTATTAAAGTGATTTGATATTCTTTCCGCTGTTAATTTCATTTATTACATTGTCGTTTTTTTTTTTTTTTTTGGGGGGTGCTTTTTACTATTTTTAATGCGTATTATGCTTATATGTTAGTTTTTTTTACTGTTCTTACCTTTGCCTGTGAGCTTTGGTGATATTCATTATTTATATTTCCGTGTTTTGATCCTGTTCAGGACCATGATGTAAAACAGATTTTTTTATCTACAATGTATATCTGATTCTTGTTATCCTGATTAAATATATTTCAATAAAATAAAAAATGTGAAGAATGCCAGGCGATAGAAACAATTAAGCTCTTTTTATTATTATGCCCAAAATATGAAAGACAAAGAAGGGGAATGTACAGAGCACAAAAGACCCCTAATCAAAATCTAGGAAAGTAATATATAGGAAATGTGGTAGCTTTTTTAAAAGGATGTGGAAGGTACAACGAACTGTGATGCTCAGCTATACTCTACGCTGCAACATTAGCATCATAATAAATATTTATTATTAAGGACGTACGTGACTGTGTTACTTGCTGGTATACGAAGAGAGGCTTCAAACGATACGTCTTAAAATTAAAACTGAACGCAACTAATATTCAACCACTTCATCCGTTCCTTCCTAATTAATTCTTTAAAATAACTAGCTGCATAACAACACAGGTGAAATAACTACTACAAATTTACTAACATTATTAATTTCATAAACACAACGCCACAGGCTATCGTCGACCCAACATAGCAAATATATCAAGAGAGGACCAGAAACTACGCCTTTTCACTCTGCCTGGCGAAAATCATCCAACGACGATGGAAAACGCCATTAAAGCCAAAATATAACAATTAATCTCTACATGGTAAACATTCGCGAAACAGACCGAAGTTCTCCTCACGCGTCGATTTCGCGTATGTTGCACTAACGTGATTGCTGCGGTTGCGTCGTCCCTAGTCGTATACCGCTTTGCCGGCGAGTGAGGCCACGGGAAAGACACGCAGTCTCGTCAGTTTACAGTCCCTTTAAGTTGAAGTGTACGTCTTGATGTTGTTACGCCATTATTAGCCTCCTTTCAATTCACCAATTATTTTCAATTTAAAGGGATAGTTGAGTTTTGTTGCAGAGGGCGCTACACAAAATAATTTGTTTGTGAGATATTGAAAACTGAGTTTCAAATTTGAAAGAATATACAATTGAAATGACAAAATCATCTTTGTTTGACCAAAATTGGTTCAGAGACGGCTGAAATATCCTTAAATCACAATTCTCATATTAATTTTACTAACCCTAATCCTAAAAATAGTCATTTATGACATGAAATTGTACATATGTATATATATATAAATAATTCAATAAATAGTGTGTGGCAAAAATAGTCAACTGTGACTGATTGCCAAACAAAAACAAATCAAGAAGAAGAAGAAGAAGAAGAAGAAGTTGGTATATTCGGTAAATACGAAACAGCCGTTGCAAAACGAGATTTAGTGCTTATACGATTTATTCCAGCCAATGCCAATATATAAGAATAAGAGCAACAAACATGAGCTTTGAAGACATTTGCGGTCTTTTACATGGCAATCAACTATCCCTTTAAGATTACAAGTTATACATTAAATTTGCCTGTTTCATGTGTCTAGCATACAACGGTGCAGCTATTTTATTGTTGCATCAAATTCCGAACCCGGTCAATTTTTGATCTGCTTTTTTAATTTGCTGGTATAGGTTCCGGTATGCATGTACCTTTAAAAAAGGTTGAAAATGACCGGAACCTTTTTAAAAATCTGATAGGTTGTAAATAAGTTTAAGTGCCTTGATATTATTACGCCATCTGGGTATGGCGAAATTTACAAAATAGCGCCTAGAAGACGTCATATTTAAATAAGTAAATGACCTTGAAAAGTTTTGCGTTTTCAGTCCTCAATAGGGTCTACCATTGTGCCAACTTTCAAATTTCTCACAAATATAAGACCTGATATGTACAATAGCGTGAACCACAAAATAAAACTAAAAGATCAGACGAACATAAGAGAAGATTATGTACAACTGTACATACGACCTAATGTCACAATATTGCCCATATTTTGGATAGTTCTTTTCATTTATCGTACCAGGGTACTGTGGGATCCTGAATACATTAACTCCAGATTACGGTGACTTGTTATGGCATTGGACTCAAGTAGATATGTTACAAAAAACTACAGAACAGGGGGGGGGGGGGTGTTTTACAAAGATCCTAAGTCGAACCTAACTCTAAGTTGGACTTAAACATTATAGAGAGCAATTTGTAGCCTTACGATGAAATATATTCTAAAGCAAAAATTCTAGTTTTTTTAGACTTTTCATAATTTCCACATAAAGAACATGAAATCTCCTTGATAATAGAAAATATGACAGTTTTATGAACATTTTATGCCTTTTGAAAAAACTTTACATAGTATTTTCAAAGATGCTTACGGCTTTCCATAATTGTTAAGTCCAACTTAGGATCTTTGTGAAACAACCTCCAGGGCTGGTAGAATTATTTTTAAATTTAAATCATCTGAACATAAACCAATTAGTGAAATTCATAATATTTTGAATTGGGAAATTTTAGAAAATAGACAAGTTAGGCATATTATTATTTGATGTATCAAATATTTCACGATTTGGCACCTGTATATTTGAAAGAGAAGTTTATTGTTAAGACTACAACCTATGCCCTTAGAAGTACTAATTTAGTGTTGCCTAAACCGAAAACACAGAATTGTAAGCGTACGTTTCTGTATCGCAGAAGTAAATTGTATAATGGATTACCGTTCACTCGGCAATCAAGAAGTTTGGCTATATTTAATAAAGAAATTAAAAGTTTAGTTCGAAATGTTATGACAGAGAAATGTGTAATATTAATACCAATTATGAATGTACATAACATTGTTTATTGTTCCTTGTAATATACCCTTGAAGACTTGGAGGGGGTAGCGGGAGGGATTGGCGGTATCGAGAGGGTGGCGGGAGGGGGTGGTAAGGCGAGGGGATCGTTGAGGGTGATAATGCATTGGTAAATTAATATGATTGAAAATTGATATTGTGTGTAAATTAATATAAATTTTTGCTTTTGGACCCCATGGAAGAACAGGACCATTTTGAAAATGGTCCTGAATTGGGCTATCCAACCGTTTGTCTATATACGTAACACATTTACTTACTTACTTTCTTATCATTTGAAATGTGTTTTACATGTATGTTTTTAAAACTTGTATGTATATGGATTCCGGGAAAAACAAAACACTAAAAAAAAAGTCCTGAATTCATTAAGATTAACAATGGGTGTGTCGGAATTCATTACTGTGTGTGGCAGTGAAACTTGCCTTTCTTTTCTTTAGAGCAGCCTTTGCATATATTAAGTTTTAATGCCATGCCTTGCAGTTCAGTCATATTTAGGCAGATTGCAGCTAGCTTTCAAAGAGCAAAGACAGGTTTTGCCTATATAGCTCATATGCATCTCCGGGTATGAAGCAGCCGCGCTTGTTATTTTTGGCGATGTAAAGCCAGTTCCTTTACGCAGGAGCAGGGGCGTACGCAGGATTTTTTCAAGGGGGGGGGGTTTTAAAATATTTTGCTCCCGAAAATTTGAAAATCGCGCCGGCCGAAAAGTCGCTCAGTGGGGGGGGGGGGGGGGGGGGGGGGGGGGGGGGGGGGGGGGGGGGGTAAGCGGACACTTTTTTTTTTTTTTTGGAGGTCAAAAAAAATCGCAACGACTCAGCCAGCCGAAAAGTCGCTCAGTGGGGGGGGGGGGGGGGGGGGGGGGGGGGTAAGAGGACACATTTTTTCTTTTTTTGGTCTCGACATTTCAAAATTTGACATTTTTTGTCGTTGGGGGGGGGGGGGAAAGGTCACCTTATTTAGGTTAGCCGTGGGTATAATTTTTTTTTTTTTTTTTTTTTTTTTTTTTAAATAAAAAAAAAAAACAAAAAAAAAAACAAAAAAACAAAGGGGGGGGGGGGGGGGGGGTTTTAGGTTTTTTTAGGGGGGGTTTACATACATAAAAATACCAAAGGGGGGGTTGAACCCCCAAAACACCCCCCCTGCGTACGCCCCTGCGCAGGAGGTTTCCATCTTCTGACCAGATACCAACCGTTTTCCAATGGGTTTTTCAATGATTTCCAGACAATTTCCCGATTTGTATCCAAGCGGATCTACCACTTTTGACACTAGGGCTCTCCCCGGGTATATTACGGGCTTTCACAAGCAACTATTATACCGTATCCGGGCCGTACGCGGACTTGAGATAAAGGTGTTCCAGCAGACCAGGGGCGGAACCAGCCGGCGGCAGGGGGGGGGGGGTGGGGGGGGGGGGCAATTCGTGAGAAAATATTTAGCGGCGAAACAGCCAGCCGGTGAATAATTTTGGCCCCAAATATTGAAGATGGCACCCCCCCCCCCCTTGAGCACCAGGGGAGGGGGCCCGTCTTCAAATAAAGGTAAAATTAACGTGTTTTTATCAGTTTTTTCCCAAGGGGAAGGGGGCTCGGGCCCCCTCCGTGGATCCGCCACTGCAGCAGACTACGAAATAGACGAGATTGTTTTTCCTATATAGACAGCGAGCGAGGACCCTGCGGTAATCCTCATCTTTAGTGGCAATTTTCTCCATTCGACGACATTCGCGTACAAACTTTCGCGAACCGATGAGTTCAAAAAACTGATTAAAAATGTAATATCGAGGGGGTAAAATTACTTGAAGGGAACTATGATAATTTAATTTACTTGCTACAGCTCAATGTTCGTGCTATTTAATTCCAAGTGTGTTAAAGAAAGCATGTAATAATTATACAGTATAATTTTGATGTAAGAAAAAGAAAATCACAACGGTTGTGATATTCTTTTCTTACATTAAAATATAAATGCAATTTTAATCTATCTCGTTTATTTTGTTCCGCAAGGTCGTCAACCACCCCTAATACTATTATCTTTAATCGATAACGTGACATCTAATACAAATGAAACTAAATGGGAAAAGAGAGGGTACCCTTCCCAGTAGAGTACCAGGAATTAAATATTTTATACCCGTATCTAGTTCTCGTAAAAAATTCTCGTTGTGAATTTTATGTGGTCATCTTCTAATATTGTCATTCTTCGTTGATCGGCATGTTTATAGGCACACACTGTCTTCCCCTAGAGCTAGTAAGAATAAAAGAAGTTGTAGGATACAAGTACACGAAGCCATATTAGTGTCCAAAGGTACGGTAAGTGATTTCATTTTTCATTCTTTTTCGTGACATGCTTGCTGGATATTCAAGCTTTCCCTTCTTATATGTGTGGCGTTGTAACGATATATTTCGGTATTGAATGTCTTCAAACCTTTAAAATAACATTAGGGAGCGGTAAAAACAGTGCAAGAGCTTAGCTTCAAGATACGAATTTATGAATACATTTTTTAAATTTGCTTGATGAATGATAATAGATTTGTTGCTTTAGTATGCTTCTGTTCAAGGGTGTCGATTTGTATCCTCAGTTGGGGGGGGGGGGGGGGAGGGGGGGGGGGAAGATAGGTGCCAAAATATTTTCGGCAATGGATCAAAGCAACCAAGAGGTAGAGGCGTGTGGCAGGTTGCACCCCTCCCTTCCAAGTTTTTAAATTTTTCAAGTCACCCTCAATAAAGATAACATTTTAGAGAATATGGGATCCATGTGGGTCCCACATGCGCTTGCTACCTAGGTTATTATCCTATCAAGCATATAATCAGGATTTTATTTCAGGGGGGCGGTAGTGAGCACCTCCAAGGGGTTGGTGCAGGGAGGGGAGTTCCCCCCCCCCTCCCGCGCGAAGTGCGGCAGCTCTGACGCTTCATTAAATTATTCAAGAAAGAAGACGATTCGTTGTACCATTCTCGACTCTTAATCCTTGTCTGAATTCAGTTTCCCCCCCTCCCGCGCGAGGCGCGGAAGCTCTGACGTTTCATTAGATTATTAGAGAAAGAAGACGATTCTTTGTACCATTCTCGACTCTTAATCCATGCTGAATTCAGTTCCCCCCCCCCTTACCGCGCAAAGCGCGGAAGCTTTGATGTTTAATGAAATTATTAGAAAAAGAAGACGATTCGTTGTATCATTCTCGACTCTTAATCCTTGTCTGAATTCAGTTCCTCCCCCCCCCCCACTTCCCGCGCTTTGCGCAGAAGCTTTGACGTTTCATTAAATTATTAGAGAAAGGAAGACGATTCGTTGTACCGTTCTCGACTCTAAATCCCTTTTCTTCCTACGTCCTCTTCCTTATATCTTTCTCTCTCATTTTTGGGGGAGGAGGGAGGGGGCGACCACCCCCACCACCCCCTGGCTACGCGCCTCTATCCCCTCTGTCTCTCATTATCTCTCTCTCTCCCACTCTCTTCTTCTTTTTTGCACTTAACATTTACTAAGCTCGTTGCTTTTTAACGCTGCGGCTTTGCACTGATTTGGCGCACTGCATTTTTATGATGCTGTTGATTGAATAAATTGAATAAATTCACCAATTCCTGATGAAGCCGTATGAGCGAGAATTCAATTCATTCTTGTCTCATATACGGTCGTCTCATTCACTTCGTTTTCTATTTTTACATGTATGTATTATGAAAATGAGATAGCAAAATATGTATATTGATGGTCATCTTGCGAGTAATAACCATTAACTACTCTCATCGGGCTCTCATCATTAATTTTTTTTTGATGGTGAATTATTGGGGGGGGGGGGGGTGATTGTACAGGCCACCCCCCCACCTGAAATATTGGGGGGGGGGGGATATATCCCCCCCCCCCCCCCCCCCCCCCCCCCCCCCGGGATCGACACCCATGCTTCTGTTGCTCTCTTTTTCTTTGTTGCGATGATTCTATTGGAAACGGTCATGAAAATTTCAAGTCTATCTGCACTAGTTTGGCAAGGAGAGCTTGGACCACCCTGCGTGGTCACTGGCAGGTGGTTATCTCATCAAATCAATGCTAAGAAAAAGGGTACCGTGGGGGATCAACGGGTACCACTTAGGCATTGTTGGACGATGTATAGAGCCTATAGAGGGCACAAGTAGCTACACATAGTGCAGTCCTCCTTTAAAGCCTTTGTATGTAGTTATCTGCTTAAGAGAGTGGCTTCATGATGTAGAATATGTCCCCCAGAGTAAGGTTTTTGACTACCGTTCTTCCCTTCTTTATGGCTTGCTAGATGAATGACATTGCCTGTATAATGCTCTTTTTCTGTTTGCGTGTATAAATTTGTCGATACATTTTCATATTGTGCTGAACAATCTCAAGGCTTTTTGAAACATCTGCACATAGGATACAAGAACTCCTGCTTCAGGATACGTTGTGTGAACACTCTATTTTCTTGTGGGAGTTGCGTGAATTATTATAATTTGTGGCATTTATAAGGTTTATTTTCTTCTCGCTTTTATGTGTAATGCATGATTAGCATTTGATATGATATTTAATATGTTCTAGCATTCTTGAAACACCTGCAATGGGGATTGTTCTATACCGGTTTTATAGGCGGCAAAAATTCATTAATCAAGGAAGAAGAAAATGCAACAACAACAAAATCTACAAAAAAATTGATGCCGGACCATTTGAGTCTCTTTTGAAAGAGCGATCAATAACAATTGGAAGTGGTTACTTTGTTTAAATTCCACATGAAATTATACAAGTTTTTCCACATAATGGATTTGAGAAAAATCTGTTATAACTGATATTATCTTATATAATCGTATTACTTATATAACTTATATATTATCTCATTTTTTAACTATTCTTGTTATACATTCCCCACTCAATAGGAGACATAATTGTTCAATACTTGTGTTAGGCCGTTAGTGAATACGTTACGCTATCAAGTTATCGTTTAGATATGCCTCCTTTAATATAATAATTTTGAGCGATCTTCTGTAAAATTCTGTTCTTTAATCGGGTATTGTTCTGTAAGGAATGTTATAAAAATATTATATACATATCATATATATATATATATATATATATATATATTTTTTTTTTGGGGGGGGGGGGTAGGGGGAGGTCACATTTTTGGGGTGTGTTATCAGTTAAATTTTATTTTAATGTCAACATTGTAATATCATTATATCATGTACACGTTCAACGATTTATGTTATATCTCCGAAATGTAATTTGATATGTATGTTGCAGAAGTGCGCCTTGAGCATTTGATTACAGACGGATTCGGCGCCTTACAAATCTCGTATATTTTTTTCATTATTAACATTATTATTATTATTATTAATGCTGGATGTTTCCTTTTCCTAACGATCCATGCTCCTCGATTTCTCTTCGATTTTTCAAAGTCAAATGTATCAAAATTATTCATAGGGTTCAATTATATATGTTTTCATGTCCACACAAAATGCTTATTCATTTATTTATATCTATATTCATTTATTTATATATTTTCATTTTTTATTTATCTATTAATTTAGCTATTAAGTTATATACAATTTTGTATTAGTGTATTTAAATGTCAATTTGAATTTGAATTTATTCATTTCATATGCTCAAACGTATACAGAAAACAGACAATATAACAAATTAAAGAGATATTACATCTGTAAACAATTTTATAAACATTGTAATACAAGTAGTTTAATTGCATTTTTGGCAATTGATCACATTTGACAATTTGAATATTATTGAAGGTAAGACTATTTCTATGTGGCAATGCACATTGCACTTGACCTAATTCCGGAATGGGGTACCCGCACCCTTTCTTAAATTACAGTTCCCTGTTTCGAGAAATGTGTGTCCATTTCACTATAACATGCAACATTTTCCCTATCGAAAGGGGTAAGGGGTTAATCCCCTACCGGCCTAATTCTGCTCCCTAAAATTTCGATCGTCTAGTACAAGCCTGGTCTAGGACAGTGTTGCGGGCAAGCACTGAATTCAATGACCGGGGTAATAGTATATTTGTAAAGCGCTTAGAGACAATTGTATTAAGCGATATATAAAAGCTAAATACTATTATTATTATTTTTCAACCGGGCGGCCTCGAAGAGTATTTTAGTTATATTCATAAAAGTTTTTTTAGAATATCGTCATCCTCATAGAAACAAAGTATTAGTAACCGAAAAATGCCAAATTATGATTATAAACTTTTTGGTATTTTTGATGAAGAAGTAACATTTCAGAGATGATAAAGTGTATTTTTCCCTCGCTCGCTTCGCTCACTCGCAAAATTTAGAAACGGGATAGTTTCAGTCAGCGAGGTCCTCGAATATAACCATATTTATTGTATTTGATATATAAATGAAATTTATACCAAAACAAAGCGTCCCCCCCCCCTCCTGTTCTCTTCACTTCTCGAAAAAGTGATACATTGGGATGATTCCTGGCACCGAACTGACAGAATATAAAGCTTTTATCTAGTATCTATTGATCGCTAAATAACATTTGTGCAATAATAGAAGTAATATTTTTTCGCTCGCTCGAAATATTTGAGATTCAGATGATATACATGTCACAAAAGGGTATCATCGCATCGGCTTGGTTTCGAACTCAGGACCTCCCTATCATGAGACCGTCGCTCTACCTCTTAGCCATAATACATGGAAACACGGTCTATGCTTTTCCATAGCAAGAAGCTTGTGTTGGGTTAAAACCTGAGCGGTTTACATGAAAGATATGCATTATGTTATCTTTCAGATTCGTTGCTTGTCAGAGAGCTGTTGTGACGTCAACATTGATCAGACTTCGCCATGGGTGTAAAGACGGTGGCGATCATCGGAAGCGGGGTCAGCGGCCTGGTATCTCTCAAGCAATGTCTGGAGGAGGGATTCGAACCTGTGTGCTTCGAAAGAGAGTCGTCATTTGGTCAGTAAAGTGTTTTATCTATTAGATTAAGTAGTATAATATCGATATAGATTTGTATCTGATAACGTACTGTTGTATTTTAATAAGCTTGAAGGTGATTTTTTAAAGTATTCTTATTCATTAATGTTTAATTCGATTAAGGATTCGAATAGATGGATTATTAATGTACTGACTGTCTTCGAAATATGCTCGAAGCCACAGCAACAAACGTGTGCCCTCGGGCTGCGAGAATTGGTAAATTTAAATATCATCTGCTTCGAAACTAAAGTCTAGATCTATTGGAAAGATTCAAAAGTAGAAGATCATTTTCCAGATCTTTAGAAAAAACATAGGGCATTCCTGCTTCTAAGTATTATTTTTCAGTTATTGATATCTGTATTTGGCCTATGGATCTTCATTCATATACAACATAAACACAAGGAATACATATTAGATTCCTGGGGCACACAACATACATCTGCAAACCGCTATATTTGTATTATTATTATTATTTATTCGACAAAAACAAAGAAAATCATTGAATACAAAACAAGAGTATATTTGGAAAAGAGTCGCATGGATGCCGGGAAGAAAAAAGATTAACTAAATAACTGTAACCCGAAGGTCTTCTTTTTCTTCATCATGTACAGGCGGCGTGTGGATCTTTCATGATGAGCCTGTTAAGACGCATAACCGAGGCTCTCTTTATCACTGCCTGGTTCTCAACTCCAGTAAGAACATGACCAACTTCAGCGACTTTCCATACCAAAAGGCATCATCTCCGTACATCCAAGGAAAGGAGTTCATCAACTATATCAAGGTAAGTACGCAAACCTTCCATTGTCTAACAGGGGAGGGGGAGGGGGACTACGCCTTCACTGCATGAGAGAACCTTGAAAAGGCCGGAGGCGTCGGGATAATGGAAATAATGGAAATCAACCAACATCCCTTCACAGACTATCCGAGATCCGGCCTGTCTTCATATTGTTTAGCAGTGTGCTACTCAGTCTTTCAGTACACATCTATGATGATTATCCGAGTTAAAGATGATGGTGGTAATTCTTTTTTGGATAGCCCATATTTCATGTAAAGTTATGTTCCATACGTATGATCATAACAAACACAAGCTGAAATCAGAAGCATTATTCATTTAACGAAATATTTTACGTTCTAGGTAGCATTACATTCAAATATAAGCTGTACTAGAATTCCAAATGAAATATTGTGTATTGGACATTATTCTATATCGAAGACTAAAATTGCGAAGTCTTGTTTCCATGTTTATTCAGGCCTATGTCGATCATTTTGACCTCGAACGTCACATCCGGTACAGCACTGACGTGAAGCGCGTGGAGAAGGCCACTGATTATGACATCACAGGTCGGTGGACAATCACCTCTGCTTGTAACGGCGGGGAGGTGAAGCAGGAGACGTTCGATGCGGTGATGGTCTGCACAGGACTTTACTCCGATCGGAACATGGTGGAGTACCCCGGGCAAGAGGAATTTACGGGAGAGATCATGCACAGCAACGAGTACAAGAAGGCTGACGGGCTGGCGAATGGCAAGAATGTCCTCGTCGTCGGTAAGTATATGGTGGATAAGAATAAGGATAAGTTTAGGTATAAGTTGATAGTATTTAATAAGTGAAAATGTAAGTAAACTATAGAGGTATTGTAATACGAATATAAAGTATAGGCCTACATGTACCTGTATGTGTAAGTATAAGTACAAGTAACGTCTTAGTTCAAGATAGTGTAGATATAAGTGTAAGAGTCGAATATTATATTGCCCAGCTTTTAGTATAGAAACCCATTCCCAGCTTTTTCAATGGCCAAAGCCTTGGTAATGGTATACAGATTACCAAAAGACATAAAACTCATTTCCCTAGAATAATCCCTCTCTATAATTTATTAGTTTAGACTCATATTTGATTGATGAGCCTTTTTCATTGAAATGAGGATCGGTACTGGTACGGAGGCGCAACGGTATCAATTCGCTAAGAACGGTATGACATCGTCAGGACAGATTTTCTCGCCGTTGTTAATAATATATTGAGTGCTCCCGTTTAGTCCCGGCGATGCACATCGGCTTTATGTGACAGGCCATTAATCCTAATAAGGTCGGGGGGGGGGGGGGCATTATTTTTTCGATTGTTCGATCGGGAACGCACATGGATGGCGCCCCGCCGCTCGCTGAATTTTTCCTTTCGAGTCTTGCGCATCTTTTAAAAGTATTTATTTTGAAAATCGGACCTACAGTTAGAAGGTCATGTGACCC
The DNA here is from genome assembly GCF_000002235.5 of Strongylocentrotus purpuratus. Classification (NCBI taxonomy): domain Eukaryota; kingdom Metazoa; phylum Echinodermata; class Echinoidea; order Camarodonta; family Strongylocentrotidae; genus Strongylocentrotus; species Strongylocentrotus purpuratus. Next base: position 27,934,428 of record NW_022145610.1, read on the forward strand.
TTTGTCTTTGCATGTCAGCCCGAAAATCGCTCATTTTCGTGATTTGTGTACAAAACATACGGAAATGTCATTTTTCCTAAAAATAAATCAAACATGGGTTATTGGGTCTTGTTTAAAGTTTAGGTGGTTGTTTGGGGAGTCAAAGTAGTTGAATTATAGTTATAAATGAAATAAAACAACAAAAACAATAAAATACATAAGTTAAGAAAACAATGAAATACATAAGAAATCATCAAAACATAAACTGGCTCTTCCAATTTTTTTTGTCGTATTATTATTCTAAATGGTCTAATGAATATATTGAGTGAAAAAGAATCCTTAAATATGAATAATATATGATCTATGGGGGAAAATGTGATTTATGACCTTATTTGCATAAATCACCATAAATATATAAATAAGTAAATTTGACGATTTGGATAGAAAAACCACTTCTCGATAGATATACCACAGTTATTTTGTTCCCCCTTTGCTTATTGAAGGCTGCATTGAGTGCGCAGTATGTATTTGACTGGACAATCAAAAGGAATGAGAAATACTAAACATTTATCCTCTTATTTCCCTTTATATTGTGTTTTCAGGTGGCTCACATTCAGCGGGCGATTGTGCAGTCGATACAAGTCGAGTTTCAAAGAAGGTAAGTACAAACAACAAAATAGAGAGGTAGAATTTAATAAAATTGTTGGAAGAAATATCTTAATCTAACGACAAAAGATGTTTAACAAATAATTACCGACTATTCTCGCGCTGGGACAACCTGTCGTCGGGATAGGGAATATGATAAAAGCCCCCGAGATCATCGAGGCGATGATAGGTTGTCCAACCGCCAGAATAGGAGGTGATTATTGTGTTGCTCTATGTGCCACATGGACAAAACCTTTTCGACAAAAATGTGAATAATGAACACAAATTAAGTCAACACTAAACGCTTTTGCCCGCATATTACGCGGTATCTTTTACTTTCATTACGACCCTTACATTTTCATAATTTTAACAAACGAATTCGTTTTCACTGGGTGCCTGCCGTAGCAAAAAGCAGATTTGACAAAAGACTTAACTCCGTTTCGTTGACAATCAGCCATTCATGAAGACTCTCGTATACGGCTGATTTTCAACGAAACGGAGTTAAGTCTTTTGTTAATTTCGTCAATTGATACGGCAGGCAGCCAGTGAAAACGAATTCGTTTAAAGGTGAAATTCAAAGAAAATCACAAATATGTCAACGTATCACTAGAAACTGGTTGGCTAACAGATGGCCATCGTACAAGTTTGAGGTCAGCTACATATCGGGTGATTTATAAAAATAAAAATACAACCACCTCCATAGCAGCTGGGATATACGAGAGTTTTAATGACGTCATAACAGGGACCAATACTGCCCAAGCAGACGACATCCCATAAAGAATGAACATAATTGCAAAGCTATTATTTCTCAAATTATAATGAGTTTAGTGTATATAAATGTAATGGCATGTCAAACCGATCAAAAGGGGACATGACCCGATTCTGATAACTAAAATATTTTGCTTGTAAATACTCAGGATAGGGGTTAATTAACAATCAAAGAAACCAGACTTTCAAATTGAAAAGCCCCCGGATTGATATTAAGGACGGCAATGAATATCTACTTTAATACAATTATGGAAATGCAAGCACTACTTTAAACAAACAAGAACTTTGTCATTCTTCGTTCATTTTTCCTGATTGAGGTGTCATATGAAAGGGCAGAAACTCAACTTTCTAGAAATGTGAAATTTTCTTCGAAATTCAGATACCGCCCGCCAAATGTCTTTTTGGTTTCCTTCCTTCAAATTGCTTTTAATCACTTATGCGTGAAATATGCATTATCTGAATAGCATCACATGAAAGAGGAGACTCTAAGCTTTCCAAATATGTATCATTCATTAATTATAGTTGTGATTAAGTTATGATAAAACATCGATACTTCTCGGTTTCATTTTTTCTGGGACGCACTGTATAGCATCTAACTTAAACCAGGGAGGTGAAAGAAAGGAGGCGAAACTCTTGGAATTTATTCAAACGTATTCGTGTGTTCTAAAGCGTAACAATGGGATGTGTATCATTCCACTTGGCTTTGAAGTTCCATGCTCCGAACCACACTTCCACTGCAGGGACTTTCGGAAGCCAGGCACCAGTTTTACATTTATTACAAAATATTAAATTACCAGCAAAATTTCAGTGTAAATCAAAAACATTATATGGGATCGTATTGGGAATAGTGCATCAAACAGTTTTTCAAATTTAGTACTCCGTCCCTCCTATAATTTTTGTGCCAGAGTTGGTAAAAGAAAAATTACATCCTGACAAAAACTCAATATTTTAGGATAAAGCGTTAATTTGTGCATGTTTTAATGTCCCCGTTGTGTAATCCATGATTTACAATCTTCAATAACATTATTTAAAGTTTGCCAATACGTGTTTTCGCGTTTTTTTTGTATTTTTGAAGTTAAAAAAAGGATGAAATTACACAAGTTTGTGTTCGCTTGCTCTACTCTTTACACATTCAACAATGGATGAGACTAATCATTGAAAGGGACAGCGAACAGTTGCTGTGATACCATTTTCTGATGTAGGAATTCTAAATCCTGAAATTTCATGCGCTCTTTTATCTCACCACCTGGTCAACAGTTTGGCGCATAACTGTTCGGCGGCTTGGAGCATGGGGTCAAAGAAGAGCGGCATGATTCCAGTCCTTCTCTATCACGTCCCTGCTTAAACGGAGCTGAACAATATTAATTTGCGTGTGTAGGGCCCTGACAAAACACATTGTTAGTAAAATGACATTGTTCTAAAACTTCTGACTGATCATGCGTGTCAACTTACTCAGCTGCCCATGTTGACTACAAATAGAAATCTTTTAGATTGCACTCGATGATATACATGCATGCAGGAAGTAACACTATGAATATGATGGACAAAGACAGAGGACAAAATATACAGTTCCTCATTCTACCCTCAACAATTGCTGTGGTAGACAAAAGAACATCCCTTCACTGCTATTATGTAAAAATGTGTAGATCAGGTGAATAGGCATGTGACACCTGTTCTACACATGTTTACATAATAGCAGGGAAGGGATGTTCCTTTGTCTACCTGAGGAACTGTATATTTTATGCGCACGCGGCATATACTAGTACCGTACTAGATTTAGGAAAATCAAGGTTGACGCATTCTCGATCGCCGACTGAGACGACGTGACGCATGCGCAGTGCCTTAAAATGACGTCAAACGTTGCAGTCAACGCTGTCGACGTGCAAATCTAAAAGTCCCTATTGTCATCTCTAGTTGATACGTGACGTAGTGAACCGTTTCCTTCTTCTCCCTCTACTTACAGACGTATCTGAGCATGCGCAAGGGAACCTGGGTCGTCCAGCGGATGGGACCTGACGGAATGCCTCGAGATATGGCGGTCAACCGGCGTATCAACTTCTTCATCCCCGAGTGGCTCCGGCGGAAGAAGGTCGTCGACCATATCTACTCCAGGGTTAACATGGACAACCTTGGTCTCAAGTCTGTCAATAAAATGTTCTGCTCAGAGGTAGGCCATGTTTAGTTTGCTGGTACAGACTCTTATGTGACAATTAATGGGAGAATGAACATTGGCATATGGAAGTTTTTCGTGAGTTTGTAAACCGGCTGGTAACAAAGGCCCATGTTCCGTTTAATTAATTAATTGATTGTGGCAGCCAATCAGAGGTCTTTGTAGATCACACCCTGTTTTTTGTAATGTTCCGGTATGTTTTAATTCGGCTATCCGTTCAGTATGTCTGTGGTAGACCTGTTGTCTGTAGTAAGAGTGATTATTCTATTTTGATTAGGCTGATCCCTTTCCGACACTCTTAATATGACAGGAAAAAAGTTTTCACTCTGGAAATGTGATATCTCAGGACCAGTTCTTAACCCTGTTAGGATATTCAAAGTCGAAGTAGACCCATCCCCCTGTCGTTCAATCGGACTTTTCCGTGAGTTTAAAGGAATTATAATTTAACAGTCCCTGACACGTACTCCAAATCGAAATGGTCTAGCTAGGCATAGCCTTATTGAAGCCGTTTTTACCAACTTATAGAGCAATTTCTTCCAGCAGCTATTGTCGTCCTTTAAACAATTGCTGGTATTCTCATCATTATCACCTGTCTTGTTTATGGAAGCAATATTACCGGCTCATATACGTTTTCCAGAAACTGTTGATTCTTTTAAGTTAAACCTGAAGTCAAGACCTGTTTTCGAAAGCATACACTGATACAGTACGTGAATGTAATTAGGAATACATTTTCCATTCTTTTTTTCTTTCCTTTTTTGCTCTTCTTCCTAATTTTCATAATTTCATAACATGCCCCAGAATATTTTTACTAGATAATTGGCGCAATATGAAGTGCTTTATATTATTATTATTATCATCATTAAGAAATGCTTATCGTTGTTTGTATGATTCTGCCCAACAGGTTATGGTCAATGATGATATTGGTTCTAGAATTCTTTGTGGTGCAGTAGTGTGCAAGACTGGAATCGACCATTTCACCGAGAGGGGTGTGGTCTTCACCGATGGGACGAGCGTTGATGATCTGGACCTTGTGGTGTACGCCACGGGTTACCAACTCAGAGCTCCCATTGTGGACAACGATATCATCAGCGGTATGTACAGAGTAAAAATGCATGTGTATGTGGGTTACAGTGTATGTGTGTGGGTGCGGGTGGGGTGCGTTTGCCTGCATGTGTTTGTTTGTGTGTGTGTGTGTGTGTGTGTGTGTATGTGTGCTTGTGTATGTGATTGAGGGATCCGATTGATTTGGCACATACCCCGTTCTCATATTTCAAGTTTTATTGATTTATATTTAATATTTCTGGTTTTTATGCGAATTTCGGCAATCCTCTTTGAAATGGTGGTCACTGAGATTTTATGATCACTTTTATTTTATTTGCTGCTCCTTGGCTTCCTCCATGACTTTTCTCTATTAAATTGCGACCCACGAGTCAAACGATCCAATGAGCTCTGCCAGATTTTCAAGTAAATTGTGACAAAAATAACTAGTTTGGTACCGTAGATGCTACAGAGATAGATCCCTATATAGAACCCCTCCCCTCCCCGAAATTCTAGTTTGGTTTATTTTACCCAGTTTATACCCCTTTACTCCGAAACCTTCAAGATAAATTGTAAAACCAATCCTGACAATGGTCGTCAACTTGCATCATTTTGATGCTGTCGTTTTCTCTCCAGATGGTATGAAAGACTTGGAATTGTACCTGTACATTTTCCCACCTCGCCTGAAACATCAGACCTTCGCCGCCGTGGGGTTTGTAGAAACGATCGGAGCTCACGCCCCCGTCTTCGAGATGCAGGCACGCTACGCCACACGGGTCTTCAAGGGGTGTGCTAGCATCCCTCCCCAAGAGGTCATGTTCGCAGACATCAAGAGAAGAAAGAACTTTATGCAGAACCGGTTTGGAAAACCCAAGAACTTTGTAAGAAGAGATGTATAATCGTTTTCTCCTTTTCAAGTCCATAATGAAGTTGATTGCAAAGACTGAAAATTATAAGCAAGGGCAAATTCAAAAACTTATTGTATTCCATAGAAATCGTATGCATTTTAACGCGATGCGCCATTGTAAAGTTTGTACACTTTTAAAGATGTTGGACAAGGCTACTATCTTGTCTGGATATGATTTTTTGGAATGTCTTTGCAATCGTGTATATTCTAAGAATTTTTGAAATAATACAAAACAAGACACAATCGACAAAGATAATTTGTATGGCGTTATCTTTCCCAAATACTGTGAGATATTCAACTGGTTATCAAATAAAAGGGAATGATATTAGATCAAAGTTCACACGGACGTCAACCAAGAAATAACTTCAAAGACTTAGTTGAGAGAAAATTGAGCTAGCCAAATTATAATAATCACATTTAAGAATTGTTAACAATGAAAAACTTGAAATTACTTTATCCGGGTACATTTAAACATTTATTGGACATGGTAGTGGTTATTAATAACATTGATATTTATAATTGGACTTTAAAATCAAAATATGAATATGATTTGTTTTTAATTATTCTTTTCAGTTTCCGTCTATCCCGTACCAAGAAATGTTAGCAGATCGCATCGGTGCCAAGCCCAAGTTCTGGTCCATGGTGTTAACAGATCCTGTCCTTGCCTACCGTACTTTCTTGGGACCAGCACTCCCCTACACCTTCCGACTTGTTGGCCCCCACGCCTGGTCCGGTGCACGTGACGCCATTATGGACGTGTGGAACAACACATTCTATGCCACTAAGACCAGGATGGTCCCAAAATCCGCTGGAGGTCACGGAAGTCTCGATTTTGGTGTTCTGAAGTTTCTTGTGGTGGTTCTGGTTGCGCTAACCTTTTTCCTTTCGATTCTGTGTTGAATGATTTGCCTATTGATGAGGCGTCGTGGTTACTCCTCTATCATATTCTAAATAAAACCTAAAATAGAACAGGTACGACGCTGGAGGAGGGGTGGGAGGAGTAAACATTTACAGTGCGAGTCCAAAAAAGTTTTCACCTAGAAAATTGCTAATTATTTTAACAATAATTCATGAAAAGTAAATTATTATACATCTTATAAAAAAGTGTTTTATTCCAACTCATCTGGTATCATTTTTGTGTAGTTTGTGGTCACGCTTGGACGAACAGGAGACATTGTTTAAGAGAGTGCAAAAATCGACTTGCGCCAAATTGATGCCTATGTGATGTTCGAATAAAACAATTTGGATTTGGGTATTAATTCGGTCTTTGCAGATCCACACACTCAGTCAGTCAGTCAGTCAGTCATACATACATACACCCACCCACACACACGCACAAACAGACACACTTTCGTGCACTCGCAGAATCAGATAAATGAAAAATACACGCAGCCAAGTCATTATTACGTAATGAATATTTCTGTAAAATCGCACATTTCCCATTTAAAGGTAATACAAAGTTTTGGGAAATTTTGAAAATTGGGTGGATAGTGATTTTTTACAATTTTGATATATTTGGATGCCTATGTGGATGTATTATAAGCAATAGAAAATTTAGCCCCTAAAAATGTTCTGCTTTCGAGAAAAATTGAATATCAGAATTTACAGGTGCTCCCGGTAAATTTTGAAAAATTTCAAATAGCGCATATGGCCGTACAATGGCAGCTGCGACCATAAACATTTCAGGATATGTAGTTGTGAAATATAATTTCCAACGGGATTAGCTAATCGGTCGATCTTAGTCAAGAAACATTGTTTTATAGCTTAATTAACATCTTGACCTTGAGAGGGAGCTATAAAACATAAAGAATTTATTATTTACAATTTCATAACTTTAAACTCGATTTCAACCGCAACAACGATCACTGAATATTGTAGGATCGTATATGCTTCCAATATGTTCATTTGAACCAAATTCATGAACCCAAACCTTTGTATTTGTATTACTTTTAATATAAAAATGCAAACAATGCATCTGGTTCTTCCAAGCGTGACACATCGTCATCTATACATTTAGTAATAGACGAACATATGCTAATTTGCTGTACACTGTCTCTCTACAGTTTATATTTTCTCTTCCTTCCTACTATGTATACACTTTTTAGACGGCAGAGTGGTATAATTAACACGATAGCCAAGATTATCAAAGTTTTCTTCTTCTTCCTTTTCTTCTTCTTCTTCTACTACATTTATCATTTCTATTATCAGTTTAATTTTGTTATTATTATCATCGTTATCATCTTTAATAAGTTTTTTTTCTTACCTGTCTGAAAATAATATAATTTTAACTTATTATTTATTATTTATTTACTTATTTTCGACATGTATGTCGGAGACCCCACTGGAAATAAGCCCCACGGCTTTTGCAGGTTCTCTTGTTCAAGCTGACTTCATTTTGATCTGTTATTTTTTATGTTGTATGTTGAAGGCTCGGCGAATAAAATCAATTAATCAAAGGTAATTTCAGTATCCTTATATGTCACCTTTTGAAATGTTCGAACATAACAATAAAGAATTACGTATTCCAAAGTGGTATATATGTGATATACAATATAACATAGAAAATGTTTTGAAAATGCTCTCCGAGTTGATTTCTCGAAATATTTGCGATCGTGTTAATTAAATAATTAGTTTAAATATTATATTTGTATTACATTTTCAGTGAAAGAGCAGGATTAAGAACCCGTGAAATGTAGTGATATTAATGTTTACATGTTTTACCTGCATAATCGTGTCACGAAATAGCATAAGCATAACAATACAATTTCTGCAGTCGTGTTGTTATTCCTTGTGTGAATCACTCTTGGTGTAAAGTATCTAGCATGTTTATGTGTGTCTTGTTCATTTAAAAAACAAAACATTATGAGTGGAATCAAATTCCCTCCACTATTAAAGCTGCTCCATCAGTGGATGTTTTTAAGAAACTTCTTAAAACCTACTCATTTCCTATTTGATTCGCTATTATTTTTGTTTGTTCACTGTTATGTCAAGATTTGTGGTTATAATGTTATATTGCATATTATTGTAAGCGCTGTGATACAGTGTACTATGCATAGCGTAGCTTAATGTCTAATAATAATTATAATAATAATAATAATAATTATGGTCGGTCTGAGATATTTGATCGTTTGCGTACCATACTTTACCAAGCCTGTATTAGTGCATTATATATGAACATCGATACTGTTTCATTTAACTTCATATTTGGTCAAATAATCTGATTACAAGCTCTAGTAGAGGTTGGAAATTGATACAATCATCATGTAGTCGGTAACGTGGGGAAGAAAATCGCGTGAACTTGACCATTGCTTGTTAGTGGTCGAATCATCTTTTACACCCATTACATATTGACAGCATTAATATGTATTAATCATGCAAGGAATGTTCGGTTCTACAGAGTGCATCAAGAAACTGAAGTCAAATTTAAGCACGAAACATATTTTGGTGTGAACCTTTCATTTCTATTCTGCTTGTTTTGTCCCAGTAATCGCATGATTAAATAAACTTTAATAAAGTACCATATAGCTGTAAATTGCCTAATTTAAAAATATTTTTTCGACACAATAATTGGGGTGCCTTTATGGAAGATGCAAGGAGTTATTTTTTACAAAGATCAAAATTGCAGGGGAGCGGCGGCATTTGATATCGTTTTCACCTTTCCATTTTATTTCGGGCGGTTTCCCCCACGTTCCTCTGGATTTTACCAATGATCGTACTAAATATAATTACTTGTTTATGTTTATCTAAGATTTGCAATTTCGAACACCATGTGGAATGCCCAGTGTCCTTTTAATTATGTTCATACCAAATAATGTTTTGCGTGCTTAATAACAATGTTATCTGTTTTTTACCCACATTAAAACTTATTGAGAACCTTTCGCCACACTCATAATCCCCCTCAAACAAACAAAAGAAAACCGCACACTTACGAATTTCAAACACCATGCACGACGTAAATACACCAAGGTATTTTTTGTTGCAACTAATCCGTTTTAAGTTTTATTAGAAATTAATTTTAACGAGACCAAAAACGCATATACAATGATAAGCGTTTTTACAATAGAAGAATAACTTTCACGAACATACAAGTTATTTGAAAAGGTTCGTTATGGGTCACCATAAGACAATTTCGAAAGCAATCATTTATAGCTGTACGATTTTAAACGAAAACAATAATGATGATATTTACAATATCATAATATATACGCGATTTCTTGTTAATTTACTTATCATCAGTTATTTAACTGAAAAAACATAACAATCTATTCATAAGGCGTTCTAAAAAGCAATATACAATAATAAGCGTTTTTACAATAAAAGAATACCTTTCAAGAACATACAAGTTATTTCAAAAGTTTTAGTTATGGGTCACCATAAGACAATTCCGAAAGCAATCATTTAAAGCTGTACGATAGCGATTTTCAACGAATACAATTATTATAATCTTTACAGTATCATAATATATACGCGATTTCCCTGTTAATTTACTTATCATAAGTTATTTTAACTGAAAACCAAACATAAAATCTATTCATAAGGCGTTTCAGAAACGTAATCACGGCGAATTCCTTTCACCAATTAAAATAAATTGCCTGATATAATATTGTTAAAAACGTGAAAATGGTGTTGGAAAATAAAAGTCGCATTTTAATCTCGGCTCCAAAATCAGACAGGAGGGGGAAAGGGGAGCGAGAGAAAGAGACCAACAGAGAGACAGGGAGAGAAGGGGTAGGAGGTGGGGAGAGGGGGAGAAGGGGAGAAGAAGAGAAGAGAAAGAGAGAGAGATCTGCCATTGTCATTATCAAGAACACAAAACCTATTGATCTAACCGACCATACTGCCTATTATCGTGATTTCCATTGCCATGATTGCGGTTACTGCTCACATCAGTCTCGAAAGGTTTTAAGTCGAAGTCGATATTGCCATTTTTCTCTGTCATCTCCTGATCATCGACATCGAGTACTCCTCCCATTGTGGTCCCATACTCCTCGTGGATACCGTAAGCGAGCAGGCGGTCCTCGGGCTGGGAGGGTCCCCAGCTAGGATCGATTCGACAAAGCCGGCGAAGACGCTGCAGAGTCCAAAAATAGCGCTCATTAGTTTGTATTAAATACCCGATTTTATTACTTCATATTCATAGGTGATCGCTAGCAGTGTCCAAAGGTTCCCCCTATTTCGCATACCAAATAACATCGTCCATAAAATAGAACATCAGTTGCATAAAACATAATTATACAACTTGGGTTTTAAATGTAACCCTATCTTGTACACATTAAGACAGGCAACCTATTTGTCACGCGTACACTTTTCCACAAGACAATAGGCACCAATATTATTGACGGAATGATTGCTTTGCGAAATTAACCATTTTCGGCCTTTTCCTATTCCAGGCTGATCTTATGATGACAACGCTTTTAACTCGTTATAGATTCATATCGCACTTGAAACAGTTAAATAATTAATCTTGAAGCCTTTCGTACATTGTATATATTCAATTCAGCTGCACTTTTCAAAAATACGATGACCATTAATTAATTGATCATTTAAAAATAACAATACATGTGCCGGCTGGTTGTGCGTAATATAACCAACACGAAAAAGCCAACAAAAAAGCCAACATCTGCATTGGCTGAAATACAACGTAAAAGGCGCTATTTCTTTTTTTTTAATGGCTTTTTCAAATTATCGTCGTTATATTTATGGATATTTCAGCCGTCTCTGAACCGATTTTGATCAAAAAAGATGATTTTGTCATTTAAATTGTATGTTCTTTCAAATTTGACATTCAGTTTTTCATTATCTCACAAAACTATCCCTTTAATATAACATGAAGAGCAAGAGTTTGCAATATGGTGAATTATTGTTGAGGCATGAAAATAAAGTTTTTTTTAGATTAATATACCATAAATAATATTTCTTATAGTCATTGCTATTAAACAAACCTCACGAAATGACCCGGATGAACGCAGCATGTCGAAAATCGGAACACCTGGTATGAAGACTAGCGTACCCGCTATGAACAACCAACCAATCACGTGACACCAAGCAGGGAAAGGGCCGTTGTACTCTGGAAGCGACCAATTACTTATGTTATATATCAGGATGACCTACAAATACAAGAAAAGAAGTATCGTCGTTAATTTTAACGGAATCATGAGGGCGATCTCGCTCAATGTGTCCCGTATGACTCAATTTACAAATGGTATTAAAGGCATCGTTAAACAATGTTAAATTTGAGATGCACGACCCTACGTGTTATCAGTGTCTGTGATATGGTGTAATATTGAAGCCCTAAACAAATTGCGCTTTAAAATAATCAAGAAGTGCCTCAAAAAAGTAAAAATCTTTGAGTGACCGGTTTTACCATACTCGTTTTCCCCGGTAGACTGTAGTTTTATGAAAACCGTTAGGAAAACGCAAAATTTGGTTTCGATTTCCAATCATAAATATCTTGATAATCAGACAGGTGATCGGCTTGTAAAAGTCATGGGGTCTTGACTGACCTAAAGGTTTATAATTATCATTGCAGCATGAGCTAAATCCAGGATCTTGTTTCAGAATCTGAGACAAAGTTACCGGATCCCTTTAATGCGACAGAGCATACTATTTAGTGGTTATATCAAGTAACTCTTCACTGTTTCATGAAGTAAGTATGTGGAAAAAAGACGTAATGTCTTACACGATAGTGCGAAATAACCTGTTACAATTACCAATGTCCTAAACACATCCATGATATATCACAGTGGTTTGATTGTTTGGTGTTTTGAATGATTAATTAATGAAATTGAGGATTTGAACTTTTTGATTTTTTTTTTATATATTTGTAAAAATGCAAAAGAAAAAGAAAATCAAACAGAAATAAATAAATCAAATCAAATCAAATTTTAGACGTACCACCTTTACAAAATGTGTTATTTTCTTCGCCTTTTGATTTCGAGCAATTTAAAAGAATTGTTAAAACTTTAACAAGGAAACATCATCGGGGGGGGGGGGAGGGTGATAACATTGCTAAACTGGCTCTGGTTCAGAGTCTGAAATGCAATGTAGAGAACCAAGTTGGAATGCACTTAATGAAACTTTTGAATATTTTTTCTGTTGTACGACACATGATCCGGCGATAGATTGCTCCATAGCCACACTTTCAATATTTCGAACTTCAACCCTAGACTACATGTTCCACCAAAACCCGACGCAAACCTGCACATTATCCAAATAAACAATTGCAACCTGCAACCTTATGTCAAACCTTGAAAGTGACTTTTACTAATTAGAGCGGGTGGTCGTCGCCGGAGCAAATGTCAGAGTACCTTTCCTTTATTTTTACCTGAATTACACCAAGGACAACGAACATAAAGGGTACTTTTCGCTTCATCGACATATTAAAAGGTGTACAGGATCAGGAGACCATAACTAGGTCCTCGTCAATGAACGAAGATCCAGGAGACAAAAGGTTCAGGGTCCCAAAACACAACGCTTAGCAATTCATCGTACGATTTACTTTTGCGATTGATTGCACATAGTGTTCAATGCAGTCAGAGCAAAGGTCAATCGTATGATCAAGTGCTAAATGTTGTGTTACAGGCCCCGGAACACCAAAGATCAATGTTACGAAAGGATCCTGGACACCAAAGGCCCGGCACATCAAAGGTTCAACACATCAAAGGTCCAAGATACCTAATGTTTGGGTCTACTCGTTAAACGTCTGATCAATTAGTCTCAAAAGAATCACCAATTAAACCATTAAGACTGAGGAGCGAGACAAAGGTGCAAGAAAAAAAAAATCTCGTTCTTGTGGACTTATGATCATCCGGACTAAGACATGACAACGCAACTGCCCGAACCATTTTCCTCTCCGCTCAAGGTGCTACTTCTTTCTGTGATGTTTTGCAGCTATAGGGTCAGATCAGGGTTGGAGAGCCACCCAAGAGCGTCATCTGATACAAGATGCCTCCTGGAAACGTTATGAGATGTTTAAAGACACTTACCACGAGTATACCCGGTGTCACGACTATCCAGCATATTTTCCAGTAATAGAATGTCCAGTGGTTCACAGTCTTGTTTCCCAGCATGGCCCTTATGTCATTCTTAAGGCGGTCGAAGCCATAAACCCAAGTGAAGGAGATCGGAATGGCGATTCCGGTAACCATTGAGATCCAGCCAGAGGCGTAGCTGTCAATGAGGGCAACCCAATACGGCCCGGCCTTTATCGTAAAGAAAAACAATTAAAGGATTAAAATTTAATCTTAGCGTAGAACTTTATTATAAGAGTTTTCTCAAAAGCATAATAATATTGTGATGTGAAACCCAATAATCATATTTGGTGAGATCTTGGACCTTTTTAATGACTACGTAAAGCTGTACCAGTCACACACGCGCGCACCCGACACTCACACACACACACACACACACACGCACACACACACGCACACGCACACACGCACACACACACACGCACACCCAAACTCACATGCACACACACACACATACGCACACACACACACACGCGTACACGCGCACACACGAACACACGCACACACACACACACACACACACAACGTACCCTTATAACGCTCGTCACAATCAGGGATCTTTTCAATCGTGTTTTTTAAATCATTTAACATTTTATTCAAGATGTTTACTTCACAAGAGGGGCTTAAAATTATTTAGAGTTCCAGTTTCTTAGTAAGTTCCTCATGTGCACCTGTCGTAAGCGAATTGGCCTGCCTTTTAAATGTTATAATACTTATCATTCCATTTAAAATTCAATAGGCCTATTGTGACAAAAATACTACTTTTTCTCAAATTTGTAGGCACCTAGACCTTGCCCTGGCACGGATAAGTGTGAAATAATATTATCATGATTATCATTTAGCTGTTTTGTTTCTGTTGTTGTTGTTGGTAAAATTTTTACGGCGTTCATTCAGTATTGAATATATACGCCATAAATATCTTCAATTTTATAAGAAAATCAGTTATAGTCTTCTTAAGAAAACTGAGAATAAAGATTTGTAATGAAATAATTAATTGATAAGTAACGCAATTTATTAGGAGTCTCTGGATGGTTTGCAACTTCGTGTTTCTGCTTTTTTAAAAAGTTTAATCTGGTCAGCCCGGTTTCGTTTTTGTTTCTGTATAGCAGTCAGTTCGGGTCATCGCATGGCTACTTCCCAATATCTAGCAAAAGTAAGAGCCACGTCGTAGGTCTGTACTCTGTCGGGTCCCTCTCGGTGCATGTGTCATCCAGCATGTCACAGCTCAGTAGATTTTGTTTTAGTACATGGAAATATATAAAATAAAAAAAACTTGGAACTGGACTCTTAACTTACGTTCGTGACGTAGGAGAAGCTTGTGAGATATATTCCAAAACAGATGAATGCACATACTGAGACCCGCCATCTTCTTAACCGCGGCATCGCATCCAAAATGACAGTTACCATCGCTTCAACGCATACAAACTATCGAATAAGAAGAAGACTTGAATTAAAGGAAAGTTTGCCGTGAAATAATAATATCAATAACAACACTCAGAATAATACTAGTAATAACGATAACAATGATAATAAACAATAATGATAATAATATTACTAAGAACAACATAAAAAGGGCACAATAATAATGATGATATTGTTAGCAGCATAATTTTTCAATGACTTTCAAACGTATATAAGCAATTTACATATTAAAAAAAAGCCTTGGTCTTGTGAAAATGACAGGTGTTTTTCATCAATTTCTGTTATAGTTTCATAAAATATCCATGGGACTTTGTTCTTTTACTTAAAATGTGATTTTTTTTTGTTGATTTTTTTTAAAATCATCTATTCTGGGTCGTTCTTCATATTCAGTAACCAAAATGTTTTTACTAAAAATTCGAAATGAAAATGATCGAAAAGACGAAAAATCAAACGGTAAAAGAAGACCTGGTAAAACATGAGACAGGATGAAATGATAAACAGAAAGAAAAGGGAAAGTATAGCCACCTGACTGTCTAGTGCTAGTAGGAAAATCATAAAGAAGAATAAAGCTGACCAAACGGGTGCACCAGGAAACTTAGCTAAGGCTGCAGGACAAACCACAAAGACAAGACCAAACCCTGGGGAGGAAACAGACAGGAATATCGTTGAATCATCATAGAATAATTTCAATCAGTCAAAGAGTCAAGAATCAAAGTCATTGAAACCCTATCGAACATTTTATAAACATGTATCTAATATGTCTCTCGCCTTGTGGCCGTGCTCAAAGGAAATATTCAAAGATTAATTTTGTTTTGCTTTTTTTGCACTTAGTCTTGCTTTCGTTTTCATCATTAGCTGTAGTTGTTATTGGTATGACTGTAAAAAGACCATCACTAATATTAAAAAATTAATGTTAAAAATATGGATAAATGCTGTCATTTTTCCACACTCATCGATGAAATATTCTTCTTTTTCATTTTGCTTCAAAGTTCCTTCTTTGTGACGTGCATCATCAGCCTTCGACCAAAAACATTCTGCGCCGAATAAAAGATGAAGACATAATAAAATACAGAAAATATGTACAAACACATAAATCTGACTAAAATGACAACTGGAATGTGACAGCCGAGAAACTTGACCAAGCTTTCGTATAGATTAATGTTGGATTCTTGAAGACCTACCTCCTTTGACGACCTCTTGTACTGGAACTCCAATCTGCTTTGCCATGTACCCTAAAATGGCAAAGACAGCGAACCCGCAGTAGAGGCTAGTCAAACTGTTTCCAACGGCCACGATCAACGCATCACTACAAATGGACACAATAACGTTAGCATTTGAAAATGACTTGTGTCGGGCTGTCGGCCAACTGGTAAAAGAATGGCAGATTTTTCAAAGTAATTTAGCCTAATTATTTATGAGTTTAAAATCCGCCGGCTTTAAGTCGCCTCCAAATGATTTGGTAATGACGATTAACACCTTAGTAAATCAGACGTTAATTAATAATAATAATATTCCGCTTATATAAGCGCTTAATACAAATGTCTCTAAGCACTTTACAGATATACACATGAATGTCAATATATTTAATTTTTTGTCCGGTTTAAGCTATCAGTTTGGTACATTCATCAGATATACTTAAAATCAATCTCGGGGCCCTGTTTCATAAAACATGTTATTAATAACAAGTCACAATAAATGTTGTAAACTACTGAAATCGTGGCATTAGATTGGCTGAGAGCAACTTTGTCATAGAAATTTAGTTTTTTTTTAATTGAGAACATGTTTTACAAAAAAGGGCCCTGATGCGGTCTGTAACGTAGGGGGCAAATTACTTCTGCTGAATTTGAAATTTGTCACCTACCTGACAAACGTATTGTGGAACCTGTTGAACGAGGCCATGGTAGAAAGACCGCCTCCTCCTGCGCCTGATGAGAAGAACACTTGTTGAGCTGCATCCTTCCAAGGCTGAGAAAATGACAAACAGATAGGTGTTCCGAGGTTTGCTTAACTATTTTTCTAAGTATGATAATAAATGTTATCTGACGTTTATTTCAAAGATAACCGTTACTTCTAATTTACATATCAGGACAGATGTGCATACAAATAAACTTGTTGTAAGTTTTTGAAACATAATACACAAAGTCTTTAATGTTCAGGTACAATAAATCAACATGCCATATAAACAAATTTATCCTTAAAAGCGTGACTCGGAAAACGTTAATAGGTAGGAATTGTTGTAATAATAATTGTGAAATTGTAGGGTAAACTTGAAATAAAGATATGTAAAATGATAATAAAGATATGTAATTATATGATAATAAAGTGAGCATTACCAGTGGGTGTACAATCTTACTCCATGTAGGTTTCACGAAGTAGCGAATTCCATCCATGTATCCGTCCAGTGTTACAGCACGTATAAGCAGAGCTGTCATCATTACATACGGGAACAGTGCCGTGAAGTACACCACCTAAAAAAAAAGAGGGTTGTTGATGTAATCTCTATTCCGATTTATTTCCAGTTTTTAAAAAGATATTTCTATAACGATAGGGAGTCACACTATGATTATGACGGACAAAGAAAGAGGACAAAATATACAGTTCCTCAGGTAGACAAAGGAACATCCCTTCACTGCTATTATGTAAAAATGTGTAGAACAGGTGTCACATGCATAATCACCTGTTATACACATTTTTACATAATAGCAGTGCAGGGATGTTCCTTTATCTACCTGAGAAACTGTATATTTTGTCCTCTTTCTTTGTCCGTCATGTTCATAGTGTCGGTTAAGTAACCCAATTGGTAATTTGGACCACACTGAATTCACCCATTATGGATAGTTGTTGGTGAAGAAAAAACTACGACAATATACTACGTGCCTATGAGCGAAAGCTGCTGATCCATGTGTATTCTAAGGAACTTCCCAAGTGGACTGGGACAGAATGGCAAAAAGAAGAAAGCTCTGAACAAACATAAAAACGTGTCTCATAAACCTTTTGGCAATTAGTCTGACGGCTTACAAGACTATCAAGTCCACTAGATCAAAGGTTCACTAGAGGTGCGATAGCTCAGTTGGTAGAGCAGTGGTCGGCCATCTGGTTACTTACTTACAAGCATTTATGCTTTCTTAGCAGTCAGGTACAAAATAACCACCAACAACTTACTATAGATCGCGCTTTCTTGACCATGTGTAGAACTGTGTAGAACAGGTGTCACATCACCTGTTATACACATTTTTACATAATAGCAGTGCAGGGATGTTCCTTTATCTACCTGAGAAACTGTATATTTTGTCCTCTTTCTTTGTCCGTCATGTTCATAGTGTCGGTTAAGTAACCCAATTGGTAATTTGGACCACACTGAATTCACCCATTATGGATAGTTGTTGGTGAAGAAAAAACTACGACAATATACTACGTGCCTATGAGCGAAAGCTGCTGATCCATGTGTATTCTAAGGAACTTCCCAAGTGGACTGGGACAGAATGGCAAAAAGAAGAAAGCTCTGAACAAACATAAAAACGTGTCTCATAAACCTTTTGGCAATTAGTCTGACGGCTTACAAGACTATCAAGTCCACTAGATCAAAGGTTCACTAGAGGTGCGATAGCTCAGTTGGTAGAGCAGTGGTCGGCCATCTGGTTACTTACTTACAAGCATTTATGCTTTCTTAGCAGTCAGGTACAAAATAACCACCAACAACTTACTATAGATCGCGCTTTCTTGACCATGAACCTTGAACAAGTAGTAGTCTGATGGTTAAAAAAAACTCTCAGTCAAGTGTAGATGGGTTGTTGCCCGCTTCTCCGAATAATCATGAGCAGATGATGTCACTACGCGGTCGGGAGGGGTTCTAGAAAAAAGTATTGGGGGCTTTTCACGCTTTTAGGAGATGGGGGTGGGGAGGGAGGGGCTTGGTTCTTGCATTCATTTCCTACATGTGTCTCGCGAAAATTGGGGGAGGTGGCTTGAGCCGTCCCCACCCACTAGAACCACCACTGGCCACAGTTAGTGCTGGTATTACCTTGCCAGAAGTCTTGATACCTTTGGCGATGATGAGGAAAATGGCAACCCAGACGAAGAGGTTACAGAGAGCGAGCTGCCATACAACACCACCTGGTTTCTCGATGCTGGACGACTCCCGTAACAGCTCGTTTCTGGGTCGGAAAAAATGGCTGGTTTCAGTCTTTAGAAAAGTTCTAAAAGGTTTGATATTCGTCCGTAATTTCACAAATAAATACCAACTATGTATTCATTGGAAATTAAAATTAATCATGATAGGGAACAACTTAATGGTTGAGATCTTTGTAATACCAAGGTGATCCAAAAGACATCATACGTGTCGCTACTATATACACAGCAAAAAGGGAAATACGACATTGTTTATTGTCCAGAATTTTCAGAAAAAAATGTATCACCACCAGATGGCATAATGGGCAAAAATGAGACAAAAACCCGGAAAATCATGTTATCAAATAAGAAATAAACCACGATTTTATTTTATTGGGGGGGGGGGGGCACTGTCCTCACAACATCCCCCTCCCGTCAGTACGCCAGTGGTCAGGCAAATGGCGCCTCGGATGCGAAGGGCACTATATAACTATGTCTATAAAGGGCATAATACTTACGTCCAGTATTCCTCGCTTGGTAGAACGCGCATGTTCTTTATAGGATCCGTATAGTTGCTGAAATCCAGAAAAGTGTCGTTAAAGACTGTGACATTGTATCCAGCAAGTTCTTCATCCGACAGCAGAGTCACGTTGGCACAACTCCCATTGGACATTATAATCCCGTCTTGATTAAGGCAGTCGTCGTAGAGATCGCTGCAGTAGAGCGTGTTCCACTTGTGACCACACCCAACCCATGGCAGGTGAGACGTCAAAGAGGCGAAGAAGTAGTAGATGGCATAGGATATTACAACATTGTAGTAGCCGTTAGCAACAAAGAATGACATCATCTGACAGTATCCAATCCCTGATGAACAAAAGAATGAATGCAAAATATTCATCATTTCGCTATCTCTTACTTAACTAGAATGTCATACATCACACTTAATAAGGTTGGCGAGACCGAAGGTCCAAAGGGGTCGGTCTCGTAGGCCTTCTAATTACTAATAAAATCGCTTTCGATGAGACCGAATGTCCTCGGGATCGACGGTTAGGTCTCATTTCGATCCAGTAGGCATTCGGCTTTCTTGAATTTTTTCAAGTGGACTTTATAACGAAATGAAGAAATGAAGATCGTTCTGTCACGAAATTGATATTTCCTTTTAAACAATTTTATAGCAATTTGTACGAGATTGAGACTTTGACATTTGGCGTCCCATACAATAATGTAGGTCTATGGAGTCTTAAAGGACTAAAGGACTTACCTCTCATGATTGGTAATGCTCGCCATATCTTGGCAAAGTTGCTAGAGCTGTACTGACCAATGGCAAACTCCAGAACGATCAGAGGTATACACACGAAGAGGAGCAGTGTGCAGTAAGGTACCAGGAATGCACCTGTATTCAAGGAGAGGAAGAAAGAGAGAGAAAGACAGAGAGAGAGAGATAGAGATAGAGAGACAGAGAGAGAGAGAGAGATAGAGAGAGACAGAGAGAGAGACAGAGAGATAGAGAGACAGTGAGAGAGAGAGATGTATATATATAGAGAGTAGAGTTATACCTCTGACATTTTTACCTCAGACATTTTTACCTCTGACATTTTTACCTCTGACATTTTTTCCTCTGACATTTTCACCTCTGACATTTTTTCCTCTGACATTTTTACCTCTGACATTTTTACCTCTGACATTTTTACCTCTGACATTTTTACCTCTGACATTTTTACCTCTGACATTTTTTCCTCTGACATTTTTACCTCTGACATTTTTACCTCTGACATTTTTACCTCTGACATTTTACCTCTGACATTTTTACCTCTGACATTTTTTCCTCTGACATTTTTACACCGAGCCATGCTGAGTTTGAATACGAGATGAATACCGAAATTCCGAAATTATCATAAGTAACAAAACCAACAAACTTCTCCAATTCTAATTGTATGCATGCTTCTTGAACAATTCTTACTCAGAAGCTTGCAATGTATGTAATCTATAAAGATGCCATTACTTATAGCAGGTAAATTATAAGATAATTATACTGTTTTCACACTGGCAATATTAGCTTAACCCCGTACTATAGGTGGGGTTAAGGGGGGAGGGGTCTCAGCCCCACCTATAGTACGGGTTTAAGGCTATTCCACTTTCTGGCTTTTACCAAAGTGGGCTAAAGTTGGCTAACCCCACATATAGTACGGGGTTAACTAACCCTGCAAAATAGCAGGGCTAACCCCGCAATTGCGGTGCCAAGCAAATGAATGAGAACAAAAACGAAAAATAGTCCGGTACTACGCAATAGAGCGTATTGCAGCAGGCCAAATGCGAGGTAGTTCAAATCATAACATTCACGATATCCGGGGTTAACGAATTGCAGTGAGAAGAGCATGAATTTTCTTATTCCGGAATAGGCGCTAGTACGGGACTAAAAACATCGTGTGTGAAAAGCCAAAACAAATAATCCGTTGTTAAGGATAGTACGGGGCTAAGCAAAGTACGGGGTTAAGCAAAACCAATGTGAAAAGAGTAGTAGTAATAAGGGTTATGAAAAGAAACGTTTATATATTGAAATTAATTAGTAACCAGGTTTTTGGGGTCAGTAGTCTACACTAACTGAACTCTCAACTGGAGATTGAAATCCAATAAATATAAGCTGATAATTTTTTGAAAAGATCGAGCCGAGGTATTTGTTTTTAGTTCATCGTGGCTGTGTCGCTGCCTGGCAAGCAATATATGACAGGTTCAAATCCCGCTCGTTCCAGGCCCAAGTTCTTTCTGACTTGTTTTAAATCACGAGATCGAGCACACGGTCTTTATTTGCTGGGTGCAAGCAACAACAACGAACTTTAAAAAAATGTATACATTTCTCTCAGGAACCCTAACATATATTTTTTTAAAGTGAGCTGATAATCTTATTCAAAATTGTCACCCATCTTTAGATTATTCTTATTTGATTGAAAAAGTGATGTCAGCGTAGAACATAATTCATTATACAACTCACTCCCAGATCCTAGTCAAATGATTGGTCATGCGCGGTCACGTGTGATTCAATTACTGAGCCTATTGCACTCGTTTTCATGAAAAGGAGTGCAATATTTTCCAGTACTATTGAACTCGTTTTCAGAGCGCGCAGGAGTGCGCGTAGGGGTTAGAGCGCTTAATACTGTGTGTGCATGGGCCTATTCTTGCGCAGCACTATGCGTAAATGGGTGTAGAGGTAAGTGCGCTTGCTATATCTATATACTTATGTGTGCGCACTAAATTGAGACGTATTAAAACTTGAGATTTATTTGTCAGCCATATACTGTCACGAAACAATCTTGAATTAATTTTATTTACATCAAATAACAAGGATCTAGGAGTTTCGTTGTATAAAACAAATGATGCATGTTTCCTTTCGTTTATTATACGATCTATCCGCCCTCGTTGATGCTGTGTGTATCTAACGGCTTCGTGCAATAGATACACAGCCTCAACTCGAGTGCGGATAGATCGTATAATGAACTCATGCGCATGCATCATTTGTATATTGACCTGCATAGAATGGACATGATGTTGCGTAATGACTGGGAATGGTACACTAAGAGCCATCGAGGCAAACATCAACCATCTTGTTACTCTAGCATCTCAAACAGGTGAAATCATTTAACAGTTCTATGTACGTCTTTGGGCATGTTTACACAGCAAGGGGGACCGTGGGCGGACCGTGGATCGCGCTATCGTAGCGCGACCCACGGTCCGCGCATTGGCATTCGCCGGTGTGACCGCGCCGTTTGTCCTACCAGTTTCGTTTGTCCGTCGGACATAATATGCGGGTTTTCTGCTCGCACGGATCGTCCGAGGGACGATCCGTGCGGATTGCTATCCGCGCAGTCTGTCCCCCCATTGTTTTACGTGTATATTTGATAAAAGGAAGAAACTCGGCAAATCAATGTATTTAGACTCATTGTAAATCATGTGGTTGGCATTTTTTCTAGAAATTACATAATAATAACTCTCTACAATTTTTTAAAGCAAATGGGCCAGTCCTTTTAAAAGTAGAAGTGAATATTTTCTTTAAAACATTTATTCTATGAAGGCATACTCGTGATATTGGCCCCACAATTACTGTTGTAATCGATTGTACGTGGCTTCGTACTTACGGTCAGATGAGCATATTTTAATACCATATTCATGACACTGGCAGGTCACTAATTGGCGTATGGTCCAAGGGGCGGAGCCCCCGGAAGCGCAGGGGTTTTAGGCATTACAATTAAGGTCAGATTAGCATCCAGGGGCCAGCCTTAGGGCCCAAGATGGGGTCCAGGGGGCAGAGCCCCCGGAATTAGCTTAGGGGTATGGGCATTTAATTACGGTTACATGAGCATACTTTCTTTTCTATTTCTTTCTATTTAATTCTCTTTAATATACTTTTTCAAAAGTGTGGGGGTAGGAGGGGGGGGGGGGGGGGGGGGGGGGCTTAAGCCCCCAAGCCCGCCGTTCCGCGGGACCTGACATGTCGGCCTCTAACTAGTAAATAAGCACATTTCTTGCCTGACTGTACATTGTGATATATGTCATTCTCCAACAAACGCATAAAAAGTATAATTTACTAAAAAGCGAGGAAAAATCCCGGAAAATTAGGCCATTTCAGCAACATCTGTATATCACTGGTCAAATTAGAAAAAAAAAAATCACTTTTAAAGTTTATATTGGTGGGGGGGGGGGAAGGAACTGGCTGAATACTTACACCTATGGTGTCGAGGGGCTCTTTCTTCATTTTTTTGTTCGGTAATAAATAAGGTTAGTTGTGTGGGTGTCACTCAGGCGCGGATATACGGGGGGCGATGGACCCGCCCCCCCCCCTCCTTGAAAAAATAAGAAAGGAAAGGAAAGAAAAAAGAAAGGAAAGGAAAAAGTAAAGAAAGAAGGGCTAAAAATACGAGTTAGAAGTAGACCCATCAGGGCACTCACTTATCCGTATCAGGAGGAAAAATACACGGGGGCTCGGGGTTAATTAGCCCCCGAAATGCCAAAAAGAGCCCCCGAAAGTCATAAAAGTAACCCCCGAAATGTTTAAAGTATTTTTTCTCTGATCCGTATATAGGAAAAGGCAGCTAGCCATACTCCGATATTTGGGTCGTTTTCCGATCAGAACTAGCCCTAACTATCATTCCAGGATTTTTTGTTTCAGAACCTAAAACAAAGTTACCCAATCCCTTTAAGTTTCAAAAAATAGACTTCATTGAACTGTAATTAGGCTTAGGAACCGGGGGAGGGGATTAGGGGGCACAGCCCCCCCCCCCAAAAAAAATATTGGGGGGGGGGGGGGGCTCAGAGATCATTGAGCCCCTCCCCCCTCCAATATTTTTGGCGGGGCTTATAGATATCATTAATTGAGCCCCCCAATCTTTTGGTGGGGCTTAGATATCATTGAGTCCTTAGGGGCTAAGATACCATTGAGCCCCCAATATTTTAAGTGGGGCTCAGATATCACTGAGCCGCCCCGAGACTTATTGCGGGGCTCGGATATCATGAACCCCCCTCCTCCCCAATTATTATATTCTAGGCATGAAACTCATGTATACCTATAATCTACAGACGTACCATTCAAATATAAACATTTTATAAATATCTATTTAGGGAGGAGAGAGGGGGGCTCAGACATCGGATCTCGCATATCATTGACCCAAAAAATATATTTGGTAGATCTCGGATATTATTTAAACCCCCAAATATTTTGGAGGGACTCTGATATCATTGAGCCCCCCCCCATATGTTGGTGGGGCTCAGATATCATAAGCCCCCCCCCCTCAAGTGTTTTTGGTGGGGCTCGGATAACATCACGGAGCCCCCCGATATTTGTGTGGGGCTCGGATAACATCACGGAGCCCCCCGATATTTTTGAGGGGCCCGGATATCATTGAGCCACCCCCCCCCCCCCCCCCAAAAAAAAAAAAAAAAAAAAAAAAATCGGCCGGGCTCGGTTATCATGAGCCCCCTCCCCAATATTCTGTTCGTGCTGATGAGTTGAGGGAAGTGTATGCCGGAGATATTGACTTTGTAGCATTAACTCGGCAGCTAACAAGCCTCCAAGACGTGTGCGACGAAGAGAGTAAACCTATCAAATATACATTAAAACAATCTGTGAGATTTTCAACAACAGTCCAATCTATAAGAGATCATTCTCAGAGGTGCACATCCTTCTTCTCATTTACCTTACAATCCCGGTTACAACGGCAACTTGCGAGAGAACATCCTCTGTCTTGAAACGGATCAAAACTTCTCTGATAAGTACAATGACCCAAATAAATCTCAACCAAAGCTAAATATTACACATATATAAATCTCGTAAAGATAAACTGAACTTGAAAACTATTGCCCAAACTTTGTTTCCAGGAACACAAGAAGACAAAACTTCTTTGGCACATTTGTCTGAGGCTGCATGAAAAGAAGAAAAGTCTGAAATTTTTCGCCGCGATGACATAGACGAGGAACAAAGAATTTATTTTCAGGTGCAAATTAAAGACAAAGAAGGATCTCAGAATTATATTTTTGGGTGGTGCCACATTTCTGTTTTTAAATATGTCCGATTATAGGCATGTGTGACAATAAAAGTTTTGTTTTTCACGTTCCTGGGGTATTATTTTTTCCAAAGGTGTTAAATGTGTGTTTTGTCATACTTAATAAAATAAACTGATAATAATCTTATAATTCAACGATTTCTTCAAGTAGGCCTACTTTTATTAATTTCTTCGACTGCTTAAAAGTAAAGCTACAAGTGCTTTGTTATTGTAGAGCTGTAGTGTGAACAGGTTACTTAGTAATTCACATTCATAGATTGGTGCACATCATTATGCTTGATCATCCTCTCCTATCTGTTTGTTTTCATTCCTCTGTTAGTCATCCTTTATTTGCTACCTATGATATTTGAATATTCATTATTTCCTTTTATTATGTAAATGATCATGTAAATCCCTATATATGCAAAATAAACCCTGGAGGTTTAAAGTTGTAAAGCCCATGGCAGTTCAACACACGCAATCATGAAACAAGGTGTCTTCATCGAAGTGTCTCTGTAAGTTTAGAACCACGCCCTGTGCCTGCCGGCTCAGGCCACTCTACATTCAGGGGCGTCGCTAAAGGGGGGGGGGGGGTGTGGGGTTGAAGTCGGTGGTATTTTTTTATGTCGGTCGGCCAGCAATTTGTTCCCCTTAGAACTGTGACTTTTTATCGGACAAAGAATTTTTTTTGAAAATTCAGACAATGATTTAGAGTCGGTTCAATGAATCGTCTTCTTTTTCTAATAATTTAATGAAACGTCGAAGCTCCCGCGCTTCGCGCGAGAGGGGGAGAAACTGAATTCAGACAATTAGGGTTAAGAGTAGAGAACGGTTTCTTCTTTCTATAATAATTTAATGAAACGTCTAAGCCTACGCGCTTCGTGTGGGATGGGGAAACTGAATTCAGACAAGGATTAAGAGTCGAGAACGGTACAACAAATCGTCTTCTTTTCAAAATAATTTAATGGAACGTCTAAGCTACTGCGCTTCGCGCGGGATGCCTTTCACCCATCCCCTCCCCCACCTAGGGAGCGCTTTGCGCACTCTTTAAGTGATTCGTTTGCTCAATACCGCCCCTCCCTGAAATAAGATCCTAGCTACGCGCCTGCATTAAAATATATAGCTATGATGCTTACTAAGTTCACGAAATAATTTGTATATTGATGTCGTCGACGACAATGACCATTTGCGCATAACAATTTAGCCTTTGGCCCCGGGTTTATAGGGTTAAATTTGTAGATATTGGAACATTTAATTTTGTCGGTAATTAATTGGTGGCTTGTTTTGTCGGGAATCGTTGACCTCTATCCCCCCCCCCCCCCCCACTGAAAAAGGACTAGCGACGCCACTGACGACACATCAGGCCTATACTTGCGTTTTGTGAGAGGCTCAAGTATCCGGGCCAGCTATTTATAGTTGAGTAAGTTTTGAAGAAAAACAAAAACGAGTACTCGCTCTCCAATCGTATTGGTTATTGGGGAATTTCGAATGTCATCAAATATGTTTTTTTCCTTTTAACATAATAATTGTTTTGCGACTCAATTCAGGCCTGACTAAATATAAACTTTTTCGTAAGGCAACAGACAAGTAATTTAGTCATATACCTGATTAACATTTGAAGATTTCCTATACTAGTGCCTGGCCGTGCGTGCTCCATATTTGAACACTAAGTTGCACCTGAAATTGCAACATGTGCATTATAAGCTCCAAACGCTTTCTTTCATACAAATACACCAACAAAAAATCCCCAAAGCTTGAATGCATACTATTTCACAAGATGTAATTAAACAATATGAATTATATTAATGATACACTGACATGTACATGCAAATGCATGATAATTTTTGCGCTTCTTGCTCCCAGCAAGATAGTTTCCTCCTACATTTAATTTTGTTGCTGTTATGAGTTTATGAGTTTATATTCATATTTTTGTTATCAAACAGGAATAAATAAATGAATATATAAATACATTTGTACAATGATAATTGTAAAATGATGATAGAAGAACCAATGAAAATCGCAACTGATCTTCCCTAATTCCTTTTCTTTTCTTCATCTTTGTTTTCTGTCCCTTTCTCTCCTCTTTCCCTTTCACTTCTCTTACTTCTCTCTCTCTCTCTCTCTCTCTCTCTCTCTCATTTAAGTTTGCTGAGGGTGGCAGGGGCCTTTCGCCCCCTCCCCCCGATCCACACGATTTTGGTGGGATTAATCGCAACTGATCTCTGCTTCTTTTCACCCTTTTCTTTTCTTCTTCCTCTTTTGTGTTCCATTTTAGCTCTCCTCTTTCCCAACTGATATCCCTTCTTTTTTTTCTTCTTTTGTTTCTTACCCTTTCCTTCCTTCTCTCTTGTTTTGCGGGGGGGGGGGGTGAGGCAACAGCATGGGCGGCAAGGCCCTTCCGCCCCCCGATCTCCTTCTTTTCTCCTTTTTCTTTTCTTCCTCTTCTCTCTTCTTTCCCTTTCCCTTCTTTTCCTTCCTTCTCTCTCTCTCTCTCTCTCTCTCTCTTTTTGTTTGCCAGGGGAGGGCAGGCAAAGGCCTTTCGCCCCCGATCCACACCGCGTGGTGGGAAAAATCACAATTGATCTCCCGTACCTTTCTTTTCTTTCCCTTTCCCTTCTCTTCCGTTCTCTCTCTTTCATATTGCTCCGATTGTCTCATTTTCGCTCGCGTGAACATTGCCAGCACGAACCACTGACCTCTACCTCCTGAACGGATCATCGCCCATTTCCATTCACTATACGTTACATACGAAAATGGTCTATTCAGTCAAACCCGACCCAGTGAGACCCTTGTTCAACTCGATTCTTTACAAATGCATAAATACATAATCAAGTTTAAGTTTGAGGATAAAACCATTTTTCTTCTAGTGTATACAAAAAAAAAAATATTTTTTTTGATGCCCATAAATCTCTCGCAGTGTTTTCTATACCATCTGAGAACCATTCTTGGTGCTTTCTTTGTATCAGAAAACCATTCTTGGTGCTTTCTTTGTGTTTTGAACTCAAGGCTATTTCGCCCTTCAAAACCTTAAAGGTGAAATTCAAAGAAAATCATAAATGTGTCAACTAATGTATTACTAGAAACTGGTAAGCTAACAGATGGCCATCGTACAAGTTTTAGGTCAACTACATATCGGGTGATTTATAAAAATACAAACGCATCCACCTCCATAGCAGCTGGGATATACGAGAGATTCGCCGGAAAAAATAACGATGTTTTAATGACGTCACTTTATGGACCAATACTGCCCAAGCAGACGACATCCCCTAGAGAATGAACATAATTGCAAAGCTATTATTTCTCAAATTATAATGAGTTTAGTGTATGTAAATGTAATGGCATGTCAAACCATTCAAAAGGGGATATGACCCGATTCTGATAACTAAAATCTTTTGCTTGTAAATACACAGGATAGGGGTTAATTAACAATCAAAGAAACCAGACTTTCAAATTGAAAACCCCCCGGAATGATATTAAGGACGGCATTTGTTTCCTCTTGAAACGCCGAACATACCCCGGTGTGTGCAGTTGAATATACAATGGCGTCTTATTTTGTTTACAAGCGACAGATTCCTTTATTTTTGTATCGCTGCATTTGTCATCAAAATAAAACCATGCGCGGGGTTTAGAGTGAGGCAATAGATTATTCATTTAGCCTGACGGTAGTGAAGTAAGAGAAATAACTTAAGAGAAGATGAAAACACAGGCACTGAACATGTGTGAGATGTCATGGGACATGGTCTGCTTGTGCAAATCATGTCCATACTGTGATCTCACACATCTCAGCAGCGTTCGGAGAGCTCTTCAGGTGCTATGCCGGGGCTGTATTTAAGCGTTTTGTAATTTATAATAATCATTACTTCGAATGTTTCCAAGCATTGAATTTTGATAACCTTGTCAAATCAAAGTTTCAACTTTGCAATAATCTATGAATATCTACTTTAAGCTTATTATTCACGAATTTCCCTCGTAATATTTATTTTACACAGATGAAAGTACAATGTAACTATTACAATACAAACAGAATGTGAAAACACTTTATTAATACGATCATGCAAAAGAAAGTAAAGGATTATAGGTCCCCTTGCCTTAATCCTTTCTAAATATCAAAATAACCGGTTTATACATTGCCATTAAAAACACAACTTTGAGTTGTAGTACACTGGAGCCTTTACCCTTTTTACTAAAAGATGGTCAAAATCCAAGGGATATTAAAACACCTCTTGTAAAAACAAAAAACAATGGACACGGAGTCGAAAGCTTTTTCAAAATCTATCGCCAACAAATTTCCAGCAATCTTCTTGTGCGTTATAATTATGAAAAATTTGGTCATCTATAAGTCTGATGGCCTCACCAATATTAATGTATGTCAAATATTCTACCTGGTCTACTTTGATTATTTCATGTCAAACTCAAGGCTTAATTCTTTGCTAAAAGAACTTTTTGCAGTCTACATTTATTAGGGATATAGGGCTATAATTCGCAATGTGTAATGGCCCTTATTTTCTCCTCTTTTCGAACCAGAGTA
Source organism: Strongylocentrotus purpuratus (assembly GCF_000002235.5). Taxonomy (NCBI): domain Eukaryota; kingdom Metazoa; phylum Echinodermata; class Echinoidea; order Camarodonta; family Strongylocentrotidae; genus Strongylocentrotus; species Strongylocentrotus purpuratus. The sequence continues at coordinate 27,964,552 of NW_022145610.1, forward strand.
ATGACCACCAGCTTTTGTGAAGAAGAGAGTTCTCTCCTTAAAGGCCAAAAAAAAAAAAATCATTTGGTTGTCCTCGACCGCCCGCTCGTCTTTTTTTTTTTTTGGGGGGGGGGAGCAATCTTAAACGCAAAACATCATTTTATGCATTTTGCAAGGATAAAAATTATTAAACTTGCCATTTTTTTTTTCTATGAAAAAATGCCTTTCACTCAAATCAGGTTTTGAGCATTCTTTAACTCATTTTAAGGCTCATCTGTACTAGTTTACAGGAGGGATTAGACCACCCTGCAAGGCCACTGGACATGTGGTAATCTCATCAAATCAGCTCTCAGTTAACATAAGATGAAGAGGATCACGGGGGACTAATGGTCACCGATTAGGCATTGTTTGCTATATAGAGGGCGCAAGTAGCTGTAAGTAGTACAGTGGGGAATTAAAATGTGATGTATTTCAAAGCCAAAAATACTTTCTGTGTTGGTCTTGATATTCATTGTACATTAAAATAGTCTTTTACCATTTTCAAGTGTTTTATTGACTTCGTTTGTTTAAATGCTTGACATCCCGATGATTTTTTCATTTTATTGAAAAACAATTTTATAATTTTTTTTTTATTAAATGGGGAAAAAAAAAAATCAAAAAAAGACCCCCCCCCCCCCAAAAAAAAAAAAAAAAAAAAAACGCCCGCCCGTCCCTTCTCCAGAAAAGCAATCGAGGACAACCAAATGATTTTTGGGGCCTAATGGAAGCTTCGTTAAGAGCTCCTGTGTGTGTATTGGGTTTTACAGAGGTGTATCGATCAGATATGATTATTTACGTCTGGGGAGTGGGGACCGACCTTTAAACGTCACCATCCGAAAGACGTTACTCAGTTTCGAATCTGCGCGTCCTCGGCTGAATCAGTTTTGTTAGCTGGACTACAGGCCCACGCCACGACGCCTTCAATAAATGGCTAAAATAATACATAAAATGCGACATTTAATCCGTCGTTCTAAGGTGCGTTTTTTTTTTGGGGGGGGGGGGGGAGGGTTTCATTTCCTTCAAAGGAATAAAGCTTCAAAGCTTCAAAGAATTAAAGATTTCTTTACAATTTTTGTCGCATGCGGCATTGGAAATCAACCAACCGATCTCTTTTCACATGGCTTGCCAACGACAAAAATGAATGCGCTTCATAACCTTAAGCTTGGCTTATTTGGTTCATGATTGAGTGGTCATTTGGGAAGGGCTTCGCACTAAACCAATTTAGTTTAGTTCTTTTATATTCAACAAGTCCACAATTCAATAGGTATTTTTTATCGGAATCCTTTTAGGCTGATGTGTTGGAGAATGATTATAATGTCTACACTAAATATATACCCCATCTAAAACTTGTCTAAAGACATATTTCATATATAATACTATATCTAAATATATATATTTATATATATAGGCCTATACGTATGTTTTCAAATATAAAATGCATAAAGCAATCGAAGAGGAAAACAATATATAGGCCCTATAGCAAGTCTAAACAAAGTATTTTTGGTCATTTTGTGTCCAATGAACGCTACAAACATTTGGAAAGTTAAAAACATAATTTGTCATCTTGTGTATTGAACTTTATTGTTTTGTGTGTGTGTTTCTCGCTGTAGAAAGAATATCAAATAAATGTGATATTGCCGGTAACGATGTATATGGAATATGACTTTTATACATAAAAAGAGAAAGGTGTGTGTGTCGAAAGAGAGAGAAAGAGAGGGGGAGGGAGAAAGAGAGGGGGAGGGAGGGACGGAGGGAGAGAGGGGAGGGAGGGAGGGAGAGTGAGAGGGAGGGAGGGAGAGAGAGAGAGAGAGAGGGGAGGGAGGGAGAGAGAGGGGGAGGGAGGGAGAGAGAGGGGAGGGAGGGAGAGAGAGAGAGGGAAGGAGGGAGAGAGAGGAGGGAGGGAGAGGGGGAGAGAGAGAGAGAGAGGATAAGAGACAAGAACAAGTGGCACCACATGTTGTTATACATGCATTAAATTACCCTGCCGCCAATCGACCAACAGCCCTAATAATTCCAAAGTTTCGGCAAATTGACAATGTTTCAAGTACTGCATAACTATTGTCTTGTTGAGACTATAAACGGTTACAAGTACAATTCCGAGTACATCTCAATGGAACGCGGTTTAAATTGAATACACACGTTTCTATGTGAACTCGTACTGATGACCGTTTCGTGAAACGCCACCTGATCTCGGTCTAGTAGTAAGGTTAGGACTAGGGTATCTGTCATTTTCGTTTGGTCGTGTCATTCCTTACCTCCTCCGTTTTTGTAGCACAGGTAGGGAAAGCGCCAAATATTGGAGAGCCCCACGGCGTAGCCCAGGCAAGATAGAGCGAAGTCAAAACGACCGCCCCAGTTTTCTCTTTTGACATCATCCCGGCGGCCACCTGCATCCTAGATGGAAGAAAGAACGAGTTTGAATATATTAATTGGAGCAGAAAAAGTGATTCAAGGGAGATAGAGGTCGTGTTCATTTACCTTCTCTGTCCATGTCTGTCTTTCTTTCTATCTCTCTATCTCTCCCCCCCCTCCCCCCCTCTCTCTCTCTCTCACTCTCTTTCTCTTTCTCAGAACGGACACCAACTGACTATATCTACCTCAACTTGCCCCACTATTCATGAGCTATAAGATGAACGTCGCTACTGGCATCAGTACAAGATCGCCGATTTCCCATAGAGATATGTGAATCAAAATTAATACGCGTTTCAATGAAATGTACTTAAACTTGTACTTTCGTTTCATTAAATGATGCCCAGACTGACAAGACAATAATTACTTTAAACATTGTCAGCTTGCCAAAACTTTGTAATTATCATGATTATTGGTCGATTAGCGACAGGACTATAATGCATGTATAACAACATGTGGCGCCACTTTTTCTTGCCTTTTATCCTCTTCCCCCCGTTCTCTATATCTCTCTTTCTCTCTCTCTCCATATATATATCTCCATCCCTCCCTCCCTCCCTCCCTCTCTCACTCCCTCTCTCTCACTCCCTTTCTCTCCCTCCCCTCTCTCTCCCTCCCCCTCTCTTTCTCCCTCTTTCTAAACACACACACACACACCCTCACACACTTTTTCACTTTTCATGTATAAAAGCCATATTCCATATACATTGTCACCGTTGTTATCACATTTATTCAATATCCATTCTTTAGCTAGTATCACACACACAAAATAATAAAGTTTAATACACAAGGTGACAATGTTTATGTTCCTACGTCTCCAAAACTTGGTAGCATTATTGGACGCAAAGTGACCCAAAATACTTTTTGTGGACTTGCCAAAGGGCCTATATATAAATTGTTTTTCCTCTTCGATTGCTCACCACGATTATACAATGTAGATTTTGCTCACATGCATCCGATATTTATGAACATACATACGTCTTTAAGTATATATTTAGATATATCAAATCTTTAAGTATACTTTGGACAAGTATCTTGAAGTATATTTAGATATAGTATGAGAAGTATGTCTTTAGACAACTTTTAGATGTAGTATATCTTTAGTGTATACCTTATAATTATTCTCATCAGTCTATTAGGATTCCAATAAAACATACTTATGGAAGTGTGGACTTGTTGAATATAAAAGAACTAAACTAAACTGGTTTAGTACGAAGTCCTTCCCGCATGAGCACTCAATCATGAACCAAGTAGGCCAAGCTGAAGGGTATTAAGGGCGAAATAGCCTGGGGTTCAATACACAAAGAAAGCAGGAAGAATGGTTCTCAGATGGTATAGAATACGCTGCGAGTGATTGAGTGGTATCATGGAAAATATGTCGTTTTTTGTATACACTATTTGATTTATACAAATCAAACACTATCTCCGAAGTGGCTTAAACTCCGCACCTTCAAACATATTAAAAAACCACCGATAAGCTATTTTCTTTTATAATGTTTATTTTTCGGTCTGTTTTTGGTCTAGTTCTAGTCTACAGCATTTCGTAAAGATGCAGTGATCCGCTTTTGTGACTTTTGTGGCTTTTATAGGAAGAAAAGGGGAATCCAACCATGACAGACAACTACTCTAGGAGAAACTACAGAAAAAAATCACTGACCAATTTGCCAAATTTAGCTTCGCATAGATTTAGTGATCTCGTTTTTTCAATCAATCATAACCCCGATATTATTTGTCAGATGTATTTCAAACTTTCACCATTTTGTTTTCATACAAATGAACCTATTGCAAGAGCTAAATTGCCCTTTAACTGTTGATGTGCCAACGTACTTACATGTGAATAACAGACAAGATATTTTCAATCACACATTGCCATTCCTAGAAATATGTTTATTATGGTCAATTCATATCACTATTGAGAGCATGTATCAAGCCTTTGCAATATCTATGAATTATCATAATGCTACTTTATTATGGACCTTTTGGAGGAAATTCCAAATTTTATACGGGATCTGATCCAATTTTAACAATGGTAAACGAACCATGAACAGAATCGTAAAAAGTCAAAAGGAATCTCATTCCTATATTTTACAATACTTTTCATTCATAAAATATGAATTTATTAGGAATATTGGCATCACAAGAAAGGGTAATGGATTTTTTACAACTTCTGTACAAGCAAACCCCCCTTGGCACAGTTGAAAAGCCCACCAAGGAACGTGTCTTGCGTACCTTTGACAAGGGAGGTGATAGAGAAGGAGTGGACACTCTTCTAATTTAATCAAACGCATGTGTAAGTTCTAAAGTGTAACAATGGGAAGCGTAAGATTCCTCTTGGCTTTGAAGTTCCATGCGCCGAACTCCACTGCAGGGAATTTCGGAGGCCAGGCACCAGTTTCACAATTATTAAATTACCGGCAAAATTTTAGTGTCAATTATAAACTTAATAATAGAATTGTATTGGGAATATATAGTTCATCAAACAATTTTTCAATTAAGTACTCCGCCCTTCCTATAATTTGTGTGGCAGCGTTGGTAAATGAAAAAGTAGATCCTGACAAAAACTCAATATTTTAGGATAATCCGATTATTTTTGCACGTTTTAATCTCCCGTCATTTATTCCATGATTTACAATCTTCGATAACTTAAAGTTTGCTAATGCTTTCTTTAGTGTGCTTTTTGTATTTTTACAGTTAGAAAAAAGGTATGAAATTACAAAAAAAAGTTGTGTTCGCTTGTTCAAACTCATTACACATTCAATAATTGATGAGAAATCATTGAAAGGGACAGCAAACATTTGCTGCGATACCATTTTCTGATGTAGGCATTCTAAATCCGGATATTTCATGCGCCCTTTTGTCTCACCACCCGGTCAACAGTTGCAGATGTAATCCATTCTATGTAATCCATTCCATATATTTAATCTATATTTATGTTCAGGAGTAGTACCTAATAATTTGAAAATTGGACAGATCATTCCTATATTTAAAAAGGCGACAGACACTTTATATATTATAATTATCGACCAATTCCATTATTACCATGTCTTTTTTAAATCCTGGAAAAAATTGTTTATAAAAGACTAATTTCTTATTTGGATAGAAATAAAATATTAAATAATTGTCAGTATGGCTCCAGGGCAGGACATTCCTGTCAGCATGCATTGATTGATTTAAATTACACTCATTTATCTAATATTAATAATAATAATCACTCATTTGGTATATTTCTAGACTTGTCAAAAGCCTTCGACCTCATAGACCATAACATACTTTCATATAAATTATCCCATTATGGTATCAGGGGAGCAGTGTGCGAATGGTTCCGGAGCTACTTACTTGATCGACGTAACTAAACTTCATGTAATAATTATAATTCACAATACTCGACAGCCCAATATGGTGTCCCCCAAGGCTCCATATTGGGTTCGCTCCTCTTCCTAATTTATATTAAAGATTTATGTATGTTTTGATTATGTCTTATTTGCAGACGATACAATTATCATTTCAACCAATAGCAACTTCATTTTTGGATGGAAAAAAAAATGAATTTTGTAAAATAGCCGATTGGTTCGACGCCAACAAACTGATTGTTAATTATGAGAAAACTAATGTTATATATTTTCGAAAACCTCTTGTATCACAATCCTTTAGATTTTCATATGAAAATGAAAGATGTAACTTTAAATTTGGTTAACTCTGTCAAACTCTTAGGATTTATACTTGATGATAATCTATCATTGAAGGAACCGTTTCTTTATAAGTAATAAGACGTCAAGGAACATAGGTATATTATCTCAATTACGTAGTAACCTTACAGAAAAGCACCTGTTAATGCTTTATAATTGTTTAATACTTCCCTATATTTATTTTCCCCGATTCCCCTTAATTAGCTCCGTCACGCCCAATATTTGCAAAATTAAACACATTGACAATTTTTGATATTCATGAAATCCAAATTGCCTTTAAATCTACCGGTCCTCGAATTATGGAATTCCCTTCCTTCTGATGTAATTTTTAGCACTAATGTTACTTCATTTAAAACCAAACTCAAACGTTCAATAATGTCTACCTATGCCAAATAAACATGTAATGATGCTCCATACCCCCCCCCCCCCAACTGAGCGCAATAACTGTCAGTGCGATTTTCAAATAACGGGGGGGGGGGGGCAAAAAAGAAAGCACATATTGCTCCGTTTAGTCTCATTTCACAACGCCCCCTATAGTCAGAGCATGGTCAGATAACATGTTAGCCTATGGACGTTTTTTTTTAAAATCGTTAAAAATTCATTTTTTGTTTAAACGAAAAGCACATCCACCCCGACGTACGTTATCACTAGCTCTTTCATTGGAGCCCTCATGTCTCATTGACTTTTGAAAGTTCACCCACCGTAATTTTTCAAAATAGGTTGCAAGCTCGTCATTGCCTATAATACACATGTGAAACAAGTCTAACTTTGGAATCAGTTTGCCAAGCGATTTGAAGATTATAGGTCGAGCACACGAAACATAAAAAGCATGAATTATCATAGATCACTTCTGCCTATTTCATTATGTCCATTTCATCCAACCCCCCACCGTAATTTTTCAATTTAGTAAAAGCAAACATTTAGCCGAGGTAAGCAAAAACATGAATATTCATGAACAGTCAGACAATACAGCCTTTTAGTACATAACGTATAATGAATGGGAATGGGCGATGATCCGTACAGGAAGTAGAGGTCAGTGGTTTGTGCTGGCAATGTTCACGCGAGCGAAAATGAGACAATCGGAGCAATATGAAAATGTTACTCACTACCCCCTGACGGCGCGAAATATCAAGAGGCGCGATTTTCAAATTTCGGGGGGCAAAAACGGAAAAAACTATTACCCCCCCCCCCCCCCACTTAGCGAAATATCGGTCGGCAAGATTTTCACATTTTCAAACACCCTTCTCGAGAAAATCCTGCGTACGCCAATGCGCACACACACCTAATCACCTATAAAAAAGGGGTATGAATACCTTAGTTTTTAAAGGTAAAGACCAGTATTGGAAACGCCCCAATTTCAAAAAATGAAATGGAAGCTCTCATTACCAATCATGTGAAAGAATATGTTTTTACTAATACATGATGATAACAAAATTGCCGGGAAATCGCCTACTAATTCATATATTTGGTAAATTTGTTTCTCTCATGGTCTGTGAGAGATATAGGGTAGTCCCATATACATCTTTTTGTGTATAGTGCTAGTAACTTTACGAAGAATGGGGCAAATTTCTTATCATTTTGATGATTCCAGAACCTTGCAGATGCTGCTAGATGATCAACCTTTTCTGATCGATTCCACAACGTTTCTTTCACAATGCAATCGCATGATCATAACTGGTCTTTACCTTTAACTGCAGCACTTGCACAAATGACCACCAAAACATTGACATTTCTTTTCAACATAGAGAAGTCCTACTGTGTGCATTTTTAGAATTATTACTGCCAAAGTGATGGAGGTGCTTCACAAATACCTTTTGTTTTGCCTCCTGAAAAGAATACTCCCACCTGTGTTTCATATATAGAATGTCCCGACGGTGCATACATGAATAATGCTTACATATCTTTCCTGAACACGAATCCAGCGTTCGTCTTCCTAGCTTATTACAGTTTTGTACAAATTCCCTTTCCTACACTTATCGAATTCCTAACTGCAACCATGGATCCAACACTTAAAGGTAAAGACCAGTTTTGAAAACGCCCCCTCTCAAAAACTGAAATGGAAGCTATTATTACCAATCATGACTTGTGAAAGAATATGTTTTGACTAATACGTGATGATACACATTTTGTCGGGAAACCGCCTACTCATTGATATATTTGGTAAATTATTATATCTATCCGGACTGGATAGATATCGCGTAGTTCCATATACATCTTTCTGTGTCTGTGCTTGTAACTTTATCAAGACTGGGCCAAATTTCTTATCATTTTGATGATTCCAGAACCTTGCAGTACACACCAATACTGATATGCTACATGATCAACCTTTTCTGATCGATTCCACAACGTTTCTGTCACAAAGCAATCGCATGACCAGAACTGGTCTATACCTTTACCTAACCTATGCTTATAACATTAACGCTCATCTAAACATTAAAACCCTATCGCACCCCAACCATGGATGCCTGGAGTGACTGTCGCTGGGGCATTTCGACGCGTTTTTTTAATACCACGCCCATTTTTGTCTTCGGTTAGAAATCTTGTGCGATCCCAACTCTGCAAGGCGAAACAAATTCCTCCAATGAAGCTGCCTATCATCCCTTGATACAAATCCAATATGATGATTTTGGGGGAATCTTACCTTCAAATGTCCAAACTTTGGTTGATCTTTCGTTTCTCCGCTGGAGTCGTCCATGTTGTTGGGCATGCAGTTTCGGAGGATCTAGAGAACATAAACTAGTTGGTAGTACGGACTAGGAGAAGTGATTGGAACGTTCACTGTTTACATACCATACGTGACACATTGCACAGGCAACAGAGGGGCACGGTTGGGTGGTTCATGGTTTGAATGAGCGAACAGCCTGATCCAGTCAACAGTTCTTATTCGGGCGGTTCTTTCTATCATTTGTCTGCTTTTTAAAAGGTCAGCTCTGCAGTGCCCGAACTATGAAAACTACATACATTTCTTTTCTATATTTTTTTTCTTCATAGAGTTATAGAAGATTCGTTAAAGATAAAGTTGAGTTCTGGTCATGCGATTGCATTGTTGAAGAAAAGGTGTGGATCAGAAAAAAGTTGATCATGTACCATGTAAGTATTGGTGTGTATTGCAAGGTTATGGAGTCATCAAAGTCATAATAAAGTTGGCCCAGTCTTGATAAAGTAACAAGCACTGTATACAGACAGATGTATACGGGACTACGCAAATGGTATCGGGCCTACTTACCTTGATTTACCCATCTTTCTATGCTCATTACTCAGCCAGTATACATTTTCTACCATAATTGTTTGACAAATGACATTTATTTGTAATCTTGAATATTCAGTGTAAGTTACGTATGATTTTGTGGGAATTCATTTTCTTGTTTTTACCAGAACTCGAGTTTATCTTTAACTGTTTGAAAAACATCACAAAGGCAGATATTAAATAGTGTGCTTACACTAGTTATAGAGATAATATGGACTTTTAGATTTGCACAACGACTACGTGGATTGCTACGATCGACGTCCTTTTAATGCACTGCCTTGAATGGACGTCACACGTATCAGTCCACGCAAATCTAAAAGTCCCTAATGAGAAAGAGAGAGAGAGAGAGAGAGAGAGAGTAGGGGGGGGGGGGTCTTTGTTACGAAATTCGGGAATCGGTAATTCAAGGCAAGAGGCACCTTTCTAGAAAAAGGGATCGTCCTCAATTTTGGAGAGTCACAACATAATCGTCTAAATGATTTAAACGCTGACGTTTACAAAAAATATTGACCTTTTCGTCACAAATCTTCTGCTCCGTCGCACTTCTTGACTAGTCAAGTAAAAAAAAAATTACAATCAGAAGTATTCAAAACAGTATAATACCCATTGTGCGTAACATCTGTAATTCCCGAACATCTTATTCAGGCAACATTACACGGATAATTTAACTATACTAGGCTGTAAGGCCTCAGTTACCCCCATATTCGTGTAGGAACATGTGGGTTTAAAGTTAAATATTTCGGTGATTTGACACCCCAGGATGTGTCACTTCGTATTGAGGGGGGGGGGGTGCCGTTAGTGGAGAAAAAAAATGACCCCCCCCCCCCATTTGTTGATTTTCAAGAACACCCTTTGCCTAAAAACGAGTATACATTATGTACTCCTTATTTTTGGCTTAAAATTCACAGACAGTGCACTACGTGTATCAAGTTCAGGGAGTTTGCCTTATGTTATTCCAGTCGCAGGTTTCTCCACGAAACCCATTACCTTTTTGTAAAATAACTTTTCTTGTTCGTAACCGCGAGCATCCACGAAAGCTAAGTACTCCTATATTTATTTATCAAACGGGCACACAATATAGATTTTAACTTGCAAAATTATTTAACTTGCAAAATTACACATTGATCAGACTAGATCACTGAGAAATAAGAGGGGGTGTCGCATTTTATTTCAATGAACATTTACAGATCCCCTTATAGTCATACAAATTTATTTTGTGAAGGTCTGGATAAATGCCTTCATACTCATGAAGTTCAAATTGCACTGCCCCCATTGTGTGCTCTTTTTGAAGAGCACTAAAAGCCCTCAGATTGAACATTCCACCTCATAAAATTGTCTTTTAGAGGTAAAGAGAGGTTATTTCTAAAAGGAAATGAAAGGGCTATTTGACTTTCAAGAGCCCTTTCATTTTATTTTAGAAATAACCTCTTTTTCTCTCTAAAAAAAAAAAAAAAATTCTCTCTTGAAAGTCAAATAAACTCGAGAACATCCTGGGATCCTGCTCTGCCAGGCCCCTCAGTGGATCTGCCATGCTGTAGGGATCCGTTAGAAAGCACAATAAGCCCACTCAATAATTAATATAATATTCAAACGTCATAGCGATTCATACAAATAAAAGGAGCAGGAGGATAGAGAGAGATCGAGAGAGAGATGAAAGAGTTATGAGGAAGAGTTATGAGGGAGAGAGAGAGAGAGAGTGAGAGAGAGAGAGAGAGAGAGAGAATGGGAGGGACGTCCCGTGGAAAAAGTATGGTTGAAACAAGATATTCACAGTTGATACCACTCCAACCATTTGAACACAATAACAGATTCCGAGCAGTTACATATATTAAACAAAAATATTGGTATTTATTTTGGTATTTATTTTGCAATTCGCTGTTGAATATGAGAGCAGAAATCAGCGCAGCGAGCGTGAACATACACACACATGTACACATAACACCCACCGACAAAACAATTTCAGTACATTATCAAAATATCATTTTTATTTGGGGGGTGCTGGCGCCCACAAGCCCCCCCCCCCCCCCAACCACTAGTACGCCAGTGCTTATCAACAATCTAATTGATTTGAACCATTGTGTTACTTTGTCTAATTCAGTGTAAATTAAAATGGTATCGTCAGCGTACATCCTTAAATATACCAATATATTTAGATACCTTTTGAGTGACTTAATTTACATGATTGTCCCATTGCATACTATAAACAATAAAACACCAAGAAAATTAACACTGTTAACCTTATTTAATGGAACCTTATCAAAAATCTATTTGATTTGAACCATTTTGTTACTTTGTCTAATTCAGTGTAAATTAAAATGCTATCGTCATCGTACATCATTAATGTTATTACATTTTTCAGAAGTATGTGTAAGATCATTAATGTAAATTTAAAACAGTAGAGGACCTAGGATAGAACATTGTGGTACGCCTTGTGTAATGGAAAAAAAATTGAGGAATTATTATAAAATACATATTGAGATCTATTAGAAAGATAACTAAGGGGAGGTTCGGCATTTGATGTCGTTTTCACCCTTCCATTTTATTTAGGGCGGTTTCCCCACGTTCCTCTGGATTTTACCAATGATCTTACCAAATATAATTACGTGTTTATATTTCTCTAAGATTTGCAATATCAAACACCATGCGGAATCGCCATTGCCCTTTAAATTTTTTTCATAGAAAATAATTTTTTGGATGATTAATAACAATGTTATATATTTTTTAAACCTCCCCTCAAACAAACAAAAGAAAATCGTACACTCACAAATTTTAAACACCATACACGACGTCATAAATACACCAAGTTAGTTTTATTCTTGCAACTAAACTAATTCGTGTTACAAATTATTAGAAGTTATTTTCAACGAGACCAAAAATGTACAATAATAAGTGTTTTTACAATAACAGAATAACCTTGATGGTCATACAAATTATTTTAGAAATTTCTTGACAGGTAATAATGTCGTTCAGGTCACCATAAGACAATTCTGGAAGCAATCGTTTAAAGCTGTACGATAATCGATTTTAGACGAAAACAGTATTATATTATTTACAGTACCAACATATATACGCGATTTACCTGTTAATTTACTTAGCACCAATAATTTGACACAACAAACATTAACAAATATATTTATAAGGCGTTCCCAAAATGTAAGCACGGCGAATTCCAATCACAAAAATCAATTGCCTGATTTATGATAAAAAAGTATAAATGGTGTAGGAAAATAAAAGTCACGTTTTAAACGCGGCTCCAAAATCAGATGGAGAGGGGGAAAGGGGAGGGGGAGGGGAGAGAGAAAGAGACAGATATACAGGGAGAGAAGAGAGAATGGGGGGTGGGAGAGGGGAGGAGAAGCAGAGAGAAAGAGAGAGAGATCTGCCATTGTCATTATCAAGATCACAAAAGCTATTGATCTAACCGACCATACTGCCCATTATCGTGATTTTCATTGCCATGATTTCGGCTCACATCAGTCTTGAAAGGTTCTAACTCGAAGTCGATATTGCCTTTTTTCTCTGTCATCTCCTGATCATCGATATCAAGTACTCCGCCCATTGTGGTCCCATACTCCTCGTGGATCCTGTAAGCGAGCAGGCGGTCCTCGGGCTGGGAGGGTCCCCAGCTGGGATCGATTTGACAAAGCCGGCGAAGACGCTGCAGAGTCCAAAAAATAGCACTCATTAGTTTTTATTAAATACCCGATTGTATTACTCTATATTTATAGGTGATCGTTAGCAGTGCCCGAAGTATCCCTCTATTTTGCATATCAAATAACATTGTCCATAAAATAGGACCCTAGATGCTTAAAACATATACAACACGGGTTCTAAATGTAACCATATCGTGTACACATTAATGCAAGTACCCTATTTTCACAAACACTACACGCATTCACAAGTCGTGGAAGTTTCGCGATAGTTGTTACCTTTACTCTTCTTTCTTTGAAATTTGCAAAAACTCAATGTTTGCCAATGTCCCCCAAAAGTATTCCATTGACGCACAATCTCTAATAACCTAGCTTAATTGTCACACGTAAATTTTTCCACAAAACAATAGCACCAATATTATTGACGGAAATATTGCATTGTGCAACACAATGGCTTTGCGAAATTAAGCATTTTCGGCCTTTTCAATTTCCAGGCTTTTCTTATGATGACAACGGTTTTAACCCGGCATCTTGCACTTGAAACAGTTCAATAATTAATCTTGAATCCTTTGGTATATATTCCATATAACATGAAAGGCAGAAGTTTGCAAGATGGTGAGTTATTGTTGAGGCATGAAAATAACGTGTTTATTAACGTACCATAAATAATATTTCTTATAGTCATTGCTATTAAAGCCCCACTGTCCTACTTGTAGCTACTTGCTATTAAACAAACCTCGCGAAATGATCCGGATGAACGCAGCATGTCGTAAATCGGAACACCTGGTATGAAGACTAGCGTACCCGCTATGAACAACCAACCAATCACGTGACACCAAGCAGGGAAAGGGCCGTTGTACTCTGGAAGCGACCAATTACTTATGTTATATATCAGGATGACCTTAGAAATACAAGAAAAAAATATCGACGTTTATCTAACGTTATCATGAGGGCAAATATGTCCCGTATGACATAATTTAATCATGACATTAATATGACAGAGCACACAATTTAGTTGTCATATCAAGAAACGCTTTACTGTTTCATGAAATAATTATGTGGAAAAAGAACGTAATGTGTTACAGGACAGCACGAAATCACCTTAAACACGCCCATGAAATATCATAGTGGTTAGATTGGGGTTTTAAATGATTAATTATTGAAATTGAGGATTATCTTTTTGAGTTTTGTTATATATTTGTAAAAATGCAAAAGAAAAAGAAAATCAAACAGAAATGAATAAATCAAATCAAATCAAATTTTAGACGTACCACCTGGACAAAATGTGTTATTTTCTTCGCCTTTTGATTTCGAGCAATTTAAAAGAATTGTTAAAACTTTGACAAGGAAACATCATCGGGAGGAAGAGGGTGATAACATTGCTAAACTGGCTCTGGTCCAGAGTCTGGAATGCAATGTAGAGAATCAAGTTGGAATGCACTTAATGGAACTTTTGAATATATTCTTTGTTGTACGACACGTGATCGGTGATAAATTGCTCCACAGCCACACTTTCAATATTGCGAACTTCAACCCTAGACTACATGTTCAACCCAAACCCGACGCAAACCTACACATTATCTAAATAAACAATGGCAACCTTATGTCAAACCTTGAAGGTGAATTCTACTAAATAGAGCAGGTGGTCGTCTCCTGATCGAATGTCAGATAACCTTTCCTTTATTTTTACCTGAATTACACGAAGGACAACGAACATAAAGGGTACTTTTCGCTTCATCGACATATTAAAAGGTGTACAGGATCAGGAGACCATAACTAGGTCCTCGTCAATGAACAGAGGTCCAGGAGACAAAAGGTTCAGGGTCCCAAAACACAACGCTTAGCAATTCATCGTACGATTTACTTTTACGATTTACTTTTGCGATTGATTGCACATAGTGTTCAATGCAGTCAGAGCAAAGGTCAATCGTATGACCCAGTGCTAAACTTTGTGTTACAGGGCCCGGAACACCAAAGATCAATGTTACGAAAGGATCCTGGACACCAAAGGCCCAGCACATCAAAGGTTCAACTTATCACAGGTTCAAGATACCTAATTTTTGGGTCTGATCAACAAGTCACACAAGAATCACCGATTAAACCAGAGTACGAGGACTAAGAGATGACAACGCAACTGCCCGAACCATTTTTCTCTCCGCTCAAGGTGCTACTTCTTTCTGTGATGTTTTGCAGCTATAGTGTCAGATCGGGGTTGGAGGGCCACTCAAAGGCGTCATCTCATACAATATGAAGTTCCTTGATGCCTCCTGGAAACGTTGTGAGATGTTTAAAGACACTTACCACGAGTATACCCGGTGTCAGGAACATCCAGCTTATTTTCCAGTAATAGAATGTCCAGTGGTCTACAGTCTTGTTTCCTAGCATGGCCCTTATGTCATTCTTGAGGCGGTCGAAGCCATAAACCCAAGTGAAGGAGATCGGAATGGCGATTCCGGTTATCATTGATATCCAGCCGGCGTAGTAGTTGTCAAGGAGGGCAACCCAATACGGCCCGGCCTTTATCGAAAAGAAAAACAATTTAAGGATAAAAACTTAATCTTAGGCTAGAAGTTTATTATAAATGTTTTCTCAAAAGCATTATAATATTTGTGATGTGAAACCCAATAATCATATTTGGTGAGATCTGGGATCTTTTCAGTGACTACGTAAAGCTGTACCAGTCACACACGCGCGCACCCACACTCACACACACACAAACGCACACCCAAACTCACATACACACACACATACGCACCCATACACACACGTACACGCGCACACACGAACACACGCACACGAACACACGCACACACTTAAAGAGTTTTCTCAAAAGCATACTAATATTTGTGATGTGAAACCCAATAATCATACTTTTTGAGATCTGGGATCTTTTCAGTGACCCCACACTCGCACACGCGCGTTCACACACACACACACACACACACACGTACACACACGCACACACACACAACGTACCCTTATCACGCTTGTCATAATCAGAGATCTTTTCGATCGTGTTAATTCATCAATTATTTTTAATTTCATTCAAGATTATGTTTACTTCACATGAGAGGCTTAAAACTATTTAGAGTCCTAGCTAACATGTCGTAAGCGAATTGTCCTGCCTTTTTTATATTATAATAATTATCATTCCATTAAAGTTTCAATAGGCCTATTGTTACAAAAATACTACTTTTTCTCAAACTGTAGTACTTTGTAGGCGCCTAGAGCATCCCCTGGCACGTATACGTGTGACATAATGTTGCCATGATTATCAAACAGCTGTTTTGTTTCTGTTTCCGGTGCATGTGTCAGCCAGCATGTCAAATTTCAGTAGATATTGTTTGAGTACATAGAAATTTATGAAATTTAAATAAATTTAACTTGGAACTGGACTCTTCACTTACATTCGTGACGTAGGAGAAGGTTGTGAGATATGTTCCAAAACAGAGGAATGCACATACTAAGACCCGCCATCTTCTTAACCGCGGCATCGCATCCAAGATGACAGTTACCATCGCCTCAATGCACACAAACTATCGAATAAGAAGAAGATTTGAATTAAAGGAAAGTTTGCCGTGAAGGAATGATATCAATAAGAACACTCAGAATAATAATATTTATGATAACAATGATAATAGCAAATAATGATGATAATAATCATACCGATAATAATACCGATTATAATAATGACAAAATAATAATCATAATAATTATAATTACAACAACAACACCAAAAGGGCATGATAATAATAATGATATTGTTAGCGCAAACAAATTTCTATGACTTTCACACGTATATAAGCAATTTCCAAAAAAAAAGAAGGATGTGTCAAAAGCCTAGGTTGTGTGAATATGACAGGTGTTTTTCATCATTTTATTTTAATAGTTTCATAGAATATCCATGGAACTTTGATTTTATTAAAAATGTGATTTAAAAAAAAAAATTTTTAAATAATAATTTATTCTGGGGTCGTAACAAAATTTATATACTAAAAAAAAATCGCAATAAAAATAATCGACAAGATCAAACGGTAAAAGAGGACCTTTACTCTGTAAAACATGAGACATAATGAAATGATAAACCGAAATAAAAGGGAAAGTATAGCCACCTGACTGTCTAATGCTAGTAGGAAAATCATTCCGAAGAATAAAGCTGACCAAACAGGTGCACCAGGAAACTTAGCCAAGGCTGCAGGACAAACCACAAAGACAAGACCAAACCCTGGGGAGGAAACAGACAGGAATATCGTTTTCATCATAGAATAATTTCAATCGGTTGTGGTGATGGCTGAAGAGTCAAGAATCAAATTAATTGAAAACCCATTTTATAAACCTGTATCTAATGTTGTACACTTGTATTCTCTTTCGTCTTGTGGCCGTGCACAAAGGAAATTTTCAAAGGTTAATTGTGTTGGGCTCACTTTGTCTTGCTTTTGTTTTCATCGTTAGCTGTAGTTGTTATTGGCATGATTGTAAAGAGACCATCATTAATTTTGAAACATTAATCTAAAAATAGGGATAAATGCTGTCATTTTTCCACACTCTTCGATGAAATATTCTTCTTTTTCATTGTGCTTCACAGTTACTTTCTTGTGATGTACATCATCAGCCTTAGACCAAAAAATTTCTGCGCCAAATAAAGATGAAGACATAATAAAATACAGAAAATATGTACAAACACATAAATCTGACTAAAATGACAACTGGAATATGACAACCGATAAACTTGACAAAGCTTTCGTATAGATTAATGTTGAATTCTTGAAGACCTACCTCCTTTGACGACCTCTTGTACTGGAACTCCAATCTGCTTTGCCATGTACCCTAAGATGGCGAAGACCGCGAACCCGCAGTAGAGACTGGTCAAGCTGTTTCCAATGGCCATAATCAACGCATCACTACACAGGGAGACAATAACGTTAGCGTTTGAAGATGTATTTGTGTCGGTCAACTGGTAAAAGATGGCAGTTTTTCAAAGTGAATTTAATTTAGCCTAATTAATTATGAGTTTAAAATGACCTGAACAAGGTACGATGACTGTTGTAAACTACTGAAATGGTGGCATTTGATAGGCAGAGAGCAAATTAGCGTTTGTTATTGTAAACATGTTTTATCAAACAGGCACAGTGTATGTTGAGTTTTTACAGATGTGTATCAATCAGACATGATTATATACGTCTGGGGACCGACCTTTTTAACGTCACCATGCGAAAGACGTGACTCAGTTTCGAACCTGCGTCCTCGGCTGAATCAGTTTGTAACTTCAATTGTTAGCTGGATTACTGGCGCACGCCACAACGCACTGATAAGGTCTGTGGCGTATGGGACAAAACGCTTCTGTTTAATTTGAAATGTGTCACCTACTTGACAAATGTATTGTGGAACGTGTTGAACGAGGCCATGGTACCAAGACTGCCACCTCCTGAACCCGATGAGAAGAACACTTGTTGAGCTGCATCCTTCCAAGGCTGAGAAAATGACAAACAGATAGGTGTTCTGAGGTTTGCTTAACTATTTTTCTAAGTATGATAATAGATAGTATCTGACGTTTATTTCAAAGGTTGCCGTTTGTTCCATATTATAAGGAGAAATATGCATACAAATAAACATGTCGTAAAGACCTTTTAAAACATAATACACAAACTCAACTCATTATTCAGGTACATTGCATCAACATGCTAAATAAACAAATGTATACTAAAAAAGTATGAATCAGAAAATGTTAATAGGTAGAAATTAACACTGTTGTAATCAAATTGTGATATTATATGGTAAACTGGAAATAAAGATATGTAATTATATGATAATAAAGTGAGCATTACCAGTGGGTGTACAATCTTACTCCATGTAGGTTTCACGAAGTAGCGAATTCCATCCATGTATCCGTCCAGTGTTAAAGCACGAATAAGCAGAGCTGTCATCATTACATACGGGAACAGTGCCGTGAAGTACACCACCTAAAAAAAGGGTTGTTGATATAATTTCTATTTCGATGTATTCCCAGATTTTTAAAGAACTATTTATATAACGATAGCGAGTTAAGTAACACAATTGGTAATTTGGACCACACTTCACCCAGTAGGCATAGTTGTTGATGAAACAAAAATTTGACAAAATACTACGTGCCTAAGAGCGAAAGCTCCTGATCCATATTTATCCTAAGGAACTTCCCAGGTGGACTGGGACAGAATAGCAAAAAGTTGTGTCTCATAAACCTTTTGGGCAATTATTCTGAAGGCTAACAAGATTACAAAAGTCCACGAGATCAAAGATTCACTAGATCGCGCTTTCTTGACAATGAACCTCATGTTTTTTTTTTACTACGATGACAAGTAGTTATTATTTATAATTACTATTATTTATTGGGTCATCAAAATCAGAAATTCCCAGTATATACAAAGTCAACATAGTAAATACAATAATCTTAGAAATAATAGAAAAGGAGAAAGAAATGGGAAGCAAGGAGAAGAGGAAAGAAATGGTTACAAATGGGCCAGGGTTCGCAAAAGTGAAATGCTTCACTGTTGACCAGAGGCATGCGAGCCTTCATAGGTAACCATGTAGAAAGATAAAAAGATATTGCACAATCCCATATACAAATACAAATATTACACATTAAAAGTACAATGGTTAAAAAATATAAAAAACCACGACTAGAACTCATTTCTCTATTAACTGCCATACCCTCTACCTCACAGTGACACAACTTATAATAACTTTACAACATAAGTATATTATCAATCATTTGCAAATCCTGATTCCCAAGACACAACATTAATAAAACACGGGATGAAAAGTACATGCATATTCAGACGGCAGTTTGAGTTGACAAATTAACATTAAGGTAATTGCCAGTAATAGAATCAGTTAAATCATATAGAATAACCAATTAATTTCCTATAAAGTTCATTATACAACAGGGAGGAAGGAATTCCTTAAAATGCTGTGAGCGTCGAAATCGGCAGCCTAGCATAGCCGGGTAATGTTGGAGCGCCTTGAGGACCTTGCAAGGTCGATACGTGCGCTATATAAGAATCCAATATTATTATTATTATTTATTTAACTTTGAATTAGAATACAATTAATGAATCAACGCCTGTCTGTAGAAGTCTGATGGTTCAAGAAAGGAGAGGTCCACAAGATCGAAGGTTTACGAGACAAATTCATTCGATTGGCCTCATGTAAGTTCAGTCTCACCGAGCTTTGATCTCGTTGACTTTCGATTTCGTGGACTCTCGGACAAGTGCAGAGGGGCTGCTGTCACTACACAGTCGGGAGCGATTCTAGAAAATATTCGGGGCTTTTGAAGATTTTAGCGGATGAAGAGGGGGAGGAAAGGTGGGGTTCTTGCATTCATTTTCTACATGTGCCTCGAGAAAATCGGGGGGGGGGGGTTGAGCTGTCCCCACCCCCTAGAACACTGACCACAGATAGTGCTGGTACGTAATGTATTACCTTGCCAGAAGTCTTGATACCTTTGGCGATGATGAGGAAGATGACCACCCAGACGAAGAGGTTACAGAGAGCGAGCTGCCATACAACACCACCTGGTTTCTCAATGCTGGACGATTCCCTTAACAGCTCGTGTCTGGATTAGAAAGAAAAATAGTCAGTTTCAGTCTTTGGAAAATTCCACAATTCCGGGGGCAAAAAAGCAATTTCCACATTTCAGCCATCCCCCCCCCCCCCTTATTTGATCCGCCCCTTATTCCAGGAACATTTCTAACATAATGGCTGTTGTACACGAGACGTCAAAAGCTGCAACAGGAGCTGACGCAGATCTACGTTAGGAAAATGGCGCCTCGGATGCGAAGGGCACTATATAACTATGTCTATTAAGGGTGTGTTGGCTCAGTCAGTGTAGCGTCCGCCTCACTACCGGGAGGTCGTGGGTTCGAACACCGGCCGCGTCATACCGAAAGACGTTAAAAGACGGGAGGTGCTGCTACCTTGTTTGGCGTTCAACAATAAGGGGATAGAGCAACGTCGATCTGGTGCTGCTCAGTGGCTACCGGGCTCACGATCAATTGGACAAAAAGAATTTCCATTTTCGGTTTAATAAAATTTGGAGTGGACTAAAAGATATTATTATTATTATTATTATTATTATTATTATGATTATTATTCTTATTATTATTATGATTAGTATTATTATTATTATACTCACGTCCAGTATTCCTCGCTTGGTAGAACGCGCATGTTCTTTATAGGATCCGTATAGTTGCTGAAATCCAAAAAAGTGTCGTTAAAGACTGTGACATTGTACCCAGCAAGTTCTTCATCGGACAGTAGAGTCACGTTGGCACAACTCCCATTGGAAATTATAATCCCGTCTTGATTAAGGCAGTCGTCGAAGAGTTCGCTGCAGTAGAGCGTGTTCCACTTGTGACCACACCCAACCCATGGCAGGTGAGACGTCAAAGAGGCGAAGAAGTAGTAGACGGCATAGGATATTACAACACCGTAATAGCCGTTTCCAACAATATATGACAGCATCTGACAGTACCAAATCCCTGATGAACAAAAGAATGAATGTGAAAGATCCATCATTTCGCTATCTCTTACTAAGCTGCAATGTCGTACATGTCACACTTGATAAAGGTTTCACGAGACCGAAGGCCCAAAGGTGTCGGTCTCGTAGGCCTTCTCATTACAAATAATATCGAGTGCGACGAGACCGAATGTCCTCGGGATCGACGGTTAGGTCTAGTTTCGATCAAGTGGGCTTTCGATCAAGTGGGCTTTCGGCTTCCTTGACCTTTTTACAACTGGACCTTCAAAGGAAATATCAATTACGTGACAGAACGATCTTCATTTCTTAATTTCGTTATAAACAATTTCATAGCAATTTGTACAGGATTTGGCATCCAATTAAATTAATAAAGGTCCATGGACTGGAGTGTTACCCCCCCCCCCCCCCCCCAGCCCCTCATTTAGTCGTCAACTTGAACTGAACGTTAAAGAAGTTCATCTTCTAGATTTACTACAACCAAACCTTGGTTAATGTAATAAGCATCACCTTTTGTCATAATATGGTTTTACAGCTCAGTGGCAAGTTCGAGAGTGCAGGGGGGGGGGGGGAGGGGTATGCTGGCCCATGCCCTTCCCCCTTACCCACTTGGCGTACACAAAGAATATATATTGCCCCTTAAATAATGTTTGGTATTTTACCCCCCTTAAAATTCCCGGACGTTGTCTGTTCGGACAAAGTGTTTATCCAGATCGACAGTTAGTTTCCATCAGTAATTTGAAGATGTTAACATGCAATATTTCATAAATCTTTTTTAACATGTTAGACAATTTTATGAAGAACGATTTTTATGAGATTAGTGCTAGTTGATGGATACTTTGGGTTAAATCGAAAGGCAAAAGTGACGGCTATTTATTTGTGTAAAGCGTCCGGACAAACACCCCCCCCCCAACATCTCGTAAAGCTTAAGAAAATTGGTATGATATGGACTCACGTGTAATTATTGTTGTCACAGCCAAATAATTATTATCTTTTCCGAAAAACAAAATCCTAAAGGACTTACCTCTCATGATTGGTAATGCTCGCCATACCTTGGCAAAGTTGCTAGAGCTGTACTGACCAATGGCAAACTCCAGAACGATCAGGGGTATACAAACAAAGAGGAGCAGTGTGCAGTAAGGTACCAGGAATGCACCTATATTCGAGTAGAGGAAAGAAAGGGAGAGAGAGAGACAGACAGAGAGAGAGGGGGCGAAAGAGAAAGGATGAAATAGTATTCCTTTTACATTCCAACATCATGATTACTGATATATCACTCCTAATGAAAGTAAGTTAACATCAAATGTTTAAGACCATCATTGTAGGTGTGGTTTCCTATTCTGAATTTGAATACGAGATCAATACAGAAATTACAGACTTAACTCCGTTTTTGTTGACAATCAGCCATGCATAAATTCTTTCGTCTACGGTTGATTGTCAACGAAACAGAGTTGAGTCTGTTGTCAACTCTTGTTTGTTGCTACGGCAGGCACCCAGTGATAACAGATTCATTTGATAAAATTATGGAAATGCAAGCACTACTTTAAACAAACAAAACTTTGCCATTCCTTGCTCATTTTTCCTGATCGAGTGTCATATGAAAGGGCAAAACCTCAACTTTCTAGAAATGTGATTTCCTCTTTGAAATTCAGATACCGTCCGCCAAATGACTTTTTGGTTTCCTCTCTTCAAATTCATTGTAATCACTTATGCGTGGAATATGCATCATAATGAGTTGCATCAAATGAAAGAGGAGGATCTAAGCTTTCCAAATATGTGTCATTTAGTAATTATAAATGTGACTAAGTTATGATAAAACATTGATATTCTCGGTTTCGTTTTTTCTGGGACGCACTGTATATCCAAGAAGTTTTAAGAGATGGAGTCCTATCTAGCTCATTCTCTTTGTACCATCTTCGATGCCGCCAGGAGAAAATATGTTAGGCATGTGCTTAACTGGATCTTCCTTGCAGATACGTAGACAAAAGATTCCTGCCTAGCTGCGAACTAACGGGCCACTTTCAAAGGGAAATATTCTTTTGTGATGATAATTACTTTTCGCTACTACTCGTCTGACAATATGAGCAAGTACACAGTGCTTACCTTTGCAGGAGGCAAGCGAGAGGAAATGGAGCAAATTTTTCTGAAGTATTAATCAAAATTACTCGACTGGGCATGTGTGGGTACTAATCTGGCATATACCATCATAAAGAACTGTACATAATCACTTTTTATTTTCGTGAGCCGCAAGTAATCGGAAAAGTGTCAAATTGCAGGTTTTAGGACTGTGAATTGTTTCTCTTTTTCACAAATTAAAGCTGCTATTTTACAATGTAAGGAAATTTTGACACAATTAGGCTTTTGTATTATTTTATCATCTGTTCGATTTTCCCCTTGTTAGTTCAAATAAAAAGTGAAATATTAAGAATATTTATTTGTGACAAAATTCACTATTCAAGCTTTCCAATGATATTAGCGGCTTCGAACCTCGGACATCAGAGGTAACCGCACACCAGTATATTCTATTGTGCAACCATCGAAAACGGCAGATGCTTGTAATAATTTGTTGCACAAGTTATTTTGGACAACATATGATATGAAAGTAGCCTTCCTTGCAATTTGATTTGTTTTTATATGTATACAGATAGAACTAAAGTTTAGGATTTGACTCATTTACCAATGTTTGGTAGGCTTTTTAAAAAGTTTCATGTTTGGAAACAAAATGGCATTTATCAAATTTGACCTTGTGTTACCTCTGATGTGTATACTGCGTCTAATTTATGGCGTGAGGTGAGTGTGAATTGTTTTATATTTCACAAATGGCCAAGAAATTCCCCAAAGATGTGCAAAATTCAGTAGCTTTGTGTGGTGGCGTAACACCTACCACCCCCTGTTGTGTTGCTGTTCATAAAAAGATAACTAAGATAGTTTCCTCCAGGATATTACAGGGTATTAACCCTAGGGTATGGATGAACAATTTAGGGTATGGATGAACAATTTAGGGTATGGATGAACAATTTGGGGTTGATGAAACTGCTCTAGACTATTGCATACTTCATTTTGGACCCTACTGCAAATGGTTTTGCACCCTGATTGTGGCTATACCGACTGCTGTCAGAGTAGTATATAGTTCATTGACCTGTATAGAATAGACAGGACGTTACGTAATGACTGAGTATTGTACATTTAGAGCCATCGAGGCAAACAGCGGCCATCTTGTCATTCTTTTGAACACTTGGTAGAACTCGTTTTTTTTTTTGTAATACGATTATCAGCTTTTTGAAATGAAATGATGTTAGGCTTCCTGAAAGCAACGAGCGCGGTCATCTTTTCGTCGCGTGAAAATACGATCAACTGGGCTTAGCGTGGGAAAGTCTGAACAACCCAGGGGCTATGACTAAAATCGCAATACAATTTGGAAATTAGGTCAATGCTTTTTTTGCAGTTTCTCTCAGTAGTTAGAAATCGCAATACAATTTGGAAATTAGGTCAATGCTTTTTTTGCAGTTTCTCTCAGTAGTTGTCTGTTATGGTTGAATTCCCCTTTTTTTCCTATAAAAGTTACAAAAGCGGATCACTGCATCTCTACGAAATGCTGTAGACCAGAAAAAGACCAAAAACAGACCGGAAAATAAACATAAGCACAATGGTCTTTTTTATATAAAAAAAAAAGAAGATAATCAGTGGTTTTGTAATCTCTTTTAAGGTGCGGAGTTTAGCCACTTCGGAGATAGAGTTTGATTTGTACAAATCAAATAGTGTATACAAAACACGACATATTTTCTTCGATACCACTATATCACCCGCAGCGTTTTCTATACCATCTGAGAACCATTCTTCCTGCTTTCTTTGTGTATTGAACCCAAGGCTATTTCGCCCTTAATACCCTTCAGCTTGGCCTATTTGGTTCATGATTGAGTACTCATGCGGGAAGGGCTTCGTACTAAACCAGTTTAGTTTAGTTCTTTTATATTCAACAAGTCCACAATTCCATAAGTATGTTTTATTGGAATCCTTTTAGGCTGATGCATTAGAGAATGATTATAATGTATACACTAAAGAAATACCACATCTAAAAATTGTCTAAAGACATACTTCTCATACTATATACTTGTCCAAAATATACTTAAAGATTTGATATATCTAAATATATACTTCAAGATATTTGTCCAAAATATACTTAAAGATTTGATATATCTAAATATATCCTTCAAGATACTTGTCCAAAATATACTTAAAGATTTGATATATCTAAATATATACTTCAAGATACTCGTCCAAAATAAACTTAAAGATTTGATATATCTAAATATATACTTCAAGATACTTGTCCAAAATGTACTTACAGATTTGATATATCTAAATATATACTTCAATATACTTGTCCAAAATATACTTAAAGATTTGATATATCTAAATATGTACTTCATGATACTTGTCCAAAATGTACTTACAGATTTGATATATATAAATATATACTTCAATATACTTGTCCAAAATATACTTAAAGATTTGATATATCTAAATATATACTTCATGATACTTGTCCAAAATGTACTTAAAGATTTGATATATCTAAATATATACTTCAATATACTTGTCCAAAATATACTTAAAGATTTGATATATCTAAATATATACTTCATGATACTTGTCCAAAATGTACTTAAAGATTTGATATATCTAAATATATACTTAAAGACGTATGTATGTTCACAAATATCGGATGCATGTGAGAATAATCTACATTGTATAATCGTGGTGAGCAATCAAAGAGGAAAACAATAATTTATATAGGCCCTATTGTAAGTCCCAAAAAAAGTATTTGGGGTCATTTTGCGTCCAATAATGCTACCAAGTTTTGGAGACTTAGGAACATAAATATTGCCATCTTGTGTATTAAACTTTATTGTTTTGTGTGTGTGATACTAGCTGTAGAAAGGATATTAAATAAATGTGATATTGCCGGTAACAATGTATATGGAATATGGCTATTAAACATGAAATGAGAAAAGGTGTGTAAGGGTGTGTGTGTAGAAAGAGAGGGGAGGGAGGGAGGGAGGGAGGGAGGGAGGGAGGGGGAGGGAGAGAGGAGGGAGGGAGGGAGGGAGAGAGGAGGGAGGGAGGGAGGGAGGGAGAGAGGAGGGAGGGAGAAAGGAGGGAGGGAGAGGGGAGGGAGAGGGGAGGGAGGGAGAGGGGAGGGAGGGAGGGAGAGTGGAGGGAGGGAGAGGGAAAGTGAGAGAAAGGGAGAGGGAGAGTAAGAGAGAGGGAGAGGGAGGGAGAGAGAGGGAGAGGGAGAGAGAGGGAGGGAGAGGGAGTGAGAGGGAGGGAGAGAGGGGAGGGGCAGGTAGAGAGAGGGGAGGGAGAGAGAGAGAGAGAGAGAGAGAGGGGATAAGAGACAAGAACAAGTGGCACCACATAGCCCTGCCGCCAATCGACGAATAACCATGATAATTACAAAGTTTCGGCAAGTTAACAATGTTTAAAGTAATGTATAACATTTGTGCTGTTGGGGCTATTATCAGTCCGGGCATCGTTTAACGAAACGATCACAAGTACAAGTTCGAGTACATCTCATTGAAACGCGTGTTAATGTTTCTATGGGAAGTCGGCGAACTTGCACTGATGACCGTTTCGTGAAACGCTACCTGATCTCGGTCTAGTAGTAAGGTTAAGACTAGGCCACTAGGGTATCGGTCATTTTCGTTTGGTCGTGTCATTCATTACCTCCTCCGTTTTTGTAGCACAGGTAGGGAAAGCGCCAAATATTGGAGAGTCCCACGGCGTAGCCCAGGCAAGATATCGCGAAGTCAAAACGACCGCCCCAGTTTTCTCTTTTGACATCATCCCGGCGGCCATCTGCATCCTAGATGGTAGAAAGAACGAGTTTGAATATATTAATTAGAGCAGAAACAGTGAAATAGTGATTCAAGGGATATGTTCATCTAATAATAGCCTAATAGTCCACTCCAAATTTTATTAAACCGAAACGGAAATTCTTTTTGCCCAATTCTCGCTACCCTAAATAGGTACGAAAATCTCGAAATTCGCGAGACGAGGTAATTTTCACTCTCTCGGGTCGTCACTACAACTTCCGGTATAGAGTCCCATCCCGCTGGCGCTAGCGCCTGTGTTCGCTGTGCAGAGTTTTCACGCACGCTAAAATCGATGCCAATCAGTGTAATTTGTACAGATTATAATATGCAATGGAAAGCTTCGGGCAGAATTAGTGACTTTAGCACAAAAGGCCGTTAAACTCTACCGTGAAAGAGAGGGTTGTGATCACGAACGCCTGCACAGGAAGCTGTAATGTCGAAAAGCTATCCCATAATGCAATGCGCGTTTTCAGGATTTTCCCCGGATCTCGGCAGAATCGCTATTTGGGGTAGCGAGAATTCATCGTGAGCCCGCGGCAGCCACTGAGCAGCGCCAGATCGACGTTGCTCTATCCCAGTTTATTGTTGAACGCCAAACAAGGTAGCAACAACTCCCATCTTTTAACGTCTTTTGGTATGACGCGGCCGCCTCTCTCTCTCTCTCTCTCTCTCTCTCTCTCAAAGGACACCAATTGACTTTCTACCTCAACTTGTCCCCACCTATTCATGAGTTCTAGGACAATAATTACCCCCTGGACAATCAGCCCCCGGCCAATTAGCAGTGGGACAATTACCCCCCCCCCCCGTAAAATTGCCCCCAGGACAATTAGTCCCCGTGGACGCTTATATCAAAACCTACTTATTATCAGGTTAGACTTCCTCTTTGATAAACAGGGGGTAATTTTCCAGGGGGTAATTGTCCTGGGAGGGGGGGGGGGGGTGATGTAAATATAATGTATACCCTCTAATATAGTTTGGTAATTAGTTATACCCAATATGTAAGTAATGCCAAACATAAGGTCGTTTTAGACAACGTCTGAGTGTAGAAAAACTAAACTGCGATTACAAGCATAAAACGTTTAAACTTGTGTTATATATAT
Organism: Strongylocentrotus purpuratus; assembly: GCF_000002235.5. Classification (NCBI taxonomy): domain Eukaryota; kingdom Metazoa; phylum Echinodermata; class Echinoidea; order Camarodonta; family Strongylocentrotidae; genus Strongylocentrotus; species Strongylocentrotus purpuratus. The sequence goes on from NW_022145610.1 coordinate 27,993,047, forward strand.
ATATATATATATATATATACCTTGGGTCATACATTGATAACTCGTAAGATTGGGATAAACACGTGAAACATTTCTGCAAAAATACTGTGAAGATTTTGTATTTGTTAAAAAGAATAAGACGTTGCATCTCACAAAAAACTGCTTTACTCTTTTATAAGTCAATTGCTCAAAGTAAATCAGATTATTGTGATAATGTTTGGAATAATACGAAGAAACAAAATATTCAAAAACTACAAATTTTATAAAATAGATTACTTAAAACAGTAATAAGAGTGGAAAATAGACACTCAACAAGACGTTTGTATGACAATTTGTGTTTGGATACCTTAGTTGAGAGACGTAACAATGGTAACATACATGTTCTATGTATAATGTATAAAATTGCAGACCAATTAACCCCGGGTTATCTTTTAAGTAAATTTAATTTTAAATATATTTACTTTACCAAGAATTAAAACGTGCTTAAAAAGGAAAGGTTCAAGTTATTATGGTGCAAAACTATGGAAGGAATTGCCGGTAGAAACTAAATATAAACCAACTCACTATGCTTTCAAAAGGAGTTTATAAATATTTGTAATGTCATGTTTGACAATTGATATGTTTTTCTTCTATTTTTTCTGTTTTTTTTTCTGAATTAGGACTTGTTTGGATTCTCGCCTTCTAACCCATTTGTAAATATACATATATTTGTATTTAACTTTGTATGTAAACCATGTTAATCTATGATATATGTTTCTTTGTAAAATTGTGATTGCTTTTTATATGCATGGCCATGCTGAAGAACAGCAATAATTGGCTGAAGTTTGCCACGTGCTAAAATAAAATAAACATACAAACAAAATCAAAAGATATAATTGTTATACATTCTGAAACGCTTGTCTGATTGGGAAGAAATAAAGGAATAGTTAAAATCAACAAACGAACAAGCAAACAACTACCCCCAAAAAATAATACAACCTTCTCTTCTGACTGAATAATCGAATTCTAACCAGGGTGGTCACAAGCTCAAGTAGGACTAACTTTTACTCTTTATTATGTCACACATAATTAATAAGCTCCCTGTGATACGTTATATTTATCATAGGATAGATATACCAAAGGCTTCAGGATTATTGAACAGTTTCCAGTGCATGATTAATATATGCCGGTGTTAAAGGGTTGTCATAGAGGTTATCAAGATTAATTGTGCAATGCCATTGTGTTGCACAAAGCAATCTTTCCGTCAATAATGTTGGCGCCTAGTGTTTTGTGCAAAATTGCATGTGTTGCAAACGAGCGACCGCACAGAAAGGCAAAGAAAGCAACCGAAGACTAGCTTCATTGACGAATAGGCTACCTCTATTTAGAAATAGAAATGTCAAAAGAGAAAACCAAATAATTATGCATTGAGCCGGAAATGACATTTTGACAGGTCGGGGAAAGAACATCTGGAATGCACGTTTGTGGTTTTTCGGGAATAGGGTCTCATGACAACGAAATTATTGGTAAGCAGCTTAACTGGTTTTGTAATATCATACAATTCCAATTCAGTCTTAGTATATGAGGCCAAATATTAAAAAACAAACATGTTTAGCGTACTGCCTTTTTGAAAAATAGGAAGGAGGAGGCCCTTTTTCAAGATGGCCGCCGGCATATTTTTGTTTTTAAAAATCAGAAATAGATCCATTTTAGCAGTGTTGTTCATGTTTCTTTAAAAAAAAAAGAAAAAAAAAGAAAAAAAAAAGCGGCCCCCTAAAAGGAAGCGGGCGGGGACGCTAAACATGTATATTTTTTTGTTTACATGGCCTAACGTATGATTAGATTTTACGCATTTTTACACTCTAGCAAAAAATCCCAGCATAATTATGAGTTTGTTGATAATGCCATCTTCGACGACTTAAATCAAGGACCGGGCAGATTCTGGACTAGGTCAATGATCGCGTTTTAGAAAAGAAAATTTATACGTCGGACTAACTTCCTCTGTAAACTTATTTTAAAGCAATATAGCCTTGTAATCCAGCGTAGCCCCTATTCGGCACATCCAGGACCGGAGGAGGCCATGAATATTCATTCCCTCCTTCTAGATGTGCCCAAATATAATAAATAGAGGCCATGTGGGACTGGCATTCTGGGAATTCTGGAGTACAACATTGCACCTCACTGCCTTCACTGGTCACCTTCCGTTCCCCGTCCCGCAAGTCGGACCCCAGTATGAACTCGCGATCGAAGGGTCCAGCTAGCTAGCTCAACCTGCGCATGCGCACATGGTAACCGTTAGGGTTAGCGACAGGGTTATAATAAGCATGCAAACCCACCTGTCATCAACCCATCGTTAACTCAATCGGTATATAAAGGACAGCGTAATACAACGTTGTGGGTTCGAATTTCAGTATTTATTCAGTATTCAATATTTATTCAATATAATCAATGTTGTTGTTGTTGTTTGAGTTCTTATTGGTGTGTACCATTCATTCATGATTATTTACGCCGAATTCAAGTTGCATTAAACAAAATTAAATGGAAGCAGTATAATCAAAGTATAATTGTTTGTGACCTCTTTCCAAACTTTCGTAGCTTGTCATTGAGAAGATGAGCTCTTAGTTGCTGTATGTAAATAAGTTCATACTGGAGTCCGGAAATAATGACACGTCCGCCCGACATGCCCTTGAACTTATCGATTTTGGATTGTTGCGTATGTCCGATCGAGGAATGGCATAATGTACCGTACTTTACATTGATCGAGTTAATTGAACTCCAGTCCAATCTAAAGGGAATAATTAGACTGGGATTGGACTGCTCTTAAATCACACTTAGACCGCGGTTTAAGTTGAGCCCGACCTCAGAATTCGGTATCTATAGTGTATTTTTTTTTTTAAATAATTTATTTGTCGTTTTATTTTGACAGGATAGCCCTTTCAGTTATAAAAACTGCTCGACCAAGGGGCCCTGTATCAACATAATCAAAAACATATTTACAAAACATATAAACATACATAAGTTGTAATGAACACACAAATTAAACAAGATATAATGTTGAAATGAGCGGCGGGGGAACTATAATATTCATGTAAGTAATAAGTAAATTTTAAAGTATGTAAGAGAAAGGAGTTTGCAGGTGTTTTTTTTAATGAATCCAGTGAGTTTAATAAACGTAAAGAAGGGGGGGGGGGGTAATGCATTACATACAACGGAGCCTTGATAACAGTAAAATATTTTGAAGTACTCGGTTCTGTGTTTTTCAATGTATAGAGGACAGGTAGTTGCATACCTAGGATGAACGTTTATCGTTCGATAGCACACGATATCCTTAATATATTATTTCGCCATTTTATTATTTATCACCTTATACATCCATATTCTAAATTGGTGGTGCACTCTCTCATCAACATTACTGATTGCCATCTTAGACAGGATACTAATGTACTACGAGCCCGCCCGCCCCCCCCCCCACTCAGTGTTATTTAGGGTACGCATATGCGTGTTCCAACCGACCCCCTCCCCCCCCCCCCTTTTCAGCAAAAGTCCGGTGTGTAAAGTCAATACGGCTCGACCTTTTTCTTTTGTATACGAGCCTTTTTCAGCACCCCCCCCCCCTTTCAGCAAAAGTCCGGTGTGTAAAGTCAATACGGGTCGACCTTTTTCTTTTGTTACGAAAAGGACATTTTGGCAACACGCATGGGGTCCGTCCGTTCTCGGAGTGAGGGGGGGGGGAGGGAGGGGCGGGACTACGAGGTGTCAAAATATCTACATTTAGTATCAAACGGGCATAATGATTGTGAAGCTTTTGTAACTTATCCAAATGACACTTAGCTGAACAGCCCCACAAAACAAAACTGTAGTCAATATGTGAAAATTATCATATCATATAACAATTTAAAAATATTTAAAGCTTGAGAAAGTCCGGGATGAAAGTCCACAGGAGTGGACGAAAGCTTGCCCACAAAATTCAAGGCTGGTAGAAGCTTTAGAAATTACATTTTATGATTATCCCCAACCGATGAAATGTATCATCTTTTGTACTTACTCAGGGCCCCATAAAAGACCACTACTTATTGGTGAATGGGCTACCCTGACAAATGATTAGAAATAAATAAATAAAAATTTTAAAAAGCGGGTGAGGGATTGAGTGAGAGAGAGAGAAACCCTACCCATTATTATGGGGCATTTTTCATCGCAAATTTTGTGAATTTTGAAAAAAATGGACCTATTTTAATGGTATTTTTGTTAAAAGTATGACCCAGGATTAGGGATTGTTTTGTGAAAAAGTTACCCATTAGAGCGGCACACCCCGTATGTCCTTATATATGTGAGTATCCCCCTGGCCTTTTTCCTCATCAACAAAATACTCCAGGAATTAATAGGTGAATACATGATAACAATCATAATTAATGTTCAGACCTAGCAGAAACTGTTATAACAAAAAAGGGGAAAAGGTTAAATCATAGACATGTGTCGGATACGGATACACCTTAAAGAAGAAAGGTGACGGACTGACAGGACGCTTTCCTACAACCTCGTGGGATCGAAATGTGCATTGAATTTACTGAGTAAGATTGATACCCCCATACAGCCACGCCCCCCCCCCCCTCCCCCACTGACGTCACTTTCCTCATACTGGCTGGCAGGATCTACTCTACGCCACTGTTTGGGAATGGTGTAAATGTCTATTTGGAGCCTTTTCGAGAAAAAGATAATGAATACTTCCTGAGTAATAATGAATACAAATTGGATTCACTATAATGTCCAATAATACCCTATTCAAAGTATTCTCTCCAAAGATGACTGGAGACCAGGGGCTTTAAAAAGAGTTGTCAAAATCATCTTGTATCAAGTTTGGGCTGATGGATCAGGCAATTTGCTTCTTTGGTCTTAAATCATTTTAAAGATTAAATCATGCCTCGTGCTTCAGATTCATTGTTTAAAAATGATGTAATGAATCAAGGCTTTTACATAATCTTGTTCCAATCTAGAGGATTACCTTTAATTATTTTGAACAGTCTACTAACTTCTTATCGTTCTCTAGATGCTCACGCGTCCGCTGCGCTATTTCACACGCGTAAGAAGCATATGGTGTTCATCTCGAATAACGAATGAAAAGCGAGTCGAATGCAAGAAAGAACACATATGGTGATAAGTAGACTTTCATAAGAAAGATAACGTCCCAAATAAACTTTCATTTTGAAGCACTCAATATGAAGGGTTACTGTAAATAAGGGATGCGAATAAAGTCAAGATTGTAATCATGATAACTAAACGAATATCATCAATTTTGCTTGTTATAAGCATTTCCTCGAGTTTGAGGTGATTTTAACGTTAACTTTCAAGTTTTACAAATCTGAGATGCATGGCCCTACGTGTAATCAGTGTTTGTGATATGGTGTAACAGTGAAGACCAAACATTTTTTTTGTTTTGGTGGGGAACAAGATAACACACATACATAATGGCTTTTGACCCGCATTCATTGCTTCAACCTAAATTTGGTACAAGAGGATTTTGACCAGGGGCGGATCCAGTGGGCGGCAAGAGGGGACACCCAAATCTTGAGAAAATACTTAGCGGCGAATCAGCCAGTCGGCAAACGGCGAATGAGCGGGGGGGGGGGGGGGAGGGGGCAAGAGCACATATAAAAAAAAAAAAAAAAAAAAAAAATTGGTCCATTTTGGGTGGGAAAATTTTGCGTCGACTCATTTTCTTGATAACGTGACGTACTATGCGAAGTCGTTTATCAAGTAAATGTATTCAAATTTATGGATGCTTCCTTCCCAGACGTATACTTTGTACTACAATTGCCAGAACACAAATTTCATAAATAAGTTGGTGCTCTTTTGGTGTGAAATTTTCTCATAAATGAAATAGATTTGTCAACTACTGTAGTGTAGTATTTAAAAATGAATTTAGTTGCATTTGTTCTCCTGTTATTTACCTTTTCACCAAATGTAATTTCTATCTTCTCAGTTATGATTTTTCCTCATTAAAAAGTAAAGGTTTCGTTATTGATTTAAACATTATTTCCAACTAAAACTTGGTGAATGATACATGTACAACTTCAACTGGTACGTCACATTTTCAAGAAAATGGCTGCGCCCATATCATGCTAAAAGGCATCACATCATGCCATTATATATCTCTTGTACATTTTCGTAAGGAATATTGTACATCAAAGGGTAGGACTATATCTCATTTTTCTGAATACCTACACAATTTTCATATCACCAAAATCGTCTGCTTTTCAACTTTGCTGCTCCCCACACTATAAACATGACGGAAAAAGAAAGCGGACAATATAATACAGTTCCACAGGTTATCAAAGGAACATCCCTTGACTGTTATTATGTAAAATTGTGTAGAACAGGTGTCACATGCATATTCACCTGTTCTACACATTTTTACATAATAACAGTGAAGGGATGTTTCTTTGTCTACCTGAGGCAGACGAGTCCGCAGGAGGGGGGGGGGGTTTAGGGGGTTAAACCCCCACTTTTATGTGTGTATTTTAAAGAAAAATCCCCTACCCCCCCTTTCCTTTTTATTTATTATAAAATTTAAAAAATAAAAAAAAATTATGCCCATGGCTGACCTAAAAAAGGTGACCTTACCCCTCCCCCCCCCCAACGAAGAAAAATATAAAATCTTCAAATTTCGAGACCCCCCCAACCCCCCCCCCCCCGCTTATTCAGCGCGAAATTTTCGGCCCGATTTCAAAATGTTAGACCCCCCCCCCCCTTTGAAAAAATCCTCCGTAGGCCACTGACCTGAGGAACTGTATATTTTGTCCGCTTTCTTTGTCCGTCATGTTCGTAGTGCCATTGAGGATGTTTTTATTTAAGACACACTCTTAGCACACCATCCAAATAAAACCCAAGAGAGGGAAACTGCTCCTTTGTCAATGACCGAAAATGCTTACGCAGTCGTTATTGTTAAAACAGCTGAATGTTCTTATTAAGATGCACATAATCAGAAGGCGGTGACTATGATTGGATCAAAGAAAGAATCACGTTGAATGTCCATCCGTATTAAGTTCATGGTTCAATCTAACATCGTGTACCACATTATATCACCCATAGCCAGGCTGCCCATAGCATCCATCACATTCAGATGTCACTCTGACAAAATAACAAAATATACGATATTTTGGGATATAGCCATGCCGAGCTACTATCACGTAGATCCGGGACGTAGATACGGCATTTATTTTACATTATTTATCAACACTTTACTTGATCATTTTCCAAAGTATGAAAACAACTTCCAAAAATCCTGCCTGAAAATAATACATAGGCCTACATAATGTTTTTACACCTCTTAACATTAATCATGTTAAATCATAATTAATTTAACTTTTATGTCCTACCCCTGATTATGCCCGGGTTTGAAAATTAGAGATAAAACTGAATCAGCACTAAACTCTGAAAACACCCTATGGTCACCGCAACTTAAACTCAGACGCAACAACGTCTCCAACCAATTATTATTTAGTTCACCCTCAAAAAAGAACTCCATATTAACAAACGTGCATGTAGCCTAGTAAGCGGCCCTTGGAAAGCATGAATGACTTCCCCTACACATCACACCCTTATTTGCATCCCTCTTTTCATATTCAAATTAAACATTTTCGACGTAATGGAATGAAATAATTTCATCACGCATGCCGGATAACAATTAGTGTTCACCACTAATTGCCGTATACAGGGGCGGCGATTTCTTTTCATGACCGGGGGGGGGGGGGGGAACGAAATGCGAGGAACGAGGGAAGAGTGACGTAATGAGCAAAAACATTTTTTTTTTTTTTTTGGGGGGGGGGAGAAAAAATCCAAATCATCACCGCTCTTACATGTTACATGCAGGCCCCGCGAAATGTTTTTCAAAGAGGGAGGGGGGGGGGGGCTAAAGTATTTGCGATCAAATAGAGCAAAGCAAGTGGCGCGTAAATTGGCGTGAAACTCAGAGTTTTGGGGCATTTAATAAGGGTCAGATTAGCATATTTGATATCTTATTTTGTGACACTTGCATGCAGGTCGCTAATCGGAGTTGGGTCCAGGGTCGAAGCCCCCAGAAACTCAGCGGTTTCAGGCATTAACTTATAATCAGATGATCATCCAGGGGTCGCCTTAGGTCCCTTTGTGGGATGTAGGGGCGGAGCCCCCGGAAGCTCAGGGTTTTAGGCTTTTGAATATGGTCAGATGAGCTTCCAGTGGCCCGTTTAGGGCCCTGGTGGGGTCCAGGGGGCGGAGCCCCGGAACCTCAGGCGTTTTAGGCATTTAATTTTGGTCAGCTGAGCAACCAGAGGCTCGTCTTAGGGCCCTTGGTAGGGATAAGTGGGGCAGAGCCCCGGAAGCTCAGAGAAAATCATGCCATTTCAGCAACATTTGTAAATTAGTCACTGGTATCGAATTAGAAATAAACCACGTTTGAATTTTATCGAGGGGGGGGGGGGGGGGAACTGCCCCAAGCCCGAGTGAGTGAGCATAGTGAACGACAGGGGTGAAGGCGACGAAAGTAACTAGCCCCACAGGTTTTGAAGTTTTGTTGTATTACAAAATTATATTCCTAAGGAAAACTATAGTATGAAAAGAAACAATATACTTTTTTTCACACTTCACTTTTTTTACAATATATACTTGAACATTTTGAAGGATATTATGCGAGGGAGCATAGCTTCCAAGCCAGAAGATTTTTCCATTTTTATTTGTCTAAACGCTGCACTCTGGGCCCTCCCAAGCCCAATAGTGTGTTGTAGTCTTTAGTCAGTATTTGCTGTACATTATTTTTGTTTGCACTTTTTCAAATTTTCCGGGGGGGGGGGACGATCCCCCCTACAAAAATCGAGGGGGGGGGGGACGTGTCCCCCTGGATCGCCGCCCCTGGCCGTATAAACCACATTTTCCAGCTATACGATGTAACGCTGGCAAATACATTACGATCATCACACACACATACACACCCACCCCACCCCCCCCCCCAAAAAAAAAAAAAATCAAATGTACAAAGGGGTATGAATAATTTAGTTGTTAATTGCAGTATTTGCACGAATGACCCCCAAACATCGACGAATCTTTTATTTATTTATTTATTCATGTATTCATTAAAAAGCAGGGTAGGTCATTCAGTTTGAAAAAAAAAATCCAATGACGCCCTGCTTTTAAATATGGATAATTTCTACTTTGTGCATTTTTATAAATATTACTGTCAAAGTGATGGAGATGCTTCACAAATACCTTTTGTTTTGCCTCCTGAAAAGAATACTCCCTCCTGTGTATCATAAATGTTCCGATGGTGCATAAACGATTAATGCTTACATATCTTTCATGAACACGAATCCATCATTCGTCTTGATGGCTTATTACGGTTTTGTACAAATGCTCTATTCTGCACTAACCAAATTCCTAACTGCAACCATGGACCCAACACCTAACCTAACCTATGCCTGGCATTAACGCTCATCTTAAATTTAAAACCCGTTCGCACTCTAATCCAGTACCTTAGACTAAAAAAGCCGGCCGGAGCGATTGTCGCTGGGGCATATCGACGCGTTTTATTAGTGTCACGCCCATCTTTTTGTATAGTGCGATCCAAACTCAGCAAGGCGAAATAAATTCCTCGAATGATGCTGCCTATCTGCCTATCATCCCTTAATTGATAAAAGCCAAATATGATGATTTATGGGAGATCTTACCTTTAATTGTCCAAACTTTGGTTGATCCTTCGTTTCTCCGCTGGAGTTGTCCATATTGTTGGGCATGCAGTTTCAGAGGATCAAGAGAACATAAACTAGTTGGTAGTACGAACTTGGAGAAGTGATTGGAACGTTTACTATTTACAGACCATGCATGTGTGATTGAACATTGAACGGAAAAAAGAGGGACACGGTTGGGTTGAGCTATATAATAGGGTAATAGGGACTTTTAGATTTACACGACAAGAGCGTGGACTGCCGCGTGTGACATTGTGCGGTCCACGTTCTCGTCGTGTAAATCTAAAAGTCCCTAATGAGAAAGAGAGAGAGAGAGTAGGGGGGGGGGGGTCTTTGCTAAAAAAATCGGGGATCGGTAATTCAAGGCAAGAGGCCCCTTCCTAGAAAAGGGGGTCGTACATTTTCCTGAAAGTCGGGCTATTTTTCAAGATTATCTCTTTGGACTCCTGGGAAATTAAAAAAGGGGATTATAAAATATCTTGAACATAGAAAAATTGATCAAATCCCGGGACTAATGTAGACTAGTTTTGTACTGTAGTCTACCCTAATTCACACACAGCTGTATTACTCATTTCAAACATCATTGTACAAAACTCAACTGATTTCACTCATAATCGGTACTTTAGTTTAGTGGCAATTGATGACACCAGGCGCGTAGCCAGGGGGGCGGTGGGGCGGTCGCCCCCAAAAAAAACGCCGGCCAAAAAAAAAAAAAAAAAAAAAAAAGAGAGAAAAAAAGAAGAAAGGAAGAGGACGTAGGAAGAAAAAGGATTAAGAGTCGGGAACGGTACAACGAATCATCTGCTTTCTCTAATAATTTAATGAAACGTCTAAGCTTCCGCGCTTCGCGCGGGAGGGGAGGGGGGGGGGAACTGAATTCAGATAAGGATTAAGAGTCGAGGACCGTGACGGTACAGCGAATCGTCTTCTTTCTCTAATGAAACATCAACAGAAACCGAATTTAGATAAGGATTAAGAGTCGAGAATGGTCCACGAATCGTCTTCATTCTCTTATAATTTGATGAAACCTCAAAGCTTTCGCGCTTCCCTTCCCTTCACCCTCCCCCCTAGGGAGCGCGCTATGCTATGCTATGTTTTCAACTTCTGATTCGTTAAATCTAAAGAGTATCTTTACGAGGATAAAGTACAAAGTTACAGAGTTTGATTACATAAGTCATTTATTATGACAGGTACATTAGTATGTGAAAGGACACATCATGCAGGCGCAGGTGAAGTCAGTTAAGATAAATGGAAGGTTTATTTCTAACTAAGTCTCAATATCAGGCACTAAAGTAATTATTCGGGTTGTATATATTATGCAGATAAGTGAGCATAGAACTAATTTGCAGACTTTGTTTATTCTTACAAGGTATAAATGAAAACAAGGGCACAGAAATTGTGTATGCTAAATGTATGTACGTAATGCAGGCTGAGTTCTTTGGGGTAGTGTTCCGGATTTAGGGCGGTCTCCAAGGCAGGAAAAGCCCGCGAAAAGCCCACGAAAGGGGGTCCAGAAATGTTGGCAGTCCTCAGATAGGGGGTGCTTTCAAAGAGAGGGAACAAGCATATGCGTACCCTAAATAACGCTGAATGGGGGGGGGGGGGGGGCACTGGTTGCTCTCACCATTCCTTGCATTGGTCTCTCAATTGGGACTTACAAATTGGGGTCTCAAATCTACAGAATTTACATTTTTTGATAGTTCATTATTGAAGGAAAATTATCATCTAAAGATTATAATTCAGAGACCAATGGTTAAAGCAACAAGTGGCATTAATGGCCTGACATAGTTCGAGTCCGTTGTCTTAGTCTTGTGAAACACCATCTGGTCTGGTCCGGGGTTTCCCATAACGCGCAAAAATCCCCTTTTAAACCTTTAAAGGTAAAGACTAGTTGTGGTCATGCGATTGCAATGTGTAAGAAACGTTGTGGAATCGATCAGAAAAGGTTCATCATCTAGGAGACCCATTATCTCCATACTTATTTATTTTATGCATTGAAATGTTAGCTCATATGAATAGAAATAATCAATTGGTAAAAGGAATTTATTTTGGAAATACAAAAATAAAGCAAGTATTGTATGCTGATGATATAACACTCTTCATCAAAGATATGAGTTCAGTTAAGGAAATAGAACATGCTTTAGAAGGTTTTTATGAAATATCAGGATTACAGTTAAACAAAGATAAGACATTATATTCTGCCCCTGGGCCCACAGGTGTCTAAAAATTATTTTGTTACTTTGTATACAATGTTATCAATTATGTACAATTTTTCTTTATGAGAGAAATGAATAAAATCCTGATAATGAATAAAAACCTATGAAAATAAAAAAAAATCTAGCATATAAGTATTGGTGTGTACTGCTAGGTTCAGGAATCATCAACATGATGAGAAATTTGGCCCAGTCTTGGCTATCACGTATTAGTCAAAACATATTCTTTCATACGATTGGTAATGCTGCAAGAAATGCTAGAAATGCTGCAAGAAATGCTGCAAGCCTCCACTCATGTACAAGATCCAAAACAACATAGTAGCCATCAATGCACACCATTACACAGCACCCATGATTGCCAGCAACACACGACAGTATCACTCAAAGAAGTTGCTGGCTATCCCATCCCGCACCCAACTCTACCAGAACTCATTTTTCCCTCGGATAGTAACTGCGTGGAATGCACTTTCGAAGATCACCCTTGACGCTACTTCACTGGAGGGCTTCAAGGGAGCGCTTCCACCCAGGATCTAGACCAAGAACTAGATAGTTTATTCCTCAGCACTACATCCTGACTTATGGATCCTGCCGAGTATCGTCGTAGAAGTAATAAGAGCTTCCATTTCATTTTTTGAGGGGGGGGGGGGGTTCCAAAACTGGTCTAGACTTTTAACTATTTGATTTAGGAGTGGTCTTTATGGCAAAAGACGGGCTCGTGGGAAACTTGGAAATAGAAAGAATATTGGTAAAAAGAAGTTTTGATTGAACCAATGAATTGTTTCCTGATCTGAGCAATGATAATGATAATAATAAGATATTTATAATTTCCACCGCACACTGTACGATCTGACTACGATCCTATTTTGAACGTGTCAATTTTTTTTTAAAGGAAATTTAAAAAAATCTAAAGGAATGTACTACTGAAACTACTGAAAGTGAGCATTATCACTATTTTATCATTGTTTAGCTTAAGAAACAGTGGCGGATCCAAGGGAGAGCCGAATCGACCATGGCCCCTTATTATGGTGGCCTAGAAGAGTAAAGGGGGACGAGAGAGAGCGACAGAGAAAAAAAAAGGAGAAAAGAAAGAAAAAAGGAGGTAATAAGAAGAGAAGAGAGGAGAAGGAAGGAGAGAGAGGAAAGCAAAAAATTAATATAAACTAATAAAATAATATCGCTACTCTGAGTAAAAGGTCGGCAACGTATTGGATAGGATACTGCAATTTATTCGTATAGCCTGCATCAACGTATAAATCAGTGGCGGATCGGGAGGGGGGGGGGGGGGCGGCGGCCTTCCCTTTTATGGCGGCCGAAAAAAAGGAAATGGGAAAAGAAGAAAAATGTGAAAATAATGTAAAAGAGAAGAAGATAGAGAAAGAGAGAGAGTTTCAGATTTACGTGATTGAAAGTCACATAGCCCCTTTCACTTCATTTCATTTAAAAAATAACTTCTCTTTTTCTCTGAAGACAATTTTATAGATTTTTTTTTGTACTGTACTTTCGTCTGCAGTCTTCTTTAGCACATTCATGTCGTTTGGGGCTATGTGACTTTCAATGCACACATACTCTAATAAAATGTTACCAATTGAATAGCCAGACTTTAGACTTGTGCAATTATCTCTTTTATTTCTTTACTTTGTATCATATCATTTTCTTCTTCTAATAAATGACTTTGTCACACATATATATGACTTATAGAACATCTGTTTCTTTATCATAGAAATATTTCAGCTGCTTTGGTCAATTTGTTACTACATAAGGAAGAAAGCAAAGAAATTATATACCGGTACATGTAAAAAAGCTTCACAAATAACAAAGTCTTTTCCTGGCCCTGAGATAACAATGTAACACAAGACTCTCTCAGAAGGCAGAGACTCGCTTCAAAACAGTTCAGTACTGAAAATGCGCTGAAAATGTACACTGTTTACATAGTACACTGACAAAACTGCCTAATTATAATCAGTTAATCTAGCAACTACGAGGAAGGTTTATTCCTCCCACTAAACTGAATGTACATGTATTTGGTGTAACAGGAGAGTTACATGTATCCATGACGACATCACAATCCACTGACTAAATAGCCAATTTGAAATCCTATAGCTCTCTATAGTGATTTCATATTTCAAACATCCATAACTCCCTTATTATTTTTTCTATTTATTTATTTCAAACTTCTGTTTCTCTTATTTGTATGCTTTCATACACATGAGCTTTTTACAGATGTTGGATTGCCCTTAAATAAAACTTCCAATGCAACAATAATGTACCCAACTTTTACAAACAAAACTTCATCCATAATAATAATAATATTCTGTTTTATATAGCGCTCAATACATCAATCCAACGATGTGCTTAAGCGCTTTACAGATATATTATCCCGGTCGTCAGATTCAGGCTCACCCGCACACAATGTGTGCCCATTTTCCACTCCCTGGGGAGCCTTCCAGCCAGTCGCCATTCTACAAGCGCACACTTGCTCGTCCAACCACACAAACTTTCGCATCCATTCTTACTGGGTACCCATTTAACACCTGGGTTTTGCCAAAGGATATTAATGCCGTGTCGGGATTCGAACCCTCGACCTTCACATCTCCAGTCAAGCGCCTTAAAACACTCGACCATGACACTCCGACACATAGCTCATGAAACTTTTTAACATGAGTCTTGTATAACTCAGGGTCAAACAAACTTACAACCCTTATTACTCACCTGTATGTCCTGCTTGTGTTACAAAATAGTTCTCAAAGAACGTAACTTTATATTGAAAGTACCGGTACATCGCTGACTGAATACTCTTCAAATCCATGTACATGTATATGTAATAAAGGCACTTTGTTCTATCGCTCTTATTCTACCAAGTTGCATATTCCAATTGATGTTAGTTATAATTAAAATCACTTTCCTGAGTTGCATAATAAATTTCAGTTTCAGCCAAGCAACACCACATATAAATTATTGTACCTAAGATGTGGTTTAAAATGACCTACAATATACTGGTACACACTGTAACTTTTTCCTGAATGTGCTCATCAGTGTATCTTCATTCTCATAGACTGATGGCAAGTACTGAGTGCTCTTTCTATCCAAGCACATAAATAGTTACAACTTAGCACATGGGGACCTAGGCTACAGTTCTCATCCTAAGGGCTTTTCTACTGGGTGACAATAATAATGTACTGACTGCAACATTGCACTTCTGAGCCAAATTTCTCTCTAAAGAATCAAGAAAAATAATACCACTTACCAGAATCTTAAACATGACTTATTCAAATCTGAATGCGCATCTTGAATGATTTACTCCTGCTGAATTCATAACCCGTTATGATTTATTTGATATAGTAACAAGCAATGTCTACACCATAAATTCAGTTCATATAGAATTGATGTTCTGCATGAATGCAATTGATGAATATATCACCAGGGAGGGCAATGTCTAATAAACCTTTACGATTAATCATAAAAACAACGTAACAATCTCCAGTTTCTCATCTACAGAGTTGACTACGCCATCCGTCTCAAGTTTACTTGCAACAAGCGAGTTCGTAATTGCACACTGCGCATGCGCCAAAATCGGGAACGACTTTTTCAAAGGTCACATGAACATAAAATGAGCTGAGAGAGGAACTGTAATTTGTTTGTGTACTGGCCTTTCCGTTGTGAATGGTCACATCTGACATGTCAATCACTGAATATCAGTTCTGAATGTCGGAATTGGTTCTTTATAGTAAACTTTACTTGGAATCTGATCATCGGTAAAGTATTATCGGGATGATCGTGAACCAAGTCCCCAGGGACTCGGATCCACGGACACTTTTTACTCTGACAAAACATTTCCTAACTTCCAAAATTGTATCCACCAAAGTTCATGTTTAATGGATTATTACTTTATTTAGTCAAGCCAATTTAGTAGGTCTATTAAAGTCCTTCACTATTGACTTTTCGAAGCATGACCTAATTCAGAGTATGCTTAAATGGGGGCATTGATGTATGTAGAAAAATAGGATTGAGATCCCATGCAACGCTTTGAAATGTAAAAGAAGAGTAAGAAAAATAAATTTGAGATTCGACTGTTATGTCTAGACCTTGCATAATGCAATTCGTATTGGTATTATATTCCATCTCAGAGTTATTTTAAAGGATAATACGGTTTAAGCTGTCGGACCAATGGACCAAGCTGTTTATTTCTTTATTCATGGTCTGTTTCTACTGTTTATTCTATATTCATTGCCAACCCTCGAAAACGATTGTCACAGAGGTAAGTTTGCATAGGAGAACTATATATCTCTCTATACATATACGAATGATTTATTGGGCTTATTCATAGACAGTTTTATAGTGTTTAGAGTCATATTATTTGATCATATTGAAGTTGCCTAGAGCTGTTAAATGAATATTTGCTGTTATAGTTTATCACTAACATCAAAAGAATCTGACTAAAAAATACTATAAAACTGTTTATATTTTCCTTGTGGTGCGAGTCTCCCTTGCGTGTTAAGATCATCAAATTTCCCATAGGACGGGACTTGCACCACAAGGAATATACTCCTGATTGATTGATTGATTTTTATTCGCCATGCTTCCAACATACAAGAATAACAGATCAAAATTAGATTTAAAAAAGTAGTAATATTTACAGACAGATAAGCTTTTAGTTTTAAATCCATACAACTTTGATATCTGTACAAAAACTTCCGACGAGAATTCGCTTTTTTCCTCGTGATCCGAGTCCCCTTCTATGAGAAATTTGAGTGACGGTCCACAAATGTTTATCGTGTATCGAAGGAGCCTCCACAATCCATTTCAACAACTGTTGTAAGAATTTTCGATGAATAAAAAGATAGAAAGCATGGCGAACAGCCGGTAAAACATACACTAAACAGTGAAGGACGAACACACGCACAAATTTTCACGTAGCCCTATGTATGTTACGCAGAGCGTGTGAGTGAATGGGCGAGTTTATGGTCATGTGACCTATAACACGTTGAGGTCATACGACTCCAGTGGCTATTTACGAACTCGCTTGTTGATTCAATCAGATCAATCAGAAATAAAGACAAAAAATGGGCGAGTGGCTCAGGGAAAATCTCCCACACAGTTTGAATACAATAAATATACAAGGAATTACAGTTTCAGTCTTGATTACAACCTACAGCACAAATTTTGTCTCAGAACTGACACAATGTTACCCTACATTCATGGAGCTGCTGCAACACTTCTGAAAATTGTTGGCTCCCTACCACAATTCTTTCTCTGTTGTCTTCTGTCAAGAGGAATTGGTGCAAAATTTCTGGATGAAACCCACTGATGTCCAAATCAAGCTGCATAAAAATATTTTAAAAAATAAGAAAAAAATTATAATACTAATAATATTGATAATAATCATAATAACGATAGTAATAACAATAATAATCAATAAAAGTTTCTAATAAAGTGCCTTAACAGGAGACAAAATGACATATACCCGGTATTGTCTAGTAGACCGTGGGCCGAGCGAGATTTGGGGCTTAAATTTTCTGATTTTGGACTGGATTTGTGGTACATATTTTTTGGTAGCCAGAATTTAGGATAAAAATACACAAATCCCAAATCAGCTTGTTCCCCGGTGGAAGGATTGCATGTTAGTATAAAATGTAATT
Source organism: Strongylocentrotus purpuratus (assembly GCF_000002235.5). Taxonomy (NCBI): domain Eukaryota; kingdom Metazoa; phylum Echinodermata; class Echinoidea; order Camarodonta; family Strongylocentrotidae; genus Strongylocentrotus; species Strongylocentrotus purpuratus. The sequence goes on from NW_022145610.1 coordinate 28,010,567, forward strand.
TTAATTGACACTCTGCTGAAGAGAACTGTGTGTGTGAACGAGACCGGTACTCTCCGTTCGTACACGTTTGTAAACGCACCATGTGACGAGCGTGAAACGGTAAAATTTGGAATCTTTGGTGACTGGCTCCTCAGAAACTAGTGCTAAGCCAGTCACAGAGAATTTATAATTTTAACTGAAGCCTCTTAGTGCATGGTATATTCGATTTTTTTAATTCAAACTTATTTGGGAACCTCCATATTTGATGAAGATGGTTTACGGGCATATGGGATGTGGTTTGAAAAATGGATGCGGTTTACATTGTGGTGTATTAAGTGCATTAACCATATTCAGATCCGAATATTGGCAGCGAATTGAAATCATCTTGAAAAGGATTCAATTCATGGTTGTTCATGAGAATTGTTAGTTAATGTATTTTCTCTCTCTCTCTCTCTCTTGCATAAATAAAATATGAATATAATATTGGGCTTTGATTACAACAAATTGAATATCTTAACGCTATTAAACAGGGAGACAGAAATGAGGAGGTAATTAATCAAAACAAACATTTAAGGTATATCTGCTAAATGTTCATTAGTGATGGAAACAAATGCAGGTAATGTTAAAACAAAGAATAATAAATTATAGAGCAATGATAAATCAATTCTTTGACATTGATTGATTTGTTCAATTCTACATGAATGTGGTGACTTGTCGGTTACAAACAGCAGGCTTCAAAATCTACTCAATCTATCAAACAATAAATACACAGAAAAGCTAGCAGGAAAGGGAGATGCCACAATGATATCATTGATGATGATTAAAAGTTTGAATAAAAAATAAATGTCAGCGAATTTTGGGGTAAAACAGTCAACTGAGAAAGCCTAGGACTTTTTCGGCTTGCTCGTCAGTTAATTTCTCCAATGTCCCCCCCCCCCCCCCCCCCCCCCCCATCCACCGCTGCCAAATGATAAATTGATGGTATAATCTTTTCAAAAAAGAAGAAAAGATCAGAGTTCAAGAATATGAGTAGGCCACAATTTAAAGCGAGTACCCCCCCCCAAAAAAAAAAAAAAAAAAAAAAAAAATCAAATCAAACTTCTGAAAAAATGTAAGCACTACTACAGAAATGGAAATAAAAAAAGACATTCAGTATATTGTTCTTTATAATTAAAATGAATATTTAGGGGACTCTAATTCTGTAGGCCTATTCTTAAACTACCATTGCATTGCCAATGCAAGAAATGTTTTCATCAAACGTTTTAATTACAAGAAATTATACGAGTCTTGTCGGTATGGAGTCACTGATCTCTACACAGATCAGTGTACTTTAATATAGCATAGTCTGTTTAATGGTCCCTCTGACTGCCCGTTTTTCAAAATATTTTCACCCTGACAAGGTTTTCATTAAGTTTTTGCAGTTTATATTTGCAAAATTATATCGTTTACATTAGCAAATGTGATTATCTTTGGGAAATATTCGAAATATTTGAATGGATTACAGAATCCAGGGACGGAGAATGCGCTGCACACGGTGAGTTTACATATGTGTATGAATGGAGAGTACCGGTCTTGTTCACACACAGTTCTCTTCACCAAAATTGAGTCGAGGGAACATCAATTTATGTAACAAGTGTATTTTCATCTTTTTATCTTCTTATTTTCTATCCAATTACCCTTTGACCATTGCTGGGCTTTTATCTTATCAAAACTTTCTGATTATTTACTGGTATTGGAATGCAGCTGTGAAGAATTTTCCACAGATGTCAAAGATGATATTTAGGTTCAATTTAGGATTCCTCACAGATATCTATAGCAAAATTCATCAGATTTGATGGACACAGCATCAAGATCTATGGCACATGAATCTATTCTTGAATGGGACCTGTACGAGACGATAGTAAAATGGAAGTTCAATTTTCAGGACTAAATGTATTTTTTGAAAGCTAATATTATTAGCTCTCATTTTCCAAGTGCAACTCAAGTCAATTGGCTTCTTTCAATTGACCCTCCCACCTAAATGATGTTAGACAGCAGAGGGCCACCTTTCTCCCTTACAGCACAGGTCAGCATATGTACAGATACAATATCGGGGAACAAGATTACACAAGGCCACTTCCTGCTTCAAGTGAGACTGTACAGTCAACAAATTCAAAATTTTACTAAAATATTGTTCAGGTGTCATGAACTTGACCCCCCCCCCCCCCCCCCCCCCCCCCCCCCACCCCCCCCCCCCCCCCCCCCCCACCCGACCAGTGCTGCCCTCTACGGCCAAATACGGTAGTGGTGATAGCGAGAATTGAGACTGTAAAGTCAACAAATTCAAAACTTTACTAAAATATTGTTCAGGTTTCATGAACTTGACCCCCCCCCCCCACCCGACGGCCTACGGCTAAATACGAGAATTGATCTCACCTTTAGAGCTTGTACATAGGCATGTAGAGACTGGACGACCTCTGCACAGCGTGACAGAGGAACAGGGATGCAGCTACCTATCAATCTGAAATCAATGATAATAATAATAATACAATATTTATAAAGTGCATAATAAACAAAAGTTTCTCTATGCGCTGTACAAGCATGAATTACCCAGCATAGCCTAATCAGTATATATCAGGGGATGATAGTGAGCACTAAAAAAAAAAAAAAGTTTTTATTTTCCCCCTCAACCATGCCCCCCTTGAGAACAAAAAAAAAAAGGGAATTTTTTTTTTTTTTTTTTTTTTTTTTTTTTTTTGGGGGGGGGGGGGGGGGGTGGTGGCATCTAACAACATTCCCTCCCCCCCCCCCCCCACCCCCCATTTTGAGTAAGAAAATTGGGGAAAATTGGGGAAAATAGAGAAAATAGGAGAAAAATCAGGAAGCCGATTTAAATCTGGTAATTATCAGGGCTGATATTTCCTGTTCTCCCTGAGGGCCCTGCGATCATATCATTACCCCGGCTTCATATCTATACCTCTATCATTATCAGCAGTATTAAAAGGTTCATGTATTAAGCAACTTCCTAAAAGAGATTGATAAAGCCTTGTAATACATGTTTAATGCAACAAGCATTTTCTTGATGACTCATGATTACAAACAAGCTGTTCAGAATGTTGTCTCTCTCTCTCTCTCTGTACATTCACAACCAGGTTCACCAATCCTTTTCAGAACTTCACCCAAGGAAGAATATATATCTCTCCCCTAATTTCTCTACTTCTCTCCCACAATCTCAAGTAATTAAATAGGACATAACACCAAAGACGCTTCTCCCTCACTATCTCATTAATTTCTATCCCCTTGAAAAAAAACAAATTCCTTTTCAGGACTACCCACATGGTTTAACACAAACTTTATAAATGTTAATTACACCACCATGAAACATTTCACCTTCAAAGACCATCTGATGCTGCTCGGTGGCTGCCGGGCTCACTATCAATTGGGCAAAAAGAATTTCCATTTTCGGTTTAATAAAATTTGGAGTGGACTTTAAAGAATTATTATTATTATTATTATTCTTTATTTGACCAACCGGAAAACATACAGTTAGTATAAAAATCAGATAATACATGATAGAAATTTCATAATACATGCAAGCAGTTTTAAGAAAGTGGAGAGGAGAGAGAGAGAGAGAAGGACACAATCTGCTGGTCAGGGCCTCAGGGGTGACAAAAGCAATTGAAATTGCTATTTCTCAAAAGCATGTCACCCCCAGTTTTAAGACCAGCAGTCCCAATGTAATGGTGTCACATTCCCCATGAGAACCCACTCCTATATATCTCTAACACTGTATTCTACCGCATTCATTTAAAGCCCATCTGTACTAGTTTGGCTAGGAGGGATTAGACCACCCAGGAAGGTCACTGACAGGTGGCTATCTCATCAACTCAGCTCTCAATTAACATAAGAAAAAAAAATGATCATGGGGGACCAATGGTCACCGATTAGGCATTGTTTTCTATATAGAGGGAGCAAGTAGCTACAAGTAGCCTGCCATAAGGCTGCATGTACGCTACCATTATAGTGCTTTGTAAATGCGAGAGAGCCATTGCTTCAGTGCCTTGTGCCTTGTACCTTGGGCTTGGCACAATGGGGATTAGCCCTGTGGCATGATAAGAGTTAAACTATGTACCTTAGAAGAGACTGGACGATGATCTCAACGAGAGGTAACGCCACAGAGAGGTAGTTCAGGCTAGCACCTATGGTTGGGAGGCCCTCTATAGGGCAGCCACTGGCAAGGTGCTTGAAGGACCATACGATCACATCCCTACAAGGTCAAAACAGACAGGACCTAGGTTAATAATTTTTTAATTTCAATTGAATTTTATTTTTCCATCTTTAAAAAAAAAAATCAAATATAACATAGTATTGACACATTGTATTAAAATAATAATTAAACATAAAACTGGAGGGATACACTTAATAAGTAGATTGCTTGTAAGCAGGGCCCTGTTATACAATATAAAATTTACAACTTTGTTAGAGAAATATCTAAACATTTGAGAGAATTATAAAACAACAAAACAAGGGAAACGCTCTCGGCGGTGTCGCCTGTATTGCGCAATTCAATATGATGAAAAATTGAGGTTGGAACATTATTCATAGGCAGGGTGGCCCATTAGCAGGCCCCCAAAAATGAAATCCTCTAAATATAATCACATTTTGAAGTGAATATTGACAAAGAATCATCAGAAGAATTATTTACTATTAAATGTACCACGATCGATAACTTTGAACAAATTAATAAAAAAAACTTATTAATTCTCATATTAAGTTGTGAAAACATAATCCAAGTCTACTGACCTGGAATTTGTGTCATGATTTGTGATACTTGATAACCCTTGGGTACAAGTTTCATGGAATTGGACAATCAATTTTAAAAATATGCTAAAAAATTCAAAATCTTAATGTTGATGCCACAACAAAGTCCAAGTTTATTGACCTAAAATGACCTTTGACCTTAACTTAGTGACCTGAAATACTACTCACATGATTGGGGATACTTGATAACCCATAGTCCAAGTTTCATTGACTAAGAACTTAAACTTTAAGTTTTTGATGTTGACGCCGCCGTCACCGGAAAAGCGGCGCCTATGTCTCGCTTTTTTGCTACGCAGGTGAGACAATTATGTATAAAACTATATATAAATATTAATATGGCTATAAAGTCATATTTATGGCCTGAGTTTTCTAAAAGGTATAGCCCCTTTCCAAAATATTGTGACTTCCACAGCACTTACCAAAAAGTAACCTGAAAAAAGTTGTAACACCAAATCTATGATTGCAAAAAGTTATTTTTTAAAATAGATAATCCTATTTAAAAATATGAAGTACAGATATTTTGCAATCTAAAGATAAGTAAAAAGAAATACAAGAGGCAGGAAATCATTGCTATGCATATATCATAATATCATTCAATAAAATAGGTAAAATTTCAGAGTAGCCTCAACTTTCCTAACAGAATCAGACTCTTTCTGCTATCGTATTGAATTTGTTCCCACAATTCTGATAGAGTATTCAAAATATTGCATTTGGTATTCTTCGCTCAGTCCAACACTTATTTTGAAGCAAAGGGTGACTGTCTTGACAAGAAAGTCTTAGTCTGTTTTTTACATGTTAGACTGTAACTGAAAAAACTTGGCGCGATAGCTCAGTTGGTAGAGCAGTGGTCTCGTAATCCGGTGACCCGGGTTCGAAACCAAGGCGATGCGCTAGTGCCCCTTGGTAAGGAATTAATCCTCATTACCAGGTCCGTCGGAGAGGACCTAAAGCCGTCGGTTTTCTGGTTGCTTACTAACAAGCATTGATTTTATACTTTCTTGGCAGTCAAGTAAAATAACCACCACTACACTTGTGCAATCATTTTCTATTGAAATTGACTAAATAGAACTTTAGCATGACCTTTGATGAACCTGTAATGTTCTTACCTATGGTATTTCAGTACAGTGTAGACGGCTTCGAAGCATGAAAGAACGCAGAAGGTCACATGGTCCATTCCATCTCCTCCCCTTCTCTCTCCCATCTCCTGCCTAGCTCCCTGGTTTTTAATTAGCAGTCTGGTTTCTGTCCCTCTCTCAGGTGTGTTGGAGGAAGAGGTAGCTGGTGGTGAAATGCACATATCTTCGCTCTCCTGCACACTCTCTTTCTCTTCTAAAGGCTCCAAGCCTACTAATTAAAAAAAAAACAAAAAAACAATAATAATGCCATCAATGTTATGAGAAATTAATTTAGATTTATTGCAGTATGCCATGATTTTGTCTCTTGGGAAAATATTGGCCTCAAAGTTTGATGCTAACATAAATGAACTCAAAATTAATCTACATAAATTCTCAAACAAATTAAAAGATGTTGCTTAATAATTTATTCATGCAAATATATTTCATGCAATGCTACGAAGTTTAGAAAAACTCATAATGTTCCACATTAACTCGATGCAAGCTTGTCCAAAGTTTGTACAAATTAGTGATCAAGTAAATTAAAGGACATCTCCTAAGCTAAGTGCTAATCTAATTCTACTTGAAGCAATGTAGACTGGTACTACATGTGTACATAACAGTACCTGTGACATCACAAGCACACATACGATTTAGCAGACTGACAGGTAGCTGGAAAGCCATTAGTCAAGTAAAGTAAACAGGCAAGAATAACTGCAGCGTATTTATAAAGTGTACTTCAACATAAAGCACTCCACTTTTTTAATCTTATAACACGTAGAGAGTTAGTACACGTAAGATGTGCACAGCTTTTTTTTCATCCCCACTTGCCAGTCACAAAGTTATAATAATAATAATAACAATATTTATAAAGCGCAACATATCCATCTCTAGAGATGCTCAAACCAGGTTTATGGCGGCATACCAGTATGCGAACAAGCCTATACAGCGCCCTCTATTAATGGAAAGCAAAACAACCTCACAAAAAAGTATCATGTGTGACCTCAATTTACTTATTCTTGGTGGTGTTTCTGCAGCCTGGGTGATGACGGTACTGGTTGTAGGTTTTGAGGCCTCCTGTATCATCTTCTTCCATTGACGGTACACCCTCTCAATGTCACCTTCACACTTGGTGGTGACATCCTTGTACCTGTTACAACAGAGTGAAAAAGTAAGTGTGGTAGGTGTAAACAAGGAATTTGAAGAAGAAAAAAAGAAGGTGTTCCTTAGTACATGTAGTAGAAGCATTTTTATATTTTACGAAGAAAAACTTTACCATACAAATTTGTAATCTTTTACAAAAATTGCCTTCAATTTTTTATATATTTTGTGCCTTGCTTAGTGAATCCTTACATGTCAGCTATATTATCACATAGGTATTCAGGGAAACCTTTTTCACTAACATATCATTTGAAGGGGGAGGGGAAGCTATATGCAATCAAGTACCTTCTACAATATGTTTTTAAGTGTAGGTATGTCAATGCATCCCAAGATCAAATTCTACATCAATGACTGAAGGAAAAAAGATAAAAATAAATATCTTGCACAACAAATTTGAACAAATTCATGTACCACTCTATAATCACACAAAACGGTGGGAAGATTGGTAGTTGAGAAACTAGGAGGGTGCGGGGTTGAAGCATTATCATAGCCTTTTCATCATCAATAGTGATCTGTCAGTTTATGACAGGTTCAGTGTCTCTCCAAGCTCCTCGGTCTTGAGCCATCCGTTTCAGCGTTTCATACCCTGTTGCTCGACATTCTGTAATAACATCGTCTAGAAAGCCTTTACGAGGTCTTCCCCTTTTCTTCTTTCCATGAATACGACCTTCATATGAGCATCAAGTCCTCATCATGCCACATTATGTGTCCAAGCCATTTCTTCTGTCTCTCTCTAATCGTTTGAATCAGCACCCGCTTTTCTTGAGCTCGATGTAACACCTCTTCATTCAAAACTCTGTCCCTCCAAGACACATCTAGTAATTTGCGCCAGCACAACATTTTGACCGCCTCCAAACGCAGGGAAGGCTTAATCCTTCAATACACAGTCCCTTCGGCCTGGCCCACCCACTCAGTGTTATTTAGGGTACGCATATGCGTGTTCCAAGCGACCCCCCCTTTTCAGCAAAAGTCTGGTGTGTAAAGTCAATACGGGTCGACCTTTTTCTTTTGTTATACAAGCCTTTTTCAGCACCCCCCCCCCCCCCCCCCCCCCCTTTTCAGCAAAAGTCCTGTGTGTAAAGTCAATACGGGTCGACCTTTTTCTTTTGTTACAAAAGGACATTTTGGTAACACGCATAGGGTCCGTCCGTTCTCGGAGTGGGGGGGCCGGGCCCTTCGGTAGCACTTTTACAATTTGAACCAATTCCATTGACTGATAAGGCTTACAAGGACCTTTTCAAGTTACTCATTGACAAGCAAAACCACCCTGGGGTCATGTCTCTTTTCACTAGGATCAATGATTGATGTCTACTCACTTTGTCTTTTTGTGTAGTGGATTTAAGATCTCCTTAGCAGCAGAGTGAAAGGAGTTCAGCTGTTTTGATGTGAAAGAATCTGTTTCACAGGCAAAAGATAAAAAACAAACTTTAAAGGGATAGTTGAGTTCTGTTGCAGAGGGCGCTACAAAAATAATTTTTTTGGAGAGATAATGAAAAACTGAGAGTCAAATTTGAGAGAACATACAATTTAAATGACAAAATCATCTTTGTTTGATCAAAATCGGTTCAGAGACGGCTGAAATATCCATCAATATAACGATTTCTAATACTTATATGTACCACCTCAAATATTAGATAATTTTAAAAAGCCGTTGAAAAAACGAAATAGCGCCTTTCAGCCAATGCCGATGTTGGCTTTCTGTTGGCATTTTCGTGTTGGTTATATTACGCACAACCAGCCGGCCCGTGTATTGTTATTTTTAACTAAATAATTAATTAACGGTCACCATATATTTTTGAAAGGGGAGGTGAATTGGTATGATCGTATTGGCTAAATTTCACACATTTTGGGGTCTAAAATTACCTTCGTAGCAATTTTAGGTTCTAAAAGGGCACTAGAAATGTCAAAGATAAGAATAAGAGCAATAACCATGCACTTTGAAGGCATTTGCGGTCTGAAAACTGAACTGAACTATCCCTTTAATGCCAGTCTCTATTTCAATTATCAAAATATAAATTTGTTGTAATATTTAAAATATAATGAGATACAAGATACACCCTGGGTAAATCTAACTTAGGTCAAAATACTTAATTCAAATCAAATTACATTCTGTTTAAACAGGTAAGTAAAGAAAAAGATAATGGATAGATTCCATACAAATATATATAAAATGTATACAAAATTGGAAAAAAAAGTATTTACATCTTCATATTGGTAATGCATAACAAACTCTCTCCAACATATCAGCTTTACTTTGCATTGATTTTAAAAGTATGTACTATCAATTCCTACCCATATGGTTTCATTTCAATTTCACCAGAACAATTCAGTTCACTTCACTTCAGTTCACTTTATTCAAAACCACACAAAGCATGATATAATCTGTTACATAAAAAAAGAGACTGGTAATAGTACATCAATCAACATATTCTAACTTGATTACATCATAAACTGAATGGTTTTAGGACCCCTTTAGAAGCTAAGCTTGTGAGCTCTAAGAACTCTAAGAACTCTAAGGAGGAAAAGCCGATTCCCTTATTCCTTTAGGAAGCTTCAATTTAACGGTACATGTACTTACCTTCTTCTCTAATTCTTTCCACAATAGAGATAAGCTGATCCACCTCCTCTGAGTTCCTACGCCCTAGCAGTAATCCAAACACAGCTACATAATGTCTACAGAAAATGTATAAAAGAGAAAATGAGCGAACAAGTACATGAAAAACCTTCCATTACCTGGTATGAATAAAGGTACAAATAAAGAGAGTGGCCTGTTTGGGATACTGACTAAACACTGTTTTGTATACAAACAAAGGTTTTCAGTCTATATAAACCAGCTTGTTGATCTAACATTTGTATTCATATTGTCCAGAAACCTTGTGAGTCTTCTCATTCTATAATAGGGACTTTTAGATTTGCGTGGACTGATACGTGTGACGTCCATTCAAGGCAGTGCATTACAAGGACATCGATCGTAGCAATCCATGTTGTCGTTGTACAAATCTAAAAGTCCCTAATATATCCCAAGTTGGCCACCCAATATTCAAATGTGCATCTTCTTTTTTATCTTCATATATTAAATTGAAATCTAACTACATTGTACCACACACATCTGTGAATCTTGATGTACACCCCCTCTTTCTTTTTCTTCTTATTTTCCTCTCTCTCTCTCTTTCCCCTTTTACCAATATTTATTCCTCCATATTCGTATCATTATGTATCCATTGAGAGCAGACATGCTATCAAGCTTTGCTTACTTTGTCAAGTTGTTGGTTCTCAGCTTTTCGTGGCAACAAGATATTTTCAAAGATGTTTATAACTTATATATCCCTGTGATCTTTGACCTTCGACCTCATGACCCCTAATTCTACCCATTTCATCCTTTCATGCTGGTACATTCTTGACCAAAATCAATTTTTCAAAATTTACCGAGTTTTTCTGACTCAATCCCATTTTGCATTGACTACTGAATGACTAGGAACTTAGTTCTGATTGAGATAATTAGCAACTCTACATAAAAGGAAGAACAGGTGGTCAATGCCGATTCCAAAAATTAAACAAAGAATAGTAACTTGAAATTTTAAATCTGCTATTTCATCAAAAATGACAAATGGAGTGGAATGGGAATTATCAAGAATCCTTCTTACTTCTTGATACATTGTAGGGCATCTAGGAGAGACCAAGGAGGTTTCTTGTGTACAATCTCTAACCTGCAAAATAATGAAAAACAATAAGAAAATACATTATTATTTCAAAATCTAATATACAAAATATTCTATTCTATTGACAGTCACAAAATATAGATAATACAGGTCTTGTAGTTTAGATTTTGTGCTTTATGAAATTGGTTATATTTAGGGGTAATTCATAGAGTAAGGTCTTTAAATGGTTCAGATGCTACACACAAATATATGGGGCACCGGTAGTTCTTCCCAATTAGTGTAAAAGAGATACCAGATATATGCTAGATCCCTATAAATGTACAATGTGTAGCCTGAGGAAAAAAACCTGAAACAGAATGATGAGGCCTAAAAAAAAGGATGTTTTTTTGCCCTTTGCGACCGACCCAAAAATCTTGAAATCTATGGCCGGCTTTTTAATTAATTTTTTTTAACAGGTTTTTTCGAAAAAAATGTATTAAAGCATTCAAAACAGAGAAATATCAGCCCAAAGAGGGAGTAAAAAAAAAAGTTTTAAAAAAGTTTTAAAAAAGGATTTCTGACCGACCGACCCAAAGGTAATACAAAATCTTTTTGTTAAAGGTCTGACAGGAGGCGAAATTGGGCAAAGGCTGAAAGCTGGCATCATTGTCAATACTTGAAACAGAGTAATGACACTACCTAATGTGGAAGTGTGGTGGTCTAGTGGACACGTCAACAGACTTTGGATGCCAGTGACATCAATCTTCATTTGCCACACTCAATCCGGGTGAAGTAAATGGGTACCTGGCACAAATTAATTATTATTATCATGATGCAAAAAATGATTTAATAGAAGAGGTTTTTTCTTACCAGTGATCAGTGTAGCTCTCTACCATCTCCTGTCTGAGGATAACAACCAAAGCAAGCCTCAAAAAACCTGTCAGCTGTATGGTGTAATCTCTCTCCTAATCATCAAACAAACAAACAAACAAAATGTTAATTAAGATGTTAAGAATTATTAGGTCTTTTTACATATTCAGCAAAAGCTTGCCTGTTTGGGGGATTTGCTTTCCTCTTGTAATCCTCTAACAGTTAAAGAAAAAATAGAATACAAAGTGTTGATAATTATGAGGTCTTTTTACATATTGTACAATAACTTGCCTGTATTGGTTAATTCCAAACATTCTCAACAAAATACTACTTCTTCCACTACCACTACCACTACCACTACCACTACCACTACCACCACCACTACTACTACTACTACTACTACTACTTCTGTTACTGATAATAATAATAATGATAATTATAATAACAATAATAATAATAACACCAGAATGTTGGTAAAAATCTCATAAATCATAAGAATAACAATATTACCTTTTTCTTTCTCTCTGTGGCTGAATCTGATGCATGTGGATGATCAATGTTCTCCTCTATCAAATCCGATTTGGCTTTAACTGTTCCACAAGGGGCTGTAGAAGATGTAGATGGCCTTCCTTGTGTCTTTGTCTCCTTCTCTCCCATTGTAATGTTTGATTTAGTCCTCAAGTCACTCTGTGATGCTGGTGAAGATGGCTTTGGTCTGTTCACATCACTCTGATTCATGAGGGGAGATGGTGTGGTTCTCTTTCTATCATTTTGTTGAGATATGCAAGGTTGCTTTCTTCTTTCATTGTCTTCACTGTGAGTCTTGAGGTCTGTAAATGATGAACAATATAATAGACCAGTTCACAGTTAGCACATGGCTCCAATGACCCCGATTATCCACAGATCTTCAAAACATGAAAAGGTCCCACTTTGTACATTTTGAAATAAACACTCCTACAGCGATGGAGATGCTACATACTCAGCCTTTGTTTCCCCTTTTCAAAGAACACTTCCACCTGTGTATCATGGAGTGCTCTGCTTGTGCATAAATGAATAATGATTACATAACACTCATGAGCACGTATCAAGTATTCCATCTCCGTGTATTTCACAATTTGTACTGCAATGACCTTTATCTGCTCATGCTCAGACTGCAACCGTGAACGGGCTTAATGATAACAGAATCTAACAAATTTCATATTAAAGTCCAAAGACAATTGGATATCTGCCTATTGAAATGAAAGAAACTGTAAAAAATATTTAATGTACAACAAGAGTTCTCACATAATCTTACAACTTCACAATTAAAAACCAAACAAAGTTTATGATATCTACCCATTAATTTCATATCCATTTAAATTTGCCAACTTCAGCTAAGGACAGGTTAGGAGCATGCTATGATCTGAGCACAATTTGCTACCACACTTGTAAAAAAGTAAAAATTATGTAATAAATTAATCCATTTTACCTAGGATTTTGTTGACTAGCTTGATAATCTCGACATGTCAAAATGATACTTCTCAAATGCTGGCAAATTCTAACGATTCTAAAGTCTAATGGTAAACGCCTTCCTCACTCAGCGGAATTCCTTTTCATTCATGTTGAAATAAAAGGAGACGAAAAAACTCTCAAAGAATCTGCATAGATATCAATGCCTTTGGAATTTCCTTGAGCATGACCTACCAGAGATAAAAAAAGGATCAGCATGGTTTCAAGATTATTTGTTGGACAAATTTCTCTTCCAGGGGCAGTTAATTTGAAGTTCTTGCATATACCTGCTCACTTCCATTTTCTTCTGCCGAGAGCCAGAAGGGCATTAAAGGGATAGTTCTTGTTTAAGACCGCAAATGCCTTCAAAGTGCATTTTTATTATTTAGGACATTTCTAGTGCCCTTTTAGAACCTACAATTGCTATGAAGGTAATATCAGACCCCACCCGAAAATGTGTGAATTTAGATTGAATACGATCACACCAATTCAGCTCCACTTTCAAAAAAATATGGTGACTATTGATTAATTATTTAATTAATAATTATTTTGTTTTAAAGCCGATATTGGCATTGGCTGGTATAAGGCGCTACAGTATCTTGGTTTTTAATGGCTGGTTCAAAATTGCCGAATATTTGTTGGGCGCCAAAAATATTAGAAATGGTTATATTTTTGGATATTTCAGCCGTTTCTGAACCAATTTTGATCAAAACATAGGTAATTTTGTGATTTAAATGGTATATTATTTGGTTTTTTCATTATCTGACAAAAAACATTTTGTGTAGCGCCCTCTGCAACAAAACCCTACTATCCCTTTAACTCTTCATAAAAGTATTGGAGTTAATGCCCTTCTAGCTCACAGTAGACAATTTCTCTGTAAACCGTACCTTTCACTGTAGATGTGTTGTTGTTTTGGAATGTTCCTGGGGACGTGAACTCCATGGGAGAGATACAGGTGATGGCTCCTTCCGGTGAGGACCTCCCTGAAGCTGAGGAGGGACACTCCTCGCTGGGTGAGAATATATCGTTGTCGTCAGAGGAGGAGAGACAGAGCTGAGAGTGGCTTTTGACCTGTTTAATGATCTCATCCATAAAGAGCTGATAGAAGGGGGAATATAAGCAAAAAAAATAGTAAAACAGTGACGCTTGATGAGAATACATCATTGTCGTCAGAGGATAAACAGAGCTGAGAGTGACTTTTGACCTGTTTAGTGATCTCATCCATAAAGAGCTGATAGAAGGGGAATATAAGCCAGAAAAATAGTAAAACAGTGAAGCAAAGTATTTGAACTCCAAGACATTTTGGCAAAACATGAAACACATCTAGCAAATCGTCTTACACCTATCATTGACATCAGTGAAAAAAAAAGTGCCTCAGTAATATTGTGGCCATGACATGATGGAGAAAGACAATCATTGATTAGCAAAAGGGGTTATAACAGCAACACAACAGTTTCAAAACAGTGACAAACAAGAAAATCCCTTCAAATATTGCATTAAATGGTATCTGACCCCCAGGACAGGTGAATGTCCATTTATATAATATAGATACTGACATAAAATGATGACAGAAATGATGCTTAGGGGAAGTTGTTACATGTAATAGGGTCTTAAAGGGCAAGCCAGCCCTTGTAATAAGCTCATTTATATAAAATAAGAAATATGAGGACACAGACGGGCAAAAGTTTGAAATAAATCAGACCAATGATTTGGTGTTATGAATGTTTGGCATATGAGATCACTAAATCTATGCAAATCTCAAATTGGCAATTTGGTAAGTGGATTGTGACATAGTCAAGGACACCTCTCAAATTTGTGATGTTAAAAAATATCACTGATTTCTATTTTTCTCTCAAGTATCTTATCCCTTGAGGCACTACTCAAAATATATCATGGATAGCATATCATCATTCAATTCAATTTGATTCAATTCAATTCAAGATTTTATTTCGAAAAACATAGAGTACAATGATGCACATGCTGCAGCTAAAAAGCTGAAATGTATGTGTGTACAATGATCGAGGATACATATAAATAGAAAAGAGTTTCCATTCACAAAACATATCTACATTATCGTACAATGAAACCATGACAGATAAAATACTGGTCTGGTTAAAAAGACAACTGTTCAAATAAAAAAGATTGGGACTGAAAAGAAAAACTTAAAACAATCAGTGATTATTAAGAAGATCAATAAAATATGGTATTGCACTTTGTTTGAAATGAGAGGTTCTGCATTGATATTGACTATACTTGTGTTTATTTCGTAATGCCATGTCAACAATATTTCGTTCAGGAAACCAGCCTTTAAAACCAAGAGGACCTCTCCGGACATTTCTCATACATAAAGTCCCCATGAATGAATCGTAACCCTACCCTATCTCCAGATGATGGCACTCCGCTGAATGAAGCCTTCACACAAAGGTTCTTGTCGTTGCTAAGCAACACAACCAAGTTCTCTGGATCTATTTGGGAAAGAAAAGCCAATGTCACCATTCCTTCTTTTCTATTCCACAAAAGTATTGTTTTCCTTGTGGGGAATTCATTGCTTTGTTTCTACCACATCCCGTAAACCAATTAATTTGTTCAAATGTGTACCTGCAATAATCTGACAGATAATTTTTGCTGTTCAATTTCTATATTTGATCCATCGATCTTAATAAACTCTATTTACATCATCTAAAGTGGAAATTACAGATGTATCATAGGATATGGCTAAATGCAATATATGAATTCTTAATTGCTATTTCCAATTGCTATTTCTTCTTGGGTTCAAAATATATAATCCTACCATTTGCGTACAATGCAGTTAAATTTAAAGCAGACATACTCCCTATGCACACTGGTAATATATTTTCTCCATTATACATACATGTAGATAGATAAATCTCTCTTTACAATAATTTCATTGCACTTACATTTTTTCTTACACTGCAAACAGTAGCGTAGAATCTTGTCATCACTGGTTTCTTTCACATCTTTCTCTCTCTTTGTCTTCAGAAACTGTAAGACATTCAAGAAGAAAGAAAGAAAATGAACAAAACAGGGTATCAATCTCGAGACAGAATGGGGCAATTTCAGTAGCTTATTACACTTCTGGTAACTTGTTATTGATAAACAGTTTCATGAAACAAGGCCCAGATCCAGAAATCAAGGTTGGGACATCTGTTGGGGAAACCATTTGCAAAGGTTAACACCATCAGTTATCTGCACCAATAGCCACTATGCAAGTGTTAAAGCCCCACTGTCCTACTTGTAGCTACTTGCTCCCTCTATAATATAGAAAACTTCCCCAATCGGTGCCTGTTGGTCCCCTATGATCCTCTTTTTCTTATGTTAGTTGAGAGCTGAGTTAATGAGATAGCCACCTGTCAGTGACCTCGCTGTGTGGTCTAAACCCTTCTGGCCCAGTAGTGTTGATGGTCTTTAATAAACATTGCATTAATAGCAGAGATGCCAACCTCTTGACACCAAAAAACAGACTGAGTATCCTAAAAATCTGATTTTGGAGAGAAAAATCAGATTTTCACGAAAACTTGACACTACCACTGGCCCGTCGACCCCGGGCCATTAAAATTTCATTAAAATTTAATGAGAAAATTGTAAAGCAAATTTTTGTTGGGGTTGCGGGGGTTAACTTGTACTTGTTTCTATGCAATTCTGCTGTTTTTATGGGTTTTAAAAAAAAATATATAAAAAAAATAAATGAAAAATCGTATTTTTAAGATTTTAAGATCATTTCTCACTCTCTTATCATACTAAATACAATTTAATTGTACTGGTTGGCATCTCTATTATAGAACTTAGCTGCAAATGTATGTTGGCTCTTTTCTGAGATTCTCACATGGTTTTACGACTGGTATTGATGTTAGGATCAGTCCTATGGCGTAAATATACCGATCAATGAAGAAAAAAAA
>NW_022145610.1:28028031-28082175 GCF_000002235.5 Strongylocentrotus purpuratus
CCCCCCCCCCACCCCCCCATTTTGAGTAAGAAAATTGGGGAAAATTGGGGAAAATAGAGAAAATAGGAGAAAAATCAGGAAGCCGATTTAAATCTGGTAATTATCAGGGCTGATATTTCCTGTTCTCCCTGAGGGCCCTGCGATCATATCATTACCCTACCCGGCTTCATATCTATACCTCTATCATTATCAGCAGTATTAAAAGGTTCATGTATTAAGCAACTTCCTAAAAGAGATTGATAAAGCCTTGTAATACATGTTTAATGCAACAAGCATTTTCTTGATGACTCATGATTACAAACAAGCTGTTCAGAATGTTGTCTCTCTCTCTCTCTCTGTACATTCACAACCAGGTTCACCAATCCTTTTCAGAACTTCACCCAAGGAAGAATATATATCTCTCCCCTAATTTCTCTACTTCTCTCCCACAATCTCAAGTAATTAAATAGGACATAACACCAAAGACGCTTCTCCCTCACTATCTCATTAATTTCTATCCCCTTGAAAAAAAACAAATTCCTTTTCAGGACTACCCACATGGTTTAACACAAACTTTATAAATGTTAATTACACCACCATGAAACATTTCACCCTTCAAAGACCATCTGATGCTGCTCGGTGGCTGCCGGGCTCACTATCAATTGGGCAAAAAGAATTTCCATTTTCGGTTTAATAAAATTTGGAGTGGACTTTAAAGAATTATTATTATTATTATTATTTTCTTTATTTGACCAACCGGAAAACATACAGTTAGTATAAAAATCAGATAATACATGATAGAAATTTCATAATACATGCAAGCAGTTTTAAGAAAGTGGAGAGGAGAGAGAGAGAGAGAAGGACACAATCTGCTGGTCAGGGCCTCAGGGGTGACAAAAGCAATTGAAATTGCTATTTCTCAAAAGCATGTCACCCCCAGTTTTAAGACCAGCAGTCCCAATGTAATGGTGTCACATTCCCCATGAGAACCCACTCCTATATATCTCTAACACTGTATTCTACCGCATTCATTTAAAGCCCATCTGTACTAGTTTGGCTAGGAGGGATTAGACCACCCAGGAAGGTCACTGACAGGTGGCTATCTCATCAACTCAGCTCTCAATTAACATAAGAAAAAAAAATGATCATGGGGGACCAATGGTCACCGATTAGGCATTGTTTTCTATATAGAGGGAGCAAGTAGCTACAAGTAGCCTGCCATAAGGCTGCATGTACGCTACCATTATAGTGCTTTGTAAATGCGAGAGAGCCATTGCTTCAGTGCCTTGTGCCTTGTACCTTGGGCTTGGCACAATGGGGATTAGCCCTGTGGCATGATAAGAGTTAAACTATGTACCTTAGAAGAGACTGGACGATGATCTCAACGAGAGGTAACGCCACAGAGAGGTAGTTCAGGCTAGCACCTATGGTTGGGAGGCCCTCTATAGGGCAGCCACTGGCAAGGTGCTTGAAGGACCATACGATCACATCCCTACAAGGTCAAAACAGACAGGACCTAGGTTAATAATTTTTTTAATTTCAATTGAATTTTATTTTTCCATCTTTAAAAAAAAAAATCAAATATAACATAGTATTGACACATTGTATTAAAATAATAATTAAACATAAAACTGGAGGGATACACTTAATAAGTAGATTGCTTGTAAGCAGGGCCCTGTTATACAATATAAAATTTACAACTTTGTTAGAGAAATATCTAAACATTTGAGAGAATTATAAAACAACAAAACAAGGGAAACGCTCTCGGCGGTGTCGCCTGTATTGCGCAATTCAATATGATGAAAAATTGAGGTTGGAACATTATTCATAGGCAGGGTGGCCCATTAGCAGGCCCCCAAAAATGAAATCCTCTAAATATAATCACATTTTGAAGTGAATATTGACAAAGAATCATCAGAAGAATTATTTACTATTAAATGTACCACGATCGATAACTTTGAACAAATTAATAAAAAAAACTTATTAATTCTCATATTAAGTTGTGAAAACATAATCCAAGTCTACTGACCTGGAATTTGTGTCATGATTTGTGATACTTGATAACCCTTGGGTACAAGTTTCATGGAATTGGACAATCAATTTTAAAAATATGCTAAAAAATTCAAAATCTTAATGTTGATGCCACAACAAAGTCCAAGTTTATTGACCTAAAATGACCTTTGACCTTAACTTAGTGACCTGAAATACTACTCACATGATTGGGGATACTTGATAACCCATAGTCCAAGTTTCATTGACTAAGAACTTAAACTTTAAGTTTTTGATGTTGACGCCGCCGTCACCGGAAAAGCGGCGCCTATGTCTCGCTTTTTTGCTACGCAGGTGAGACAATTATGTATAAAACTATATATAAATATTAATATGGCTATAAAGTCATATTTATGGCCTGAGTTTTCTAAAAGGTATAGCCCCTTTCCCAAAATATTGTGACTTCCACAGCACTTACCAAAAAGTAACCTGAAAAAAGTTGTAACACCAAATCTATGATTGCAAAAAGTTATTTTTTAAAATAGATAATCCTATTTAAAAATATGAAGTACAGATATTTTGCAATCTAAAGATAAGTAAAAAGAAATACAAGAGGCAGGAAATCATTGCTATGCATATATCATAATATCATTCAATAAAATAGGTAAAATTTCAGAGTAGCCTCAACTTTCCTAACAGAATCAGACTCTTTCTGCTATCGTATTGAATTTGTTCCCACAATTCTGATAGAGTATTCAAAATATTGCATTTGGTATTCTTCGCTCAGTCCAACACTTATTTTGAAGCAAAGGGTGACTGTCTTGACAAGAAAGTCTTAGTCTGTTTTTTACATGTTAGACTGTAACTGAAAAAACTTGGCGCGATAGCTCAGTTGGTAGAGCAGTGGTCTCGTAATCCGGTGACCCGGTTCGAAACCAAGGCGATGCGCTAGTGCCCCTTGGTAAGGAATTAATCCTCATTACCAGGTCCGTCGGAGAGGACCTAAAGCCGTCGGTTTTCTGGTTGCTTACTAACAAGCATTGATTTTATACTTTCTTGGCAGTCAAGTAAAATAACCACCACTACACTTGTGCAATCATTTTCTATTGAAATTGACTAAATAGAACTTTAGCATGACCTTTGATGAACCTGTAATGTTCTTACCTATGGTATTTCAGTACAGTGTAGACGGCTTCGAAGCATGAAAGAACGCAGAAGGTCACATGGTCCATTCCATCTCCTCCCCTTCTCTCTCCCATCTCCTGCCTAGCTCCCTGGTTTTTAATTAGCAGTCTGGTTTCTGTCCCTCTCTCAGGTGTGTTGGAGGAAGAGGTAGCTGGTGGTGAAATGCACATATCTTCGCTCTCCTGCACACTCTCTTTCTCTTCTAAAGGCTCCAAGCCTACTAATTAAAAAAAAAACAAAAAACAATAATAATGCCATCAATGTTATGAGAAATTAATTTAGATTTATTGCAGTATGCCATGATTTTGTCTCTTGGGAAAATATTGGCCTCAAAGTTTGATGCTAACATAAATGAACTCAAAATTAATCTACATAAATTCTCAAACAAATTAAAAGATGTTGCTTAATAATTTATTCATGCAAATATATTTCATGCAATGCTACGAAGTTTAGAAAAACTCATAATGTTCCACATTAACTCGATGCAAGCTTGTCCAAAGTTTGTACAAATTAGTGATCAAGTAAATTAAAGGACATCTCCTAAGCTAAGTGCTAATCTAATTCTACTTGAAGCAATGTAGACTGGTACTACATGTGTACATAACAGTACCTGTGACATCACAAGCACACATACGATTTAGCAGACTGACAGGTAGCTGGAAAGCCATTAGTCAAGTAAAGTAAACAGGCAAGAATAACTGCAGCGTATTTATAAAGTGTACTTCAACATAAAGCACTCCACTTTTTTAATCTTATAACACGTAGAGAGTTAGTACACGTAAGATGTGCACAGCTTTTTTTTTCATCCCCACTTGCCAGTCACAAAGTTATAATAATAATAATAACAATATTTATAAAGCGCAACATATCCATCTCTAGAGATGCTCAAACCAGGTTTATGGCGGCATACCAGTATGCGAACAAGCCTATACAGCGCCCTCTATTAATGGAAAGCAAAACAACCTCACAAAAAAGTATCATGTGTGACCTCAATTTACTTATTCTTGGTGGTGTTTCTGCAGCCTGGGTGATGACGGTACTGGTTGTAGGTTTTGAGGCCTCCTGTATCATCTTCTTCCATTGACGGTACACCCTCTCAATGTCACCTTCACACTTGGTGGTGACATCCTTGTACCTGTTACAACAGAGTGAAAAAGTAAGTGTGGTCTAGGTGTAAACAAGGAATTTGAAGAAGAAAAAAAAGAAGGTGTTCCTTAGTACATGTAGTAGAAGCATTTTTATATTTTACGAAGAAAAACTTTACCATACAAATTTGTAATCTTTTACAAAAATTGCCTTCAATTTTTTATATATTTTGTGCCTTGCTTAGTGAATCCTTACATGTCAGCTATATTATCACATAGGTATTCAGGGAAACCTTTTTCACTAACATATCATTTGAAGGGGGAGGGGAAGCTATATGCAATCAAGTACCTTCTACAATATGTTTTTAAGTGTAGGTATGTCAATGCATCCCAAGATCAAATTCTACATCAATGACTGAAGGAAAAAAGATAAAAATAAATATCTTGCACAACAAATTTGAACAAATTCATGTACCACTCTATAATCACACAAAACGGTGGGAAGATTGGTAGTTGAGAAACTAGGAGGGTGCGGGGTTGAAGCATTATCATAGCCTTTTCATCATCAATAGTGATCTGTCAGTTTATGACAGGTTCAGTGTCTCTCCAAGCTCCTCGGTCTTGAGCCATCCGTTTCAGCGTTTCATACCCTGTTGCTCGACATTCTGTAATAACATCGTCTAGAAAGCCTTTACGAGGTCTTCCCCTTTTCTTCTTTCCATGAATACGACCTTCATATGAGCATCAAGTCCTCATCATGCCACATTATGTGTCCAAGCCATTTCTTCTGTCTCTCTCTAATCGTTTGAATCAGCACCCGCTTTTCTTGAGCTCGATGTAACACCTCTTCATTCAAAACTCTGTCCCTCCAAGACACATCTAGTAATTTGCGCCAGCACAACATTTTGACCGCCTCCAAACGCAGGGAAGGCTTAATCCTTCAATACACAGTCCCTTCGGCCTGGCCCACCCACTCAGTGTTATTTAGGGTACGCATATGCGTGTTCCAAGCGACCCCCCCTTTTCAGCAAAAGTCTGGTGTGTAAAGTCAATACGGGTCGACCTTTTTCTTTTGTTATACAAGCCTTTTTCAGCACCCCCCCCCCCCCCCCCCCTTTTCAGCAAAAGTCCTGTGTGTAAAGTCAATACGGGTCGACCTTTTTCTTTTGTTACAAAAGGACATTTTGGTAACACGCATAGGGTCCGTCCGTTCTCGGAGTGGGGGGGCCGGGCCCTTCGGTAGCACTTTTACAATTTGAACCAATTCCATTGACTGATAAGGCTTACAAGGACCTTTTTTCAAGTTACTCATTGACAAGCAAAACCACCCTGGGGTCATGTCTCTTTTCACTAGGATCAATGATTGATGTCTACTCACTTTGTCTTTTTGTGTAGTGGATTTAAGATCTCCTTAGCAGCAGAGTGAAAGGAGTTCAGCTGTTTTGATGTGAAAGAATCTGTTTCACAGGCAAAAGATAAAAAACAAACTTTAAAGGGATAGTTGAGTTCTGTTGCAGAGGGCGCTACAAAAAATAATTTTTTTGGAGAGATAATGAAAAACTGAGAGTCAAATTTGAGAGAACATACAATTTAAATGACAAAATCATCTTTGTTTGATCAAAATCGGTTCAGAGACGGCTGAAATATCCATCAATATAACGATTTCTAATACTTATATGTACCACCTCAAATATTAGATAATTTTAAAAAGCCGTTGAAAAAACGAAATAGCGCCTTTCAGCCAATGCCGATGTTGGCTTTCTGTTGGCATTTTCGTGTTGGTTATATTACGCACAACCAGCCGGCCCGTGTATTGTTATTTTTAACTAAATAATTAATTAACGGTCACCATATATTTTTGAAAGGGGAGGTGAATTGGTATGATCGTATTGGCTAAATTTCACACATTTTGGGGTCTAAAATTACCTTCGTAGCAATTTTAGGTTCTAAAAGGGCACTAGAAATGTCAAAGATAAGAATAAGAGCAATAACCATGCACTTTGAAGGCATTTGCGGTCTGAAAACTGAACTGAACTATCCCTTTAATGCCAGTCTCTATTTCAATTATCAAAATATAAATTTGTTGTAATATTTAAAATATAATGAGATACAAGATACACCCTGGGTAAATCTAACTTAGGTCAAAATACTTAATTCAAATCAAATTACATTCTGTTTAAACAGGTAAGTAAAGAAAAAGATAATGGATAGATTCCATACAAATATATATAAAATGTATACAAAATTGGAAAAAAAAGTATTTACATCTTCATATTGGTAATGCATAACAAACTCTCTCCAACATATCAGCTTTACTTTGCATTGATTTTAAAAGTATGTACTATCAATTCCTACCCATATGGTTTCATTTCAATTTCACCAGAACAATTCAGTTCACTTCACTTCAGTTCACTTTATTCAAAACCACACAAAGCATGATATAATCTGTTACATAAAAAAAGAGACTGGTAATAGTACATCAATCAACATATTCTAACTTGATTACATCATAAACTGAATGGTTTTAGGACCCCTTTAGAAGCTAAGCTTGTGAGCTCTAAGAACTCTAAGAACTCTAAGGAGGAAAAGCCGATTCCCTTATTCCTTTAGGAAGCTTCAATTTAACGGTACATGTACTTACCTTCTTCTCTAATTCTTTCCACAATAGAGATAAGCTGATCCACCTCCTCTGAGTTCCTACGCCCTAGCAGTAATCCAAACACAGCTACATAATGTCTACAGAAAATGTATAAAAGAGAAAATGAGCGAACAAGTACATGAAAAACCTTCCATTACCTGGTATGAATAAAGGTACAAATAAAGAGTGGCCTGTTTGGGATACTGACTAAACACTGTTTTGTATACAAACAAAGGTTTTCAGTCTATATAAACCAGCTTGTTGATCTAACATTTGTATTCATATTGTCCAGAAACCTTGTGAGTCTTCTCATTCTATAATAGGGACTTTTAGATTTGCGTGGACTGATACGTGTGACGTCCATTCAAGGCAGTGCATTACAAGGACATCGATCGTAGCAATCCATGTTGTCGTTGTACAAATCTAAAAGTCCCTAATATATCCCAAGTTGGCCACCCAATATTCAAATGTGCATCTTCTTTTTTATCTTCATATATTAAATTGAAATCTAACTACATTGTACCACACACATCTGTGAATCTTGATGTACACCCCCTCTTTCTTTTTCTTCTTATTTTCCTCTCTCTCTCTCTTTCCCCTTTTACCAATATTTATTCCTCCATATTCGTATCATTATGTATCCATTGAGAGCAGACATGCTATCAAGCTTTGCTTACTTTGTCAAGTTGTTGGTTCTCAGCTTTTCGTGGCAACAAGATATTTTCAAAGATGTTTATAACTTATATATCCCTGTGATCTTTGACCTTCGACCTCATGACCCCTAATTCTACCCATTTCATCCTTTCATGCTGGTACATTCTTGACCAAAATCAATTTTTCAAAATTTACCGAGTTTTTCTGACTCAATCCCATTTTGCATTGACTACTGAATGACTAGGAACTTAGTTCTGATTGAGATAATTAGCAACTCTACATAAAAGGAAGAACAGGTGGTCAATGCCGATTCCAAAATTAAACAAAGAATAGTAACTTGAAATTTTAAATCTGCTATTTCATCAAAAATGACAAATGGAGTGGAATGGGAATTATCAAGAATCCTTCTTACTTCTTGATACATTGTAGGGCATCTAGGAGAGACCAAGGAGGTTTCTTGTGTACAATCTCTAACCTGCAAAATAATGAAAAACAATAAGAAAATACATTATTATTTCAAAATCTAATATACAAAATATTCTATTCTATTGACAGTCACAAAATATAGATAATACAGGTCTTGTAGTTTAGATTTTGTGCTTTATGAAATTGGTTATATTTAGGGGTAATTCATAGAGTAAGGTCTTTAAATGGTTCAGATGCTACACACAAATATATGGGGCACCGGTAGTTCTTCCCAATTAGTGTAAAAGAGATACCAGATATATGCTAGATCCCTATAAATGTACAATGTGTAGCCTGAGGAAAAAAACCTGAAACAGAATGATGAGGCCTAAAAAAAAGGATGTTTTTTTGCCCTTTGCGACCGACCCAAAAATCTTGAAATCTATGGCCGGCTTTTTAATTAATTTTTTTAACAGGTTTTTCGAAAAAAATGTATTAAAGCATTCAAAACAGAGAAATATCAGCCCAAAGAGGGAGTAAAAAAAAAAGTTTTAAAAAAGTTTTAAAAAAGGATTTCTGACCGACCGACCCAAAGGTAATACAAAATCTTTTTGTTAAAGGTCTGACAGGAGGCGAAATTGGGCAAAGGCTGAAAGCTGGCATCATTGTCAATACTTGAAACAGAGTAATGACACTACCTAATGTGGAAGTGTGGTGGTCTAGTGGACACGTCAACAGACTTTGGATGCCAGTGACATCAATCTTCATTTGCCACACTCAATCCGGGTGAAGTAAATGGGTACCTGGCACAAATTAATTATTATTATCATGATGCAAAAAATGATTTAATAGAAGAGGTTTTTCTTACCAGTGATCAGTGTAGCTCTCTACCATCTCCTGTCTGAGGATAACAACCAAAGCAAGCCTCAAAAAACCTGTCAGCTGTATGGTGTAATCTCTCTCCTAATCATCAAACAAACAAACAAACAAAATGTTAATTAAGATGTTAAGAATTATTAGGTCTTTTTACATATTCAGCAAAAGCTTGCCTGTTTGGGGGATTTGCTTTCCTCTTGTAATCCTCTAACAGTTAAAGAAAAAAATAGAATACAAAGTGTTGATAATTATGAGGTCTTTTTACATATTGTACAATAACTTGCCTGTATTGGTTAATTCCAAACATTCTCAACAAAATACTACTTCTTCCACTACCACTACCACTACCACTACCACTACCACTACCACCACCACTACTACTACTACTACTACTACTACTTCTGTTACTGATAATAATAATAATGATAATTATAATAACAATAATAATAATAACACCAGAATGTTGGTAAAAAATCTCATAAATCATAAGAATAACAATATTACCTTTTTCTTTCTCTCTGTGGCTGAATCTGATGCATGTGGATGATCAATGTTCTCCTCTATCAAATCCGATTTGGCTTTAACTGTTCCACAAGGGGCTGTAGAAGATGTAGATGGCCTTCCTTGTGTCTTTGTCTCCTTCTCTCCCATTGTAATGTTTGATTTAGTCCTCAAGTCACTCTGTGATGCTGGTGAAGATGGCTTTGGTCTGTTCACATCACTCTGATTCATGAGGGGAGATGGTGTGGTTCTCTTTCTATCATTTTGTTGAGATATGCAAGGTTGCTTTCTTCTTTCATTGTCTTCACTGTGAGTCTTGAGGTCTGTAAATGATGAACAATATAATAGACCAGTTCACAGTTAGCACATGGCTCCAATGACCCCGATTATCCACAGATCTTCAAAACATGAAAAGGTCCCACTTTGTACATTTTGAAATAAACACTCCTACAGCGATGGAGATGCTACATACTCAGCCTTTGTTTCCCCTTTTCAAAGAACACTTCCACCTGTGTATCATGGAGTGCTCTGCTTGTGCATAAATGAATAATGATTACATAACACTCATGAGCACGTATCAAGTATTCCATCTCCGTGTATTTCACAATTTGTACTGCAATGACCTTTATCTGCTCATGCTCAGACTGCAACCGTGAACGGGCTTAATGATAACAGAATCTAACAAATTTCATATTAAAGTCCAAAGACAATTGGATATCTGCCTATTGAAATGAAAGAAACTGTAAAAAATATTTAATGTACAACAAGAGTTCTCACATAATCTTACAACTTCACAATTAAAAACCAAACAAAGTTTATGATATCTACCCATTAATTTCATATCCATTTAAATTTGCCAACTTCAGCTAAGGACAGGTTAGGAGCATGCTATGATCTGAGCACAATTTGCTACCACACTTGTAAAAAAGTAAAAATTATGTAATAAATTAATCCATTTTACCTAGGATTTTGTTGACTAGCTTGATAATCTCGACATGTCAAAATGATACTTCTCAAATGCTGGCAAATTCTAACGATTCTAAAGTCTAATGGTAAACGCCTTCCTCACTCAGCGGAATTCCCTTTTCATTCATGTTGAAATAAAAGGAGACGAAAAAACTCTCAAAGAATCTGCATAGATATCAATGCCTTTGGAATTTCCTTGAGCATGACCTACCAGAGATAAAAAAAGGATCAGCATGGTTTCAAGATTATTTGTTGGACAAATTTCTCTTCCAGGGGCAGTTAATTTGAAGTTCTTGCATATACCTGCTCACTTCCATTTTCTTCTGCCGAGAGCCAGAAGGGCATTAAAGGGATAGTTCTTGTTTAAGACCGCAAATGCCTTCAAAGTGCATTTTTATTATTTAGGACATTTCTAGTGCCCTTTTAGAACCTACAATTGCTATGAAGGTAATATCAGACCCCACCCGAAAATGTGTGAATTTAGATTGAATACGATCACACCAATTCAGCTCCACTTTCAAAAAAATATGGTGACTATTGATTAATTATTTAATTAATAATTATTTTGTTTAAAGCCGATATTGGCATTGGCTGGTATAAGGCGCTACAGTATCTTGGTTTTTAATGGCTGGTTCAAAATTGCCGAATATTTGTTGGGCGCCAAAAATATTAGAAATGGTTATATTTTTGGATATTTCAGCCGTTTCTGAACCAATTTTGATCAAAACATAGGTAATTTTGTGATTTAAATGGTATATTATTTGGTTTTTCATTATCTGACAAAAAACATTTTGTGTAGCGCCCTCTGCAACAAAACCCTACTATCCCTTTAACTCTTCATAAAAGTATTGGAGTTAATGCCCTTCTAGCTCACAGTAGACAATTTCTCTGTAAACCGTACCTTTCACTGTAGATGTGTTGTTGTTTTGGAATGTTCCTGGGGACGTGAACTCCATGGGAGAGATACAGGTGATGGCTCCTTCCGGTGAGGACCTCCCTGAAGCTGAGGAGGGACACTCCTCGCTGGGTGAGAATATATCGTTGTCGTCAGAGGAGGAGAGACAGAGCTGAGAGTGGCTTTTGACCTGTTTAATGATCTCATCCATAAAGAGCTGATAGAAGGGGGAATATAAGCAAAAAAAAATAGTAAAACAGTGACGCTTGATGAGAATACATCATTGTCGTCAGAGGATAAACAGAGCTGAGAGTGACTTTTGACCTGTTTAGTGATCTCATCCATAAAGAGCTGATAGAAGGGGAATATAAGCCAGAAAAATAGTAAAACAGTGAAGCAAAGTATTTTGAACTCCAAGACATTTTGGCAAAACATGAAACACATCTAGCAAATCGTCTTACACCTATCATTGACATCAGTGAAAAAAAAAGTGCCTCAGTAATATTGTGGCCATGACATGATGGGAGAAAGACAATCATTGATTAGCAAAAGGGGTTATAACAGCAACACAACAGTTTCAAAACAGTGACAAACAAGAAAATCCCTTCAAATATTGCATTAAATGGTATCTGACCCCCAGGACAGGTGAATGTCCATTTATATAATATAGATACTGACATAAAATGATGACAGAAATGATGCTTAGGGGAAGTTGTTACATGTAATAGGGTCTTAAAGGGCAAGCCAGCCCTTGTAATAAGCTCATTTATATAAAATAAGAAATATGAGGACACAGACGGGCAAAAGTTTGAAATAAATCAGACCAATGATTTGGTGTTATGAATGTTTGGCATATGAGATCACTAAATCTATGCAAATCTCAAATTGGCAATTTGGTAAGTGGATTGTGACATAGTCAAGGACACCTCTCAAATTTGTGATGTTAAAAAATATCACTGATTTCTATTTTTCTCTCAAGTATCTTATCCCTTGAGGCACTACTCAAAATATATCATGGATAGCATATCATCATTCAATTCAATTTGATTCAATTCAATTCAAGATTTTATTTCGAAAAACATAGAGTACAATGATGCACATGCTGCAGCTAAAAAGCTGAAATGTATGTGTGTACAATGATCGAGGATACATATAAATAGAAAAGAGTTTCCATTCACAAAACATATCTACATTATCGTACAATGAAACCATGACAGATAAAATACTGGTCTGGTTAAAAAGACAACTGTTCAAATAAAAAAGATTGGGACTGAAAAGAAAAACTTAAAACAATCAGTGATTATTAAGAAGATCAATAAAATATGGTATTGCACTTTGTTTGAAATGAGAGGTTCTGCATTGATATTGACTATACTTGTGTTTATTTCGTAATGCCATGTCAACAATATTTCGTTCAGGAAACCAGCCTTTAAAACCAAGAGGACCTCTCCGGACATTTCTCATACATAAAGTCCCCATGAATGAATCGTAACCCTACCCTATCTCCAGATGATGGCACTCCGCTGAATGAAGCCTTCACACAAAGGTTCTTGTCGTTGCTAAGCAACACAACCAAGTTCTCTGGATCTATTTGGGAAAGAAAAGCCAATGTCACCATTCCTTCTTTTCTATTCCACAAAAGTATTGTTTTCCTTGTGGGGAATTCATTGCTTTGTTTCTACCACATCCCGTAAACCAATTAATTTGTTCAAATGTGTACCTGCAATAATCTGACAGATAATTTTTGCTGTTCAATTTCTATATTTGATCCATCGATCTTAATAAACTCTATTTACATCATCTAAAGTGGAAATTACAGATGTATCATAGGATATGGCTAAATGCAATATATGAATTCTTAATTGCTATTTCCAATTGCTATTTCTTCTTGGGTTCAAAATATATAATCCTACCATTTGCGTACAATGCAGTTAAATTTAAAGCAGACATACTCCCTATGCACACTGGTAATATATTTTCTCCATTATACATACATGTAGATAGATAAATCTCTCTTTACAATAATTTCATTGCACTTACATTTTTTCTTACACTGCAAACAGTAGCGTAGAATCTTGTCATCACTGGTTTCTTTCACATCTTTCTCTCTCTTTGTCTTCAGAAACTGTAAGACATTCAAGAAGAAAGAAAGAAAATGAACAAAACAGGGTATCAATCTCGAGACAGAATGGGGCAATTTCAGTAGCTTATTACACTTCTGGTAACTTGTTATTGATAAACAGTTTCATGAAACAAGGCCCAGATCCAGAAATCAAGGTTGGGACATCTGTTGGGGAAACCATTTGCAAAGGTTAACACCATCAGTTATCTGCACCAATAGCCACTATGCAAGTGTTAAAGCCCCACTGTCCTACTTGTAGCTACTTGCTCCCTCTATAATATAGAAAACTTCCCCAATCGGTGCCTGTTGGTCCCCTATGATCCTCTTTTTCTTATGTTAGTTGAGAGCTGAGTTAATGAGATAGCCACCTGTCAGTGACCTCGCTGTGTGGTCTAAACCCTTCTGGCCCAGTAGTGTTGATGGTCTTTAATAAACATTGCATTAATAGCAGAGATGCCAACCTCTTGACACCAAAAAACAGACTGAGTATCCTAAAAATCTGATTTTGGAGAGAAAAATCAGATTTTCACGAAAACTTGACACTACCACTGGCCCGTCGACCCCGGGCCATTAAAATTTCATTAAAATTTAATGAGAAAATTGTAAAGCAAATTTTTGTTGGGGTTGCGGGGGTTAACTTGTACTTGTTTCTATGCAATTCTGCTGTTTTTATGGGTTTTTAAAAAAAAATATATAAAAAAAATAAATGAAAAATCGTATTTTAAGATTTTAAGATCATTTCTCACTCTTATTATCATACTAAATACAATTTAATTGTACTGGTTGGCATCTCTATTATAGAACTTAGCTGCAAATGTATGTTGGCTCTTTTCTGAGATTCTCACATGGTTTTACGACTGGTATTGAATGTTAGGATCAGTCCTATGGCGTAAATATACCGATCAATGAAGAAAAAAATACTTCACTACAAAAATACTAGCGAGGTGATAAAAATAGCTTCATAAATAAATGCCAGTATAAATATATTAAAGATTGCGATACATTGCACAACCCATCTTCACCTAATCTCGGCTCTTCTGGGGACCCTTTTTATAACTTATTCCCAGTCCAAAAACTTGGAGTAAAGCTGAAGATTACACATCTACTGTGACCACATCCAGGTATTAATATCCCATCTTCCAACAAATCAGCTACTTTCACAGACCAATTTAAGAAAATCTTGAAAACATAAGTCTTTCCAGAATATTTAAACCCCTTTTCATTTCATTCCCTTTAAAGACCGTCAATACTACTAGGCCAGAAGGGATTAGACCACACAGCGAGATCATTGACAGGTGGCTATCTCATTAACTCAGCTCTCAACTAACATAAGAAAAAGAGGATCATGGGGGACCAACAGGCACAGATTGGGAAAGTTTTCTATATAGAGGGAGCAAGTAGCTACAAGTAGGACAGTGGGGCATTAATTCATATTTACTTTAAGATTGATTCAATATCATGTATTACATTATTAAACACTGTGATATAGCTGTAATATGTGTAGCATACCAGTGCTAGTTACTATTGTTATCATTGTTATTAACAAAATCTTACATGGTTATATGATTGGCCTTTAATGTTAGGATCAGTCCTGTTTTTATGCAGAAAATCCAGAGCCTTCCTTGCTGCAGATGATAGTGGAGTCATCGCCATACAGTTTGGGCCCTGTACAGAGATGGGATAAAGGATGGAGCACTACTAGAAAACTGTATAAAAACACACAACATTTGCTACCTACACTTTGAAATGGAAGATCCAGCAGCCCATGAAACCGTAAAAATGCAACAACAACAAAATGGTTTTTATACCATTTATTTATTTTTCTCTGTTTTTCATTCCCTTTAATAGTAAACACCACATCACGCTCTTTTCTTGAATCCTTCACTTCCCACAGAGAGTTGTTTCCTTTTTACTTGCAATGGTTATTTATTTACACAGTGAAGTTGAGAGATACTGACAAATATGCTTTCAATGGAATTTTAACAAAAAAATAAAAAAGAAAGTGTACTTCAAATTGTTCTTGAATCTCAGGAAGGGGGAAGTCACTGAATTTGCAGAGCTTTAAATGAATATGTGTAACACGCAACTTACAAAGGACTCTTGGTTCCTTTATGGAGGATGATGTCACTCTGAGACAGTCTTCAATTCACTCTTTAACTCTTTACATGCCACACAAATAATCTCCCTGTGCCACATGATATTTGTCTTATAATACATATTACATACATATATAAATTATACTAAAGACTTCAAGATAATGTAACTGTTTCCAGTGCAAGATCAATCCATATCCATATATCCATATGCAATCAAGACAAGAAATCGGTAATTTTGCAAAGCCAGTGTGTCGCACAAAGAAATCCCTTCCTGGTAGGAATTTATTCCTTGAAACGCAGCGTGCGTAACAGCTGCACTGCTAAAGCCAGGGTAATTATGCTGCATTATTGTAGAGCGCTTAGAGACTTCTCACAAAGTAAGTGTTAGGCGCTATATAAGCACTGTAATTATTATCAATTGGTGCCTATTTAATATTTTGTGCAAACTTGCATGTCTGGCAAATGAGCAACCGTGCCGAGAGTCAACCTAAGCAACCAAAGAGTGAAACAAGATCATCACAATGCAACAATCCTTTTCATAGATAAACAAGTCAAAATCTTATTCATTTCACCTACCTTCAAAAGATCTAATTCTTGCATCACCATCCAAGGAATGGTCAGCATTATATCTCCTAAATCTGAAGATAAAAAGTAATTGACATTTAGAAAAAATGTATTCTGAGGCATATTGCGAAATGAATGATAACAAACTTAATTTTCTTTTGGAGAAAGGTGTCCCATACAATTTTGTAAAAGACCTGTTTGTTTTAACTGCTTTTTATGTATCTTATTTTTTAAACATGTTTCTCTTGGTGACAGAAAAGCTTGCCAGGGTATTGCCCAACATAGCAACGAATAATGTATGCAAAGTAAAAGATGATTTTGTGAATATCAATATCATAAAACTTTCAAAAGTTGTTAACGATAGCCATTTATACTGCAAATTGTGACTACGACTTGATCTACTAATCAGTAGTCACCAAGAGAGATTAGCCATTTTGGGTTAACCCTATTTTTTTCTTCTTTAGTTATTTCTAAAAGTAGTAGGCAACCTGTAGGCAAGAGTATGTTTTCCTTATTGAGAATTATCCTTTAATGTGTCTCACCTTTGATGGGTTCGCCCTTTATTTCCCTGACATATTTCACACTGTTGATCAGCACATTGGTGTCAACAACCACAAGAACTTTACCCTGAAAAACAAAACAGGATGAAGAGTTCACACAGGACCTTATATGCAGCACAATGTAGACCAGAGTGGACCTGGGGAGCGTTTCACAAAGCCTTTTTTTCAATGACAAATGACAAAAATCAGTGACAAATCTGCTGATAACCAATCAGAAGCAAGGATTTCAGTAGCTTATAACAAAAACTCTCATTTGTCACTGATGACAAGTTTTGTGCAGCACCCCCCCCCCCCCCCCCCCCCCCCCTGATGCTGAAAGGTTGGTTTTTTCAATATAATATGCAACTGCAAGCAATGGCCTCTTCAGGTATTAACAGATATAATTGTTGACAGCGGGTCACACCGGTAGTCTCTGCAAGGGGAGCCAATCAAATTGGTTCACAATATTTCAATCAGTAAAATCATTAAAGAATGAAGATTCCCACCTGCCTGCAGTTTATACTTGTAGATCACCAGAATAATGATTAAAATGTTTCAAAGGAACTCTATCAACCTGATGACTACTTAATTCTCTTTCCCATAGGCACAATACAGGGGCCATTCTGTTCCTGTAGTCAATTGGTTAACCTAATCTCGCTAACCTTAAAATCACATGTCTTGAAACTCTCTAGATTCCAATTTAAAGAGCCTGTCATTAGCACTTGTGGTGCTGTAGGCTGTAATCCTGCCAAAATACTTAATCTTGTATCATATATATTCAAACTTTAAAAAAGGTAATCTTACACAAAGATTGATGGCACAGTTCATCATCTTTTGTGATAACCCTGATTAGACAGCACGAAGACACTATTAAGACACTACAAAAACAAGGGTTTGTAGTTATCTATTTGATAAATAATCTGCTGTGAGCCAGAGGGTTGTTAAATCGATGTGAAAGAATAGGGATTACTATAAAAACAACTTCCTGGCTTTCAGCAGACATTAGCAAGCTAACAGTCTGACCCAAAAGATGAAACTCCTTACCTCTGTCCTCAAGGGAAGGTCAACTTCCATCAGAGAAACAGATTCCAATGAAGTCCTTCTTTGTGGCTGTGGAGCACCATCAATTATTTTGTTTTGGTTACAATTTCCTTTTGGAGATGACATATTCACATTCGTTCTCTCCGGCAGGACAGTCTCTTTCATTACACTTTCTGGTGCGGCTACAGTCAGAGTAAGTTTTGCTGGTGGTCCTTTCAAACTGTTACTTTTATCTGGAGGTTCAGGCTGTTCAGTGTCTTGATATTTCTTCTGGGGTGTATCATCCAGGTTGGGTGTTTCTGATGACGCCGATGACTTCTTTCTCTTTCTCTTTTTCCTCTTCTTTGGATGTATTATCCTTGGTACAAACTGCTGCTCTACTGGCATCGCTAGAGGGTCCTGATCACATCTTGAAGGCATTGGTTTGGAAGCTGGACTACAATCCTTGACGGGTGATGATTTGCTCTTGGTATGAGGCTCTGACATGTTTTTAACTTTCTTTGCGGGGCTTCCCTTGTTCTCTTCTTCACCAGTGTCTGCCTTTTTCTGATCCTTACATGTCTGGAAAGGAGAAATGAAAAGTAACTTGTCAGAAGTTACACTCATATATATGTTTTTAACAACTTAGTTCTTTTGATTGCATTAACACATTGGGTAGGTGATAATAATTTTAAAGTCTAAAAAGAATCATGAAATATTCCGTCTAAACTTTTCCAAATGACTGTTTGAAATGAAATGTCTAGTTGACTAGCCTGCATGGACACATGAAGTGTTGGTATATAACACAAGCTCCTGCAACAATTTTGTCAACCCTATACCTAGCCCTAATCCCCAACCTAAATCTTATTGCGACCCTAACCAATTCCTCCTATTCCTATGAAGGTGTCATGGTATAATGGTCCATTGACTCTTAATCCAAGGGTCACGGGTTTGAATCCCAGGCAGCCCTAACGCTCTTTGGCAAGACATTAAATAATTTACTTTTGCCACTCTCCACTCAGGTGTAAATGGGTACCTGATGTGCCAGAGCGCTACATACTTGGGTGCCAGATAAATGTATGTCGAGGGTAATCATGTTGCAGAGCCAGGAGCGCGACGGTCGAAGCATGACGAATATGTGTGCTATATAAGAAGCCTCCATAATTAGTATCATTATTATTGGTTCCTTTAACAAAATAAAGCCAGGAGCGATTGTTGTCAGCGCAAATATGAGATCACAAGCTTTACCTTCTCTGTATTTATAGTAGGTTCATCCCACTGTGCCACTCCCGTTCTTGTGTTGAAGTAATAAGGAGTTTTTCTCTTTCGAGAAATCCTCTGGACCCATTCGTCTCCCATCATGAAGGCTTGTGATATCAGGGGTTGATTGAATAGTCCTGAATAAAAAATGGGTGTAAAGACAGTAAAATGGGGTTAAAGGGTTTGTGAGAACTAAGAATTTGCAGACATATGTTTCCGCGTTTACGAAAACGATCCTACTTTTTATCACTAGGGCAGGGCGCTGGTCCGAGAACAGTAGGGGCGCTGGTCCGAGAATGAGGATCGTCCTCACAAACGAGGATATCCTCATAAACGCAGACAAAATGCATCCTCAAAAATAAGGATCATCTGCATTTTCGAGGACGTTTTTTTTATCGGCGCTCTGCGGGATTCGGGTTACCGAACGGCCCGCTGGCGATGCCAAAAACGGATTCCCCAGAGGAAAATAAGCCTGGTTCACGTCTACTTTTGAGGGTCGTCCATCTTTCCAAGGATTTATTGCTCATAATGTGAAGGTCTCTGTAGACCTACTAAGTCAATGTAAAATGCATCAAGAAAATCATCACAGAATCTGTTTTTTGCATCACCAATGCGCCGATAAAAAATATGAAACGTCTGCGAAAATGCAGACGATTCTTATTATGAGGACGCATCGGTCTGCGTTTACGAAGCCGATCCTCGTTTATGAAGACGATCCTTATTCTCAGACCAGCGCCCCTGCTGGAGCAAGGCGGCTTGGCAAGGGGATCGTTCGCATAGATCTAGTAAAGAGGATCATCTTCGTAAAAGTCTACAAAATACAATGTCTCATCCAGGACAATGTTCAAACAATTCAGTGAAGCCACTTAGACTAACAACTTATCATAATTTCAAGTCGGTTCCATCGACAAACAAAGTTCTAACTTTCTTGTGCGTAGCGTTCGTCACCGCGCCGTGGATCGTAGAGCTTCTCCCCCTACGCTCCCCGGCCCTGTCCCTACCGCTGCCTGGTGCTGGAATAAGCCACTGCTGCTGCACTCTTGACTTCATCATCATCGTCATCATCATCATCATCTTGCATTATACGGTATATCATCTTAACCTTGCACAAAGAAATCAAACTTACCAACAAAGTCTTAATTTCGAGCTGGATCAGTTCTCATTGCACTGAGTAACTTCAACATGCCAATTTCAGCCCGAAAATATAGATCTGAGGCATTCAAAATCAAAGTTTAGAAAGATCACCGATCACGTCCGGAAGAACTCTACGGAACTTAAGCTGCATAACTCGACCGTAGAGAAATTATTACCAAGACATTAAAAGAAAGAGATGCGATGAAATTGGCAACAATAGTCAAATCCCAAATTTGACTAATACTAATAGTCTAGCCATTATAATACCAAACGAACAACAACATTGGTGATGCCGGTGTGACCGCGTAGAATGTAACCCGCATCGATCGTCCGACTATTAGAGATCGATCGAGAGCGGACGATCGGTGCGGATTTTATCCGCGCAGAATGTCCGTGTCGGACATTCCGTGCGCGCCTCAAATGTCTGACGGGCAATCTGTGCTGAAGAGGTCTCGCACCAATAGTCCTCCTGCCGCACCGAATGTCCGTACTCTAGTCCACACGTACCGTACCCTGCCCAGTTACCGCCCCCCTGTT
Organism: Strongylocentrotus purpuratus; assembly: GCF_000002235.5. Lineage (NCBI taxonomy): Eukaryota > Metazoa > Echinodermata > Echinoidea > Camarodonta > Strongylocentrotidae > Strongylocentrotus > Strongylocentrotus purpuratus. Next base: position 28,048,477 of record NW_022145610.1, read on the forward strand.
ACCAGTGGCTTATTAGACACAACGGCCGTCTTCCATCGCCCGAGTTTCTACGGTGCGCAATGAAGGCGTGCGACTAACTTGCCTATAGCAGCATACACGTTGTAAGGAACATGTGCACGAAATATGGTACACTGTCGATCGCCCATTTAACGGAGATACGCGAATGACGTCACTGTGCAGCAGTCAGCTATGCGCTTATTTAGGTGTGAATCAACCTTTTTAAAAAACATCAAGTTCCTATTCAAAACGATCAGAAAAAAAATATGGTGGAAATTTTACTTTTGTTTAAAGAGATATGGAAGTTTAAATTCCTGATGTTTTACCTGAGCAAATTTCTTGCGAAAATTATTATTTATAAAAAAGTTATCGAGGCTTGAACTCGGCCATGTCGCCCTGTGATGCCCCTGCCCTATTTCCGCCCACTCAAACACACGCGCTAGTTCAGTGTATGTACCGTGCGTTGTGCTCTAACAGAGAAAAGGTTACCTGCCCGTGGTTTTTTTAGTCTATTTGTGTGTTTTTAGGTCTGCGGTTGGTTTTTTGAAAGTGCACACTTCATTGTCTTTTTTCCATGATAAAACACTCGGTTTACTCCATAAAATCGCAACTCGAGAGTATGAAGAAGGTGAAGAATACACAAATACTATAAAACTACATTCGACCTATAAACAGTTTGTAAATTGGGAATTCACCCCCCCCCCCCGTATATGTTGACCTACATTTTGCAAATAAAAGAAAGATCATAAATGAGATAACATGGTCACCAGGCATAAAACTCTTTACTGGGATTACAGCCATGCAGTTGTCAAAATCTGCCAGACGGAATGTTGTTTCACTTTTTGATGAGCAATCATAACCGTGCTACTAAACTTAACATTTTGCAGGCTCACTTGCATGGTCTACAAAATAATCATTTAGAGGTGGCCATTCATTTTTTGTTGAGTTTACAACCAGAAAATAAGATTCAGTGTAAATTGAGTAGCTGTTTATTTATTGCCCTTTGAAGGTTCTAGGTCAATTACCCCTTGGGCATGTCACCCCCGGCCAATTAGCGGTACAATAATTACCCCAAGGACGATTACCCCCCCCCCCCGAGGACAACCACCCCGAGGAAGTTACTCCCCCCCGAAAAATTACCCTCTAGGACAATTATTACCCCCCCCCCCCCCCCCCGTGGACAATTAAACCCCCAGAGGACAATTACCACCCCCTGAAATTAATGATCTCCCCCTAAAAATTACCCAACTAATTATCGAGGTTGACTTCCCCCTGTTCATACTGAACAGGGGGTAGTCCTCGGGGCGGTTGTCCTTGGTTGTCCCAGGGGGGCATTGTCCTATATAGGGGTTAAGTTTCAGGGGGTGGGGGGGGGGGGGACTCTTTTCCGGGGTAGCTCGTCGAGGCACGGTAATTGTCCTTAGGGGTAATTATCTTTGGGGGTAGTTTTCCGGGGGGTAATGGTAGGCGAATAAGGTGGGAGGCTGAGATTGAACCCCCCCCCCCCCCCCGAAGAATGTTGCAATGATGTTTGGCCGTTCGTTCGATCGAGCAACCGACAATTTCTGGTAACGATGTGGTAACAGTGGCGTAGACAGGTTCGTACACCTGGGGGGGATGACTGGGCTGCCAACGCTAGTGAGGGAGCGAAGCGACCGAGCGGGGGGAGGGTGTGGGAGGGGGGGTGTCCCCCCTCCCACGGTAGGGAGCTTTTGCAATTTTGAACTTGAAATCGTGCAATCTGATGCATACTTAATGAGGTAAAATAACACACACAAGCGCGCACGCACACACACACACACTCACGCACACACACACATACTCACACGCACACACACACACACACACACATACTACGCCTTGAATGGACAGACATACATCGACAAGATCTACACACCGTGGCATACGAATACAGAATGGACTGACACATAGTATTGCATATTGAACCACACTACGTATTTATTTATCTCTGTGAATTTTGCTGTTACACCTCTTCAGAAAAAAAACCAATGTCAACTGTGTACACGCAGGTATAGTCTTTGTTGTCTTGATAGGGGTATGTGGTTATGAATGAAAACAGCCTCTGTGGCCATTTGTGAATAGAACACATAAACAACAAACAAATAACGATTAAACTTTGAACAATATGTCTGTTCATTATAAAGCATAATGAATACGTACATACTATGCTTTTTTTTACCTCAAAGAAACAGGCATAGTATCCATAGATGGATATTGGCTGGCGGCTCATTGACATACAGATACAAAAAACAAAAACAGTATCACTATGATCCATGGCGTAACAATACTGCTTTGTAAGTTTGTGAAGAAATCGGAACCATAACGGCATTGCATCGTTTCAAATTAGGGCATTATTTACTTCTATTTGATCTCAGTCTTATAATAGTAATAATAATAATAATAATAATAATAATAATAATAATAATAATAATAATAATAATAATAATAATAATAATAATAATAATAATGATAATAATAATAATAATACAAATAAAAAATAATACTAATACAAAACATAATGCTAATACTAATAGGTTCCTTTTATCTCGCATTTCAAGACAGGGTAAATTCACACTGCGCTTTACATGAAACAAACTTCTTTAAACATTTCAAACTTATGTCTTCATGCATCAATCAACATACTTTGAATGAATACAAAACAAAGTGCATCTTAAATAAAACAAAAATAAATAAATAGTTAACAATACAGAAAAGATGTAGCTGCTGCAAGCTTAACAACAAACTAATCTATACCAGTCAGTCCTGATATCAGTATTAGTGTAACAATAGTCATATAGTGGGAGCATGAAGTTGAACAATTCATGATTATACATAATTATATATGTTTGTTTGAATAATACTTGTTATAAAGATGGTAGTATGGTACTCTCTGTCACGAATTATTATGTATACTGTTGTATCACATTCATTTTCTATTCTGTTTTAGAATTGGTTTTCACCGTGTGAATGCGGCTAACAATAAACACAATTACAATAATGATGAAGATTATTATTATCATCATCATAATTATTATTATTATTAATATTATAATTGTTATCATTATTATTATTACTATTATTATCATCATTATGACTTATTAAGTAAGCAAATATCATTCCCCAAAACCTGGGGGGGATGATTGTACATGCCATCCCCCCCACCTTGTGAGGTGGGGGGGATGCATCCCCCTCATCCCCCCCGTTGTCTACGCCCCTGTGTGGTAATGTGATAATCATGCAGTTAAATTTTGTGACAAAATTATGATTGATTAATGTTGCAAAAAATGCTTGAAGTTCGGTTCTCCAAAAGTGATCCCGATGACAACTAAGTCCGGCTTTTAAAAAAGTTGCCAGGTTTGGTAGATTTGCAAAAAGTTTGTATTTATGTTCTATGTCGCTGAAGCTTGTGTCGCCTTTCAATCCAGCGTCGTGGCTTTGTAGCGAAAAGAGTGCTTGTTTCTGATACGATACAGGATGCAGGCAGAGGATTGATGTATTAGTTTTTGTTTTAATTAATTTAGTTTAATTTATTCCCTCAATTTTCTTCGATTACACCCCTCCTTTCCCCGATTTTTCTTTTATTCTCCCTCTTCACTTTTACATCCTTTTTCTTAGTGCTTCTATACATTAGGCTATAATATCTTTTTTCAAATGTTTGTGTGTTATATATTTTTGCCAACACGGACCATGACATTTTCGCTGCTATCAAATTTCCGTCAGCTGACTGTGAATAAAATAAATGTTGTTTTATGTGAAATAAACCTAAATGAATGGCTATCGAAAGAGTAGTATAAAACTATAAATGATACATTTCACAAGGGCCTATACGCCTGTCAGCCTTTCAAATGGCTAGGGTAATTCTTATATACGTTGTTAGTTTGCTAAAGTTTTATGGCGAATAAAAGGTGAACATTTTTTTATCTCTATCCATCACATTAATATCTCTCGGCAATAAAATGAATGAATATTGAATGAATAAATAAATAGATGAATTATGTAGAAGATGTGGGGGAGGGGGTATAGTGCCAAATTTAGAGAAGGGCAATACATTGCAGGACATGATTTGAGTTGTTCTCGGTAATGTCAACAAAATACTTATACAATAGCTTTCAACCCTCTTTGGATGTAGAAGTGGCAAAAACGTGACTGGTGACCCCCCCCCCCCCCTACCACCACTCCTTTTGCATTAATTATTATACTACATTATTTTGCAAAAAAAAAACACTGACTTTCTATGGAAGTGAATCGACAACTTCGTTTTTAAGATCATTTCGGAAAGTTTTGTCTTTCAAGTTGGCTATAATTATTATTGAATGCATTATCAAAATATAATACTGCATAATTTAGAACAAGTGGAAAACAAAAAACACAACAACTTGAAGTCTTAAACAAATAATCAAAAAGGAAACCACATTTGCGTTATAGACCTATATACCCTAAAATTGTAATGATGATGATTTAGACGATGTCGGCGATGATGATAATTCTAATGACAATATTGCTAGATGCTTTTTCCAACCAATTATTATGCCTAAAAATATACGCTAATTTATTTTTGAATCAAGATTTGAGAGATGTCGAGAATAGTTTGCATTTAAAAATAAATAAAAATGAAGCACCATTACTTTCTTTTACAATATGTTCACTTTGATAGTGGTTATAGTTTTTTTTTTAAATTAAATTCTTTCACCCTAGTGGTTAATTTAAAAATGATTAGCGATATGTTAAGTGACTTTAGTCAGATTTGTCTGATTACCATTATTAAAACATTAAAGACAAGTCACAGGATTTTCCCGGAAAGGCAGTTACAGAATTTTCCCAGATCAGAAAGTGGTGAATAACAGTGAACAGACATTATTAGTAGGCCTACAGAGGCAAAAGAAGAAATAAAGAAAGAAATATCAATTATCAAAATATCATGTAGATCAAATTCTACTGGGAAGCAATTTTATTTGGCCTAACGTTTACCCGAGATGTCTCCCTTTTCTATACTTTTGATGCGCGTCCACCATCGGGACGAATTAGGGCAGGTCTAGGCGGAAATAGGCAAGGAAAATGCCTCACGCAGACGGCGCACTACGGACAATTGCTTACGATTTCAGGCATAAGAATGGCATGGTTGGATTCGCTAGAATTTCGGCTACAAATTGATATACATTAGCGCCTGTATAATTCATTTTCAGAAAAGTTATCTAAGAAAAACTGCCTATCGGGCGGATACCGGGCAGGGTACGGTACTGTAGCTGCTGCTGCTCCTATACAACCCACTGATCTCTACGGAAAAATCATGTTGTTGTTGTTGTTGTTTTAGTTTTAAGGGCGTGTGTCATTCAATTATGAATATTTACGAATCTTCTGATTCTTGTCCTAAAATCATATATAATTGATGGTTTTTAAAACGGTATCATTTGAATTTCCATTTCCAAGCATTATTTTGAACTGTCCCGAAATTGTTTTCCTTTCTTGAAATCAGACTACAGCCCCAGCCTATTCTTTTCTTATGCATGGGGATATTGAAAGGCCTTGTCCTCCCAGACAAGGATAAATAGCTTATTCAGTATGCTACCTTTAGAGACAATACTTTAAAATAATGCTGTCATTGTTGCAATGTCAGGAATGCTATTATTACCTCTTTGGTAATCCACGTATTTGCCAAAAGTATTCGCTCAATGAAGGGAGGGTCGGATTTGTTTTCTTCAATTCATTAATTGATGCCATATCTGAAAAAGCTGAGTAGTTTGTTACGTAACTATTCAAAAATTGCAGGTGCAAGCTATTGAAAAGCCAAGCTTCCTTTATTCATTGGTGCCCTTTTATAGAATTCGTAGCGTATACTAAATTAATAGACCCGTGTTCTATTCATCATGCTATGTGAGGGCAGTAACCTATTGTCATATCACTTTAAGTTAAAGTCAGTAGTTTGCAGAATAAATGAAAATAACATAAAACCTCCCTAATATATCAGTAACTGAAAGAAAAAAATTAGGGGCAATCTTAACAACATCGGACTACAAAAATAATAATAAATATGCCTCCCGAAAGCGTGAAATCAGTAAATCGGCATATTTTGTAAAGTCATTAACATGCAGAAAGTGTTAACAACAAACGAACCAGAGAATGGCACTGAGGCAAAGTGGTCTTGTGGATAAGACTGATCGCATCACAATGTAATGTATCCGGTTCGACTCCCAGCTTCTCCTTTATTTTATTTATTATTATTTTTCTTCACCCCATGATAATGACTTTCCATCTCTTTTTTAAAGGGGTCACCCCCCACCTTCTAAACAAAGGAGTAAATAACATGTGATACTCTTTTCTTTTTTTTTAAGGGCGACTTTTTGAATTACTTAGTCGTTAGAATACATCTTTTGCTACATCTACAACAATAAGTATCAATATGAAAAAATACATAGAGATTGGCAGTGTGACACATTTAATTTAGTCTAGTGGATAGGCAATTGCCTGGTAACTGGAAGGTATCGGGTTCGACACACAGCAAGTGCTTTAAAAAAAAATCTTTGTAATAGAAAACTTATGTTAAACCCCTTTTTTTTTATCTCACTCAAAGTCCATACTTATTGCTATTCTTTTAATTGATTGATACAATTTTTTTAATTTTTTTTTTTTTTTTTTGGGGGGGGGGGGCCGGGGGGGGGGGGGGGTAGCTGGCGGTCGGTAGCGGTAGCCACAGAGCCATGTTCATTTTTAAAACAAGATTCAAGAGCCTAGCTCTTATTGCCAGGTCAACAACGTTTTTTTACATTTTCAATCCTAATTTCCTCGTTTAAATCACTCTCTACTGTCCCGTACTATCCTTTTCCAGTCTGTATACAACTTATTTGGCAATCGACAGCTAGCTGGCAATCGACAGCTAGCTGGCAATCGACAGCTAGCTGGCAATCGACAGCTAGCTGGCAATCGACAGCTAGCTGGCAATCTAGCTGGCAATCGACAGCGTAGCCTGGCGGCGGTAGCGGGTAGCCCCAAAGCCATGTCCATTTAAAAACTGCATTCAAGAGCCTCTTATTGCTAGGTTTACAACGTTGTTTTACATTTGCAATTATAATTTCCTAGTTTTATTCACTCTCTACAGTCCCGTACTATCCCTTTTTCAGTCTGTAAACAACTTTGCAACACGAAAACAATGATGAACAGGGTTTTACTTCTCGTATAAATTTATTAGAAGTGCCCTATGTCATTTTGCACGAAGTGATACAAAGGGCCTTTCAAATTTAAGTCTATTGAAAGCATTCCCCCACCTAGCCTGTATGACCGAGCAGAATCATTTAGTGCTCAACAATAAAAATCCACAGTCTTGGCTAAAGAGGTCCATTATTTGTTTGTTTATTTAGTTATTTTATTTAATTGACATTGTACAGTACTATTAAATATCAGGTATATTGGATGCTCTGTTTTAAATACAGTCAAGATTGCCGAGCAATGAATTACATCCTGCTTCTTGTCCTCAAACCATATCTTTCTGGTTTTTAAAACGGTATCATTTGAATTTCCATTTCCAAGCATTATTTTGAACTGTCCCGAAATTGTTTTCCTTTCTTGAAATCAGACTACAGCCCCAGTCTAAAGTGCTTGTCCTCCCAGACAAGGACAAAGAGCCTCTTCGGTAGGTTTAGGGACAATGCATCAAAATAACGCGGTCATTGTTGCAATGTCAGGAATGCTATTATTACCTCCTCTTTGGTAATCCTCGCATTTGACCAAACAAAAGTCACTCAATGAAGGGAGGGTCAGGTTTGTTTTCAATTCACTAATATTATTGATGCCATGTCAGAAATAGCTGAGTAGTTTGTTACGTAACTATTCAAAAATTGCAGGTGCAAGCTATTGAAAACAGAATCGAATAGCCAAGCTTCCCTATTCATTGGTGCCCTGTTATAGAATTCGTAGCATATACTGAATTGAATAGACCCGTGTTCTATTCATTATACTATGTGAGGGCAGTGGCCTCTTGTCATATCACTTTAAGTTTAAGTCAGCAGTTTGCAAATTAAATGAAATAAACATAAAACCTCACTATTATATCAGTAATATCAGTAACTGAAAGAAAAAAATACGGGCAATCTTGACAACATCGGACTACAAAAATGATGATAATAATGCATCCCGAAAGCGTCAAATCAGTAAATCGGCACATTTTGTAAAGTCATTAGCATGCAGAAAGTGTTAACAACAAAAAGCGAACCAGTTATCACGGTGAGGCAAAATGGTCTTGTGGATAAAAGTGATCACTTCACAATGCAATGTACTCGGTTCGAGTCTCAGTTTCTCCTTTATATAAACCCATGTTATTTTTTTTTCTTCACTCCATAATATTGACTTGTTATCTCTTTTTTAAAGGGGACACCCCCCCCCCCCTCAACAAAGAAAAAATAGCATGTAATACTCTTTCTTTAACAAGCGACTCTCTGAATTAGTCAGAAAACATCTTTTGCTACATCTACAACAATTAGTGTAAGTATGAAGAATACATGAAGATTAGCAATGTGACACTTTAGTCTAGTGGGTAGGCAATCGTCTGATAACTGGAAGGTATCGGGTTCGACCCCCAGCTGTTGCGTTTTTTTCTTTTGCTACATCTACAACAATAAGTATAAGTATGAAAAAAAAACATGGAGATTAGCAATGTGAAAAAAACTACAGGGGAGCCTCGGGATTTTTATTTGGGGGGGGGGTGGGTATCGACAGCTAGCTGGCAATCGACAGCGTAGCCTGGCGGCGGTAGCGGGTAGCCCCAAAGCCATGTCCATTTAAAAACTGCATTCAAGAGCCTCTTATTGCTAGGTTTACAACGTTGTTTTACATTTGCAATTATAATTTCCTAGTTTTATTCACTCTCTACAGTCCCGTACTATCCCTTTTTCAGTCTGTAAACAACTTTGCAACACGAAAACAATGATGAACAGGGTTTTACTTCTCGTATAAATTTATTAGAAGTGCCCTATGTCATTTTGCACGAAGTGATACAAAGGGCCTTTCAAATTTAAGTCTATTGAAAGCATTCCCCCACCTAGCCTGTATGACCGAGCAGAATCATTTAGTGCTCAACAATAAAAATCCACAGTCTTGGCTAAAGAGGTCCATTATTTGTTTGTTTATTTAGTTATTTTATTTAATTGACATTGTACAGTACTATTAAATATCAGGTATATTGGATGCTCTGTTTTAAATACAGTCAAGATTGCCGAGCAATGAATTACATCCTGCTTCTTGTCCTCAAACCATATCTTTCTGGTTTTTAAAACGGTATCATTTGAATTTCCATTTCCAAGCATTATTTTGAACTGTCCCGAAATTGTTTTCCTTTCTTGAAATCAGACTACAGCCCCAGTCTAAAGTGCTTGTCCTCCCAGACAAGGACAAAGAGCCTCTTCGGTAGATTTAGGGACAATGCATCAAAATAACGCGGTCATTGTTGCAATGTCAGGAATGCTATTATTACCTCCTCTTTGGTAATCCTCGCATTTGACCAAACAAAAGTCACTCAATGAAGGGAGGGTCAGGTTTGTTTTCAATTCACTAATATTATTGATGCCATGTCAGAAATAGCTGAGTAGTTTGTTACGTAACTATTCAAAAATTGCAGGTGCAAGCTATTGAAAACAGAATCGAATAGCCAAGCTTCCCTATTCATTGGTGCCCTGTTATAGAATTCGTAGCATATACTGAATTGAATAGACCCGTGTTCTATTCATTATACTATGTGAGGGCAGTGGCCTCTTGTCATATCACTTTAAGTTTAAGTCAGCAGTTTGCAAATTAAATGAAATAAACATAAAACCTCACTATTATATCAGTAATATCAGTAACTGAAAGAAAAAAATACGGGCAATCTTGACAACATCGGACTACAAAAATGATGATAATAATGCATCCCGAAAGCGTCAAATCAGTAAATCGGCACATTTTGTAAAGTCATTAGCATGCAGAAAGTGTTAACAACAAAAAGCGAACCAGTTATCACGGTGAGGCAAAATGGTCTTGTGGATAAAAGTGATCACTTCACAATGCAATGTACTCGGTTCGAGTCTCAGTTTCTCCTTTATATAAACCCATGTTATTTTTTTTTCTTCACTCCATAATATTGACTTGTTATCTCTTTTTTAAAGGGGACACCCCCCCCCCTCAACAAAGAAAAAATAGCATGTAATACTCTTTCTTTAACAAGCGACTCTCTGAATTAGTCAGAAAACATCTTTTGCTACATCTACAACAATTAGTGTAAGTATGAAGAATACATGAAGATTAGCAATGTGACACTTTAGTCTAGTGGGTAGGCAATCGCCTGGTAACTGGAAGGTATCGGGTTCGACCCCCAGCTGTTGCGTTTTTTTCTTTTGCTACATCTACAACAATAAGTATAAGTATGAAAAAAAAAACATGGAGATTAGCAATGTGACACTTTAGTCTAGTGGGTAGGCAATCGCCTGGTAACTGGAAGGTATCGGGTTCGACACCCAGCTGTTGCTTTTTTTTTAATCTTTGAAAAAGAAAAACTGATGTCAAACCCATTTTGATCTCACTCAAAGTCCATATTTATTGCTATTCTCTTAATTGATCTATACAATGAGCTTGCAATTAACTTGTAAGCAAGGTAAAGTATTATATTTACGAAGTACAAGAAGGACAGGAATCCTGTTTTATCTATTTATCAAACATTATTACATTCAATACTTTTTCAGTCCCAATGAGAGAGAGAGAGAGAGAGAGAGAAAGAAAGAGAAAGAGAGCCAGAAAGAGACAAGTGAAGAGAACCCAATACACCTCATCAGTGTAATAAAGTCTGATGATCTTAATCTACATACTTACTTCAAATATTTTGCCGGGCAGATATTATTATTTATAAAAACAAACCAATTTTGGAGTTTTATAATAAATATTATTGTTGTTGTTGTTGTTGATGTAAAACAATGAGAAAATAGGGACCTTTTGCGGGGGGGGGGAGCAATGTAGAAAAAAACTACAGGGGAGCCTCGGGATTTTTATTTGGGGGGGGGGGTGGGTATCGGCGCGGATTCAGGATTTCTTAGGGGGGCCCAAACTTGAAATCAATTTGAAATTTAATGTGCTGAAATAAAAAAAAATCGTGCCAGCCGATATTTCACTCAGTGGTAGAGGGGGAAGGGGGAGGGGGGGGGGGGGGGGGTGGGTAGAGAGCACTATTTTTTTGTTTGGCCCTCGAAAATTTGAAAAATCACCCCCCCCCCCCCCCCCCCCCCCACATTAATCGCCAGGGGGGTCCCATCTAGACAGCTAGCTGGCAATCGACAGCTAGCTGGCAATCGACAGCTAGCTGGCAATCGACAGCTAGCTGGCAATCGACAGCTAGCTGGCAATCGACAGCTAGCTGGCAATCGACAGCTAGCTGGCAATCGACAGCTAGCTGGCAATCGACAGCTAGCTGGCAATCGACAGCTAGCTGGCAATCGACAGCTAGCTGGCAATCGACAGCTAGCTGGCAATCGACAGCTAGCTGGCAATCGACAGCTAGCTGGCAATCGACAGCTAGCTGGCAATCGACAGCTAGCTGGCAATCGACAGCTAGCTGGCAATCGACAGCGTAGCCTGGCGGCGGTAGCGGGTAGCCCCAAAGCCATGTCCATTTAAAAACTGCATTCAAGAGCCTCTTATTGCTAGGTTTACAACGTTGTTTTACATTTGCAATTATAATTTCCTAGTTTTATCCACTCTCTACAGTCCCGTACTATCCCTTTTTCAGTCTGTAAACAACTTTGCAACACGAAAACAATGATGAACAGGGTTTTACTTCTCGTATAAATTTATTAGAAGTGCCCTATGTCATTTTGCACGAAGTGATACAAAGGGCCTTTCAAATTTAAGTCTATTGAAAGCATTCCCCCACCTAGCCTGTATGACCGAGCAGAATCATTTAGTGCTCAACAATAAAAATCCACAGTCTTGGCTAAAGAGGTCCATTATTTGTTTGTTTATTTAGTTATTTTATTTAATTGACATTGTACAGTACTATTAAATATCAGGTATATTGGATGCTCTGTTTTAAATACAGTCAAGATTGCCGAGCAATGAATTACATCCTGCTTCTTGTCCTCAAACCATATCTTTCTGGTTTTTAAAACGGTATCATTTGAATTTCCATTTCCAAGCATTATTTTGAACTGTCCCGAAATTGTTTTCCTTTCTTGAAATCAGACTACAGCCCCAGTCTAAAGTGCTTGTCCTCCCAGACAAGGACAAAGAGCCTCTTCGGTAGATTTAGGGACAATGCATCAAAATAACGCGGTCATTGTTGCAATGTCAGGAATGCTATTATTACCTCCTCTTTGGTAATCCTCGCATTTGACCAAACAAAAGTCACTCAATGAAGGGAGGGTCAGGTTTGTTTTCAATTCACTAATATTATTGATGCCATGTCAGAAATAGCTGAGTAGTTTGTTACGTAACTATTCAAAAATTGCAGGTGCAAGCTATTGAAAACAGAATCGAATAGCCAAGCTTCCCTATTCATTGGTGCCCTGTTATAGAATTCGTAGCATATACTGAATTGAATAGACCCGTGTTCTATTCATTATACTATGTGAGGGCAGTGGCCTCTTGTCATATCACTTTAAGTTTAAGTCAGCAGTTTGCAAATTAAATGAAATAAACATAAAACCTCACTATTATATCAGTAATATCAGTAACTGAAAGAAAAAAATACGGGCAATCTTGACAACATCGGACTACAAAAATGATGATAATAATGCATCCCGAAAGCGTCAAATCAGTAAATCGGCACATTTTGTAAAGTCATTAGCATGCAGAAAGTGTTAACAACAAAAAGCGAACCAGTTATCACGGTGAGGCAAAATGGTCTTGTGGATAAAAGTGATCACTTCACAATGCAATGTACTCGGTTCGAGTCTCAGTTTCTCCTTTATATAAACCCATGTTATTTTTTTTTCTTCACTCCATAATATTGACTTGTTATCTCTTTTTTAAAGGGGACACCCCCCCCCCCCTCAACAAAGAAAAAATAGCATGTAATACTCTTTCTTTAACAAGCGACTCTCTGAATTAGTCAGAAAACATCTTTTGCTACATCTACAACAATTAGTGTAAGTATGAAGAATACATGAAGATTAGCAATGTGACACTTTAGTCTAGTGGGTAGGCAATCGTCTGATAACTGGAAGGTATCGGGTTCGACCCCCAGCTGTTGCGTTTTTTTCTTTTGCTACATCTACAACAATAAGTATAAGTATGAAAAAAAAACATGGAGATTAGCAATGTGACACTTTAGTCTAGTGGGTAGGCAATCGCCTGGTAACTGGAAGGTATCGGGTTCGACCCCCAGCTGTTGCGTTTTTTTCTTTTGCTACATCTACAACAATAAGTATAAGTATGAAAAAAAAAACATGGAGATTAGCAATGTGACACTTTAGTCTAGTGGGTAGGCAATCGCCTGGTAACTGGAAGGTATCGGGTTCGACACCCAGCTGTTGCTTTTTTTTTAATCTTTGAAAAAGAAAAACTGATGTCAAACCCATTTTGATCTCACTCAAAGTCCATATTTATTGCTATTCTCTTAATTGATCTATACAATGAGCTTGCAATTAACTTGTAAGCAAGGTAAAGTATTATATTTACGAAGTACAAGAAGGACAGGAATCCTGTTTTATCTATTTATCAAACATTATTACATTCAATACTTTTTCAGTCCCAATGAGAGAGAGAGAAAGAGAGAGAGAGAAAGAAAGAGAAAGAGAGCCAGAAAGAGACAAGTGAAGAGAACCCAATACACCTCATCAGTGTAATAAAGTCTGATGATCTTAATCTACATACTTACTTCAAATATTTTGCCGGGCAGATATTATTATTTATAAAAACAAACCAATTTTGGAGTTTTATAATAAATATTATTGTTGTTGTTGTTGTTGATGTAAAACAATGAGAAAATAGGGACCTTTTGCGGGGGGGGGGGGGAGCAATGTAGAAAAAAACTACAGGGGAGCCTCGGGATTTTTATTTGGGGGGGGGGGTGGGTATCGGCGCGGATTCAGGATTTCTTAGGGGGGCCCAAACTTGAAATCAATTTGAAATTTAATGTGCTGAAATAAAAAAAAATCGTGCCAGCCGATATTTCACTCAGTGGTAGAGGGGGAAGGGGGAGGGGGGGGGGGGGTAGAGAGCACTATTTTTTTGTTTGGCCCTCGAAAATTTGAAAAATCACCCCCCCCCCCCCCACATTAATCGCCAGGGGGGTCCCATCTAGACAGCTAGCTGGCAATCGACAGCTAGCTGGCAATCGACAGCTAGCTGGCAATCGACAGCTAGCTGGCAATCGACAGCTAGCTGGCAATCCCAAAGCCATGTCCATTTAAAAACTGCATTCAAGAGCCTCTTATTGCTAGGTTTACAACGTTGTTTTACATTTGCAATTATAATTTCCTAGTTTTATTCACTCTCTACAGTCCCGTACTATCCCTTTTTCAGTCTGTAAACAACTTTGCAACACGAAAACAATGATGAACAGGGTTTTACTTCTCGTATAAATTTATTAGAAGTGCCCTATGTCATTTTGCACGAAGTGATACAAAGGGCCTTTCAAATTTAAGTCTATTGAAAGCATTCCCCCACCTAGCCTGTATGACCGAGCAGAATCATTTAGTGCTCAACAATAAAAATCCACAGTCTTGGCTAAAGAGGTCCATTATTTGTTTGTTTATTTAGTTATTTTATTTAATTGACATTGTACAGTACTATTAAATATCAGGTATATTGGATGCTCTGTTTTAAATACAGTCAAGATTGCCGAGCAATGAATTACATCCTGCTTCTTGTCCTCAAACCATATCTTTCTGGTTTTTAAAACGGTATCATTTGAATTTCCATTTCCAAGCATTATTTTGAACTGTCCCGAAATTGTTTTCCTTTCTTGAAATCAGACTACAGCCCCAGTCTAAAGTGCTTGTCCTCCCAGACAAGGACAAAGAGCCTCTTCGGTAGATTTAGGGACAATGCATCAAAATAACGCGGTCATTGTTGCAATGTCAGGAATGCTATTATTACCTCCTCTTTGGTAATCCTCGCATTTGACCAAACAAAAGTCACTCAATGAAGGGAGGGTCAGGTTTGTTTTCAATTCACTAATATTATTGATGCCATGTCAGAAATAGCTGAGTAGTTTGTTACGTAACTATTCAAAAATTGCAGGTGCAAGCTATTGAAAACAGAATCGAATAGCCAAGCTTCCCTATTCATTGGTGCCCTGTTATAGAATTCGTAGCATATACTGAATTGAATAGACCCGTGTTCTATTCATTATACTATGTGAGGGCAGTGGCCTCTTGTCATATCACTTTAAGTTTAAGTCAGCAGTTTGCAAATTAAATGAAATAAACATAAAACCTCACTATTATATCAGTAATATCAGTAACTGAAAGAAAAAAATACGGGCAATCTTGACAACATCGGACTACAAAAATGATGATAATAATGCATCCCGAAAGCGTCAAATCAGTAAATCGGCACATTTTGTAAAGTCATTAGCATGCAGAAAGTGTTAACAACAAAAAGCGAACCAGTTATCACGGTGAGGCAAAATGGTCTTGTGGATAAAAGTGATCACTTCACAATGCAATGTACTCGGTTCGAGTCTCAGTTTCTCCTTTATATAAACCCATGTTATTTTTTTTTCTTCACTCCATAATATTGACTTGTTATCTCTTTTTTAAAGGGGACACCCCCCCCCCCCTCAACAAAGAAAAAATAGCATGTAATACTCTTTCTTTAACAAGCGACTCTCTGAATTAGTCAGAAAACATCTTTTGCTACATCTACAACAATTAGTGTAAGTATGAAGAATACATGAAGATTAGCAATGTGACACTTTAGTCTAGTGGGTAGGCAATCGTCTGATAACTGGAAGGTATCGGGTTCGACCCCCAGCTGTTGCGTTTTTTTCTTTTGCTACATCTACAACAATAAGTATAAGTATGAAAAAAAAACATGGAGATTAGCAATGTGACACTTTAGTCTAGTGGGTAGGCAATCGCCTGGTAACTGGAAGGTATCGGGTTCGACCCCCAGCTGTTGCGTTTTTTTCTTTTGCTACATCTACAACAATAAGTATAAGTATGAAAAAAAAAACATGGAGATTAGCAATGTGACACTTTAGTCTAGTGGGTAGGCAATCGCCTGGTAACTGGAAGGTATCGGGTTCGACACCCAGCTGTTGCTTTTTTTTAATCTTTGAAAAAGAAAAAACTGATGTCAAACCCATTTTGATCTCACTCAAAGTCCATATTTATTGCTATTCTCTTAATTGATCTATACAATGAGCTTGCAATTAACTTGTAAGCAAGGTAAAGTATTATATTTACGAAGTACAAGAAGGACAGGAATCCTGTTTTATCTATTTATCAAACATTATTACATTCAATACTTTTTCAGTCCCAATGAGAGAGAGAGAAAGAGAGAGAGAGAAAGAAAGAGAAAGAGAGCCAGAAAGAGACAAGTGAAGAGAACCCAATACACCTCATCAGTGTAATAAAGTCTGATGATCTTAATCTACATACTTACTTCAAATATTTTGCCGGGCAGATATTATTATTTATAAAAACAAACCAATTTTGGAGTTTTATAATAAATATTATTGTTGTTGTTGTTGTTGATGTAAAACAATGAGAAAATAGGGACCTTTTGCGGGGGGGGGGGGGAGCAATGTAGAAAAAAACTACAGGGGAGCCTCGGGATTTTTATTTGGGGGGGGGGGGTGGGTATCGGCGCGGATTCAGGATTTCTTAGGGGGGCCCAAACTTGAAATCAATTTGAAATTTAATGTGCTGAAATAAAAAAAAATCGTGCCAGCCGATATTTCACTCAGTGGTAGAGGGGGAAGGGGGAGGGGGGGGGGGGGGGTAGAGAGCACTATTTTTTTGTTTGGCCCTCGAAAATTTGAAAAATCACCCCCCCCCCCCCCACATTAATCGCCAGGGGGGTCCCATCTAGACAGCTAGCTGGCAATCGACAGCTAGCTGGCAATCGACAGCTAGCTGGCAATGTCCATTTAAAAACTGCATTCAAGAGCCTCTTATTGCTAGGTTTACAACGTTGTTTTACATTTGCAATTATAATTTCCTAGTTTTATTCACTCTCTACAGTCCCGTACTATCCCTTTTTCAGTCTGTAAACAACTTTGCAACACGAAAACAATGATGAACAGGGTTTTACTTCTCGTATAAATTTATTAGAAGTGCCCTATGTCATTTTGCACGAAGTGATACAAAGGGCCTTTCAAATTTAAGTCTATTGAAAGCATTCCCCCACCTAGCCTGTATGACCGAGCAGAATCATTTAGTGCTCAACAATAAAAATCCACAGTCTTGGCTAAAGAGGTCCATTATTTGTTTGTTTATTTAGTTATTTTATTTAATTGACATTGTACAGTACTATTAAATATCAGGTATATTGGATGCTCTGTTTTAAATACAGTCAAGATTGCCGAGCAATGAATTACATCCTGCTTCTTGTCCTCAAACCATATCTTTCTGGTTTTTAAAACGGTATCATTTGAATTTCCATTTCCAAGCATTATTTTGAACTGTCCCGAAATTGTTTTCCTTTCTTGAAATCAGACTACAGCCCCAGTCTAAAGTGCTTGTCCTCCCAGACAAGGACAAAGAGCCTCTTCGGTAGATTTAGGGACAATGCATCAAAATAACGCGGTCATTGTTGCAATGTCAGGAATGCTATTATTACCTCCTCTTTGGTAATCCTCGCATTTGACCAAACAAAAGTCACTCAATGAAGGGAGGGTCAGGTTTGTTTTCAATTCACTAATATTATTGATGCCATGTCAGAAATAGCTGAGTAGTTTGTTACGTAACTATTCAAAAATTGCAGGTGCAAGCTATTGAAAACAGAATCGAATAGCCAAGCTTCCCTATTCATTGGTGCCCTGTTATAGAATTCGTAGCATATACTGAATTGAATAGACCCGTGTTCTATTCATTATACTATGTGAGGGCAGTGGCCTCTTGTCATATCACTTTAAGTTTAAGTCAGCAGTTTGCAAATTAAATGAAATAAACATAAAACCTCACTATTATATCAGTAATATCAGTAACTGAAAGAAAAAAATACGGGCAATCTTGACAACATCGGACTACAAAAATGATGATAATAATGCATCCCGAAAGCGTCAAATCAGTAAATCGGCACATTTTGTAAAGTCATTAGCATGCAGAAAGTGTTAACAACAAAAAGCGAACCAGTTATCACGGTGAGGCAAAATGGTCTTGTGGATAAAAGTGATCACTTCACAATGCAATGTACTCGGTTCGAGTCTCAGTTTCTCCTTTATATAAACCCATGTTATTTTTTTTTCTTCACTCCATAATATTGACTTGTTATCTCTTTTTTAAAGGGGACACCCCCCCCCCTCAACAAAGAAAAAATAGCATGTAATACTCTTTCTTTAACAAGCGACTCTCTGAATTAGTCAGAAAACATCTTTTGCTACATCTACAACAATTAGTGTAAGTATGAAGAATACATGAAGATTAGCAATGTGACACTTTAGTCTAGTGGGTAGGCAATCGTCTGATAACTGGAAGGTATCGGGTTCGACCCCCAGCTGTTGCGTTTTTTTCTTTTGCTACATCTACAACAATAAGTATAAGTATGAAAAAAAAACATGGAGATTAGCAATGTGACACTTTAGTCTAGTGGGTAGGCAATCGCCTGGTAACTGGAAGGTATCGGGTTCGACCCCCAGCTGTTGCGTTTTTTTCTTTTGCTACATCTACAACAATAAGTATAAGTATGAAAAAAAAAACATGGAGATTAGCAATGTGACACTTTAGTCTAGTGGGTAGGCAATCGCCTGGTAACTGGAAGGTATCGGGTTCGACACCCAGCTGTTGCTTTTTTTTTAATCTTTGAAAAAGAAAAACTGATGTCAAACCCATTTTGATCTCACTCAAAGTCCATATTTATTGCTATTCTCTTAATTGATCTATACAATGAGCTTGCAATTAACTTGTAAGCAAGGTAAAGTATTATATTTACGAAGTACAAGAAGGACAGGAATCCTGTTTTATCTATTTATCAAACATTATTACATTCAATACTTTTTCAGTCCCAATGAGAGAGAGAGAGAGAGAGAGAAAGAAAGAGAAAGAGAGCCAGAAAGAGACAAGTGAAGAGAACCCAATACACCTCATCAGTGTAATAAAGTCTGATGATCTTAATCTACATACTTACTTCAAATATTTTGCCGGGCAGATATTATTATTTATAAAAACAAACCAATTTTGGAGTTTTATAATAAATATTATTGTTGTTGTTGTTGTTGATGTAAAACAATGAGAAAATAGGGACCTTTTGCGGGGGGGGGGGGAGCAATGTAGAAAAAAACTACAGGGGAGCCTCGGGATTTTTATTTGGGGGGGGGGGTGGGTATCGGCGCGGATTCAGGATTTCTTAGGGGGGCCCAAACTTGAAATCAATTTGAAATTTAATGTGCTGAAATAAAAAAAAATCGTGCCAGCCGATATTTCACTCAGTGGTAGAGGGGGAAGGGGGGGGGGGGGGGGTAGAGAGCACTATTTTTTTGTTTGGCCCTCGAAAATTTGAAAAATCACCCCCCCCCCCCACATTAATCGCCAGGGGGGTCCCATCTAGACAGCTAGCTGGCAATCGACAGCTAGCTGGCAATCGACAGCTAGCTGGCAATCGACAGCTAGCTGGCAATCGACAGCTAGCTGGCAATCGACAGCTAGCTGGCAATCGACAGCTAGCTGGCAATCGACAGCTAGCTGGCAATCGACAGCTAGCTGGCAATCGACAGCTAGCTGGCAATCGACAGCTAGCTGGCAATCGACAGCTAGCTGGCAATCGACAGCTAGCTGGCAATCGACAGCGTAGCCTGGCGGCGGTAGCGGGTAGCCCCAAAGCCATGTCCATTTAAAAACTGCATTCAAGAGCCTCTTATTGCTAGGTTTACAACGTTGTTTTACATTTGCAATTATAATTTCCTAGTTTTATTCACTCTCTACAGTCCCGTACTATCCCTTTTTCAGTCTGTAAACAACTTTGCAACACGAAAACAATGATGAACAGGGTTTTACTTCTCGTATAAATTTATTAGAAGTGCCCTATGTCATTTTGCACGAAGTGATACAAAGGGCCTTTCAAATTTAAGTCTATTGAAAGCATTCCCCCACCTAGCCTGTATGACCGAGCAGAATCATTTAGTGCTCAACAATAAAAATCCACAGTCTTGGCTAAAGAGGTCCATTATTTGTTTGTTTATTTAGTTATTTTATTTAATTGACATTGTACAGTACTATTAAATATCAGGTATATTGGATGCTCTGTTTTAAATACAGTCAAGATTGCCGAGCAATGAATTACATCCTGCTTCTTGTCCTCAAACCATATCTTTCTGGTTTTTAAAACGGTATCATTTGAATTTCCATTTCCAAGCATTATTTTGAACTGTCCCGAAATTGTTTTCCTTTCTTGAAATCAGACTACAGCCCCAGTCTAAAGTGCTTGTCCTCCCAGACAAGGACAAAGAGCCTCTTCGGTAGGTTTAGGGACAATGCATCAAAATAACGCGGTCATTGTTGCAATGTCAGGAATGCTATTATTACCTCCTCTTTGGTAATCCTCGCATTTGACCAAACAAAAGTCACTCAATGAAGGGAGGGTCAGGTTTGTTTTCAATTCACTAATATTATTGATGCCATGTCAGAAATAGCTGAGTAGTTTGTTACGTAACTATTCAAAAATTGCAGGTGCAAGCTATTGAAAACAGAATCGAATAGCCAAGCTTCCCTATTCATTGGTGCCCTGTTATAGAATTCGTAGCATATACTGAATTGAATAGACCCGTGTTCTATTCATTATACTATGTGAGGGCAGTGGCCTCTTGTCATATCACTTTAAGTTTAAGTCAGCAGTTTGCAAATTAAATGAAATAAACATAAAACCTCACTATTATATCAGTAATATCAGTAACTGAAAGAAAAAAAATACGGGCAATCTTGACAACATCGGACTACAAAAATGATGATAATAATGCATCCCGAAAGCGTCAAATCAGTAAATCGGCACATTTTGTAAAGTCATTAGCATGCAGAAAGTGTTAACAACAAAAAGCGAACCAGTTATCACGGTGAGGCAAAATGGTCTTGTGGATAAAAGTGATCACTTCACAATGCAATGTACTCGGTTCGAGTCTCAGTTTCTCCTTTATATAAACCCATGTTATTTTTTTTTCTTCACTCCATAATATTGACTTGTCATCTCTTTTTTAAAGGGGACACCCCCCCCCCCCCTCAACAAAGAAAAAATAGCATGTAATACTCTTTCTTTAACAAGCGACTCTCTGAATTAGTCAGAAAACATCTTTTGCTACATCTACAACAATTAGTGTAAGTATGAAGAATACATGAAGATTAGCAATGTGACACTTTAGTCTAGTGGGTAGGCAATCGTCTGATAACTGGAAGGTATCGGGTTCGACCCCCAGCTGTTGCGTTTTTTTCTTTTGCTACATCTACAACAATAAGTATAAGTATGAAAAAAAAACATGGAGATTAGCAATGTGACACTTTAGTCTAGTGGGTAGGCAATCGCCTGGTAACTGGAAGGTATCGGGTTCGACCCCCAGCTGTTGCGTTTTTTTCTTTTGCTACATCTACAACAATAAGTATAAGTATGAAAAAAAAAAACATGGAGATTAGCAATGTGACACTTTAGTCTAGTGGGTAGGCAATCGCCTGGTAACTGGAAGGTATCGGGTTCGACACCCAGCTGTTGCTTTTTTTTTAATCTTTGAAAAAGAAAAACTGATGTCAAACCCATTTTGATCTCACTCAAAGTCCATATTTATTGCTATTCTCTTAATTGATCTATACAATGAGCTTGCAATTAACTTGTAAGCAAGGTAAAGTATTATATTTACGAAGTACAAGAAGGACAGGAATCCTGTTTTATCTATTTATCAAACATTATTACATTCAATACTTTTTCAGTCCCAATGAGAGAGAGAGAGAGAGAGAGAGAGAAAGAGAAAGAGAGCCAGAAAGAGACAAGTGAAGAGAACCCAATACACCTCATCAGTGTAATAAAGTCTGATGATCTTAATCTACATACTTACTTCAAATATTTTGCCGGGCAGATATTATTATTTATAAAAACAAACCAATTTTGGAGTTTTATAATAAATATTATTGTTGTTGTTGTTGTTGATGTAAAACAATGAGAAAATAGGGACCTTTTGCGGGGGGGGGGAGCAATGTAGAAAAAAACTACAGGGGAGCCTTGGGATTTTTATTTGGGGGGGGGGGGTGGGTATCGGCGCGGATTCAGGATTTCTTAGGGGGGCCCAAACTTGAAATCAATTTGAAATTTAATGTGCTGAAATAAAAAAAAATCGTGCCGGCCGATATTTCACTCAGTGGTAGAGGGGGAAGGGGGAGGGGGGGGGGGGTAGAGAGCACTATTTTTTTGTTTGGCCCTCGAAAATTTGAAAAATCACCCCCCCCCCACATTAATCGCCAGGGGGGTCCCATCTAGACAGCTAGCTGGCAATCGACAGCTAGCTGGCAATCGACAGCTAGCTGGCAATCGACAGCTAGCTGGCAATGTCCATTTAAAAACTGCATTCAAGAGCCTCTTATTGCTAGGTTTACAACGTTGTTTTACATTTGCAATTATAATTTCCTAGTTTTATTCACTCTCTACAGTCCCGTACTATCCCTTTTTCAGTCTGTAAACAACTTTGCAACACGAAAACAATGATGAACAGGGTTTTACTTCTCGTATAAATTTATTAGAAGTGCCCTATGTCATTTTGCACGAAGTGATACAAAGGGCCTTTCAAATTTAAGTCTATTGAAAGCATTCCCCCACCTAGCCTGTATGACCGAGCAGAATCATTTAGTGCTCAACAATAAAAATCCACAGTCTTGGCTAAAGAGGTCCATTATTTGTTTGTTTATTTAGTTATTTTATTTAATTGACATTGTACAGTACTATTAAATATCAGGTATATTGGATGCTCTGTTTTAAATACAGTCAAGATTGCCGAGCAATGAATTACATCCTGCTTCTTGTCCTCAAACCATATCTTTCTGGTTTTTAAAACGGTATCATTTGAATTTCCATTTCCAAGCATTATTTTGAACTGTCCCGAAATTGTTTTCCTTTCTTGAAATCAGACTACAGCCCCAGTCTAAAGTGCTTGTCCTCCCAGACAAGGACAAAGAGCCTCTTCGGTAGATTTAGGGACAATGCATCAAAATAACGCGGTCATTGTTGCAATGTCAGGAATGCTATTATTACCTCCTCTTTGGTAATCCTCGCATTTGACCAAACAAAAGTCACTCAATGAAGGGAGGGTCAGGTTTGTTTTCAATTCACTAATATTATTGATGCCATGTCAGAAAGAGCTGAGTAGTTTGTTACGTAACTATTCAAAAATTGCAGGTGCAAGCTATTGAAAACAGAATCGAATAGCCAAGCTTCCCTATTCATTGGTGCCCTGTTATAGAATTCGTAGCATATACTGAATTGAATAGACCCGTGTTCTATTCATTATACTATGTGAGGGCAGTGGCCTCTTGTCATATCACTTTAAGTTTAAGTCAGCAGTTTGCAAATTAAATGAAATAAACATAAAACCTCACTATTATATCAGTAATATCAGTAACTGAAAGAAAAAAATACGGGCAATCTTGACAACATCGGACTACAAAAATGATGATAATAATGCATCCCGAAAGCGTCAAATCAGTAAATCGGCACATTTTGTAAAGTCATTAGCATGCAGAAAGTGTTAACAACAAAAAGCGAACCAGTTATCACGGTGAGGCAAAATGGTCTTGTGGATAAAAGTGATCACTTCACAATGCAATGTACTCGGTTCGAGTCTCAGTTTCTCCTTTATATAAACCCATGTTATTTTTTTTTCTTCACTCCATAATATTGACTTGTCATCTCTTTTTTAAAGGGGACACCCCCCCCCCCTCAACAAAGAAAAAATAGCATGTAATACTCTTTCTTTAACAAGCGACTCTCTGAATTAGTCAGAAAACATCTTTTGCTACATCTACAACAATTAGTGTAAGTATGAAGAATACATGAAGATTAGCAATGTGACACTTTAGTCTAGTGGGTAGGCAATCGTCTGATAACTGGAAGGTATCGGGTTCGACCCCCAGCTGTTGCGTTTTTTCTTTTGCTACATCTACAACAATAAGTATAAGTATGAAAAAAAAACATGGAGATTAGCAATGTGACACTTTAGTCTAGTGGGTAGGCAATCGCCTGGTAACTGGAAGGTATCGGGTTCGACCCCCAGCTGTTGCGTTTTTTTCTTTTGCTACATCTACAACAATAAGTATAAGTATGAAAAAAAAAACATGGAGATTAGCAATGTGACACTTTAGTCTAGTGGGTAGGCAATCGCCTGGTAACTGGAAGGTATCGGGTTCGACACCCAGCTGTTGCTTTTTTTTAATCTTTGAAAAAGAAAAACTGATGTCAAACCCATTTTGATCTCACTCAAAGTCCATATTTATTGCTATTCTCTTAATTGATCTATACAATGAGCTTGCAATTAACTTGTAAGCAAGGTAAAGTATTATATTTACGAAGTACAAGAAGGACAGGAATCCTGTTTTATCTATTTATCAAACATTATTACATTCAATACTTTTTCAGTCCCAATGAGAGAGAGAGAGAGAGAGAGAGAGAGAAAGAGAAAGAGAGCCAGAAAGAGACAAGTGAAGAGAACCCAATACACCTCATCAGTGTAATAAAGTCTGATGATCTTAATCTACATACTTACTTCAAATATTTTGCCGGGCAGATATTATTATTTATAAAAACAAACCAATTTTGGAGTTTTATAATAAATATTATTGTTGTTGTTGTTGTTGATGTAAAACAATGAGAAAATAGGGACCTTTTGCGGGGGGGGGGGGAGCAATGTAGAAAAAAACTACAGGGGAGCCTTGGGATTTTTATTGGGGGGGGGGGGGTGGGTATCGGCGCGGATTCAGGATTTCTTAGGGGGGCCCAAACTTGAAATCAATTTGAAATTTAATGTGCTGAAATAAAAAAAAATCGTGCCGGCCGATATTTCACTCAGTGGTAGAGGGGGAAGGGGGGGGGGGGGGGGGGGGGTAGAGAGCACTATTTTTTTGTTTGGCCCTCGAAAATTTGAAAAATCACCCCCCCCCCCCACATTAATCGCCAGGGGGGTCCCATCTAGACAGCTAGCTGGCAATCGACAGCTAGCTGGCAATCGACAGCTAGCTGGCAAGTCCATTTAAAAACTGCATTCAAGAGCCTCTTATTGCTAGGTTTACAACGTTGTTTTACATTTGCAATTATAATTTCCTAGTTTTATTCACTCTCTACAGTCCCGTACTATCCCTTTTTCAGTCTGTAAACAACTTTGCAACACGAAAACAATGATGAACAGGGTTTTACTTCTCGTATAAATTTATTAGAAGTGCCCTATGTCATTTTGCACGAAGTGATACAAAGGGCCTTTCAAATTTAAGTCTATTGAAAGCATTCCCCCACCTAGCCTGTATGACCGAGCAGAATCATTTAGTGCTCAACAATAAAAATCCACAGTCTTGGCTAAAGAGGTCCATTATTTGTTTGTTTATTTAGTTATTTTATTTAATTGACATTGTACAGTACTATTAAATATCAGGTATATTGGATGCTCTGTTTTAAATACAGTCAAGATTGCCGAGCAATGAATTACATCCTGCTTCTTGTCCTCAAACCATATCTTTCTGGTTTTTAAAACGGTATCATTTGAATTTCCATTTCCAAGCATTATTTTGAACTGTCCCGAAATTGTTTTCCTTTCTTGAAATCAGACTACAGCCCCAGTCTAAAGTGCTTGTCCTCCCAGACAAGGACAAAGAGCCTCTTCGGTAGGTTTAGGGACAATGCATCAAAATAACGCGGTCATTGTTGCAATGTCAGGAATGCTATTATTACCTCCTCTTTGGTAATCCTCGCATTTGACCAAACAAAAGTCACTCAATGAAGGGAGGGTCAGGTTTGTTTTCAATTCACTAATATTATTGATGCCATGTCAGAAAGAGCTGAGTAGTTTGTTACGTAACTATTCAAAAATTGCAGGTGCAAGCTATTGAAAACAGAATCGAATAGCCAAGCTTCCCTATTCATTGGTGCCCTGTTATAGAATTCGTAGCATATACTGAATTGAATAGACCCGTGTTCTATTCATTATACTATGTGAGGGCAGTGGCCTCTTGTCATATCACTTTAAGTTTAAGTCAGCAGTTTGCAAATTAAATGAAATAAACATAAAACCTCACTATTATATCAGTAATATCAGTAACTGAAAGAAAAAAAATACGGGCAATCTTGACAACATCGGACTACAAAAATGATGATAATAATGCATCCCGAAAGCGTCAAATCAGTAAATCGGCACATTTTGTAAAGTCATTAGCATGCAGAAAGTGTTAACAACAAAAAGCGAACCAGTTATCACGGTGAGGCAAAATGGTCTTGTGGATAAAAGTGATCACTTCACAATGCAATGTACTCGGTTCGAGTCTCAGTTTCTCCTTTATATAAACCCATGTTATTTTTTTTTCTTCACTCCATAATATTGACTTGTCATCTCTTTTTTAAAGGGGACACCCCCCCCCTCAACAAAGAAAAAATAGCATGTAATACTCTTTCTTTAACAAGCGACTCTCTGAATTAGTCAGAAAACATCTTTTGCTACATCTACAACAATTAGTGTAAGTATGAAGAATACATGAAGATTAGCAATGTGACACTTTAGTCTAGTGGGTAGGCAATCGTCTGATAACTGGAAGGTATCGGGTTCGACCCCCAGCTGTTGCGTTTTTTTCTTTTGCTACATCTACAACAATAAGTATAAGTATGAAAAAAAAACATGGAGATTAGCAATGTGACACTTTAGTCTAGTGGGTAGGCAATCGCCTGGTAACTGGAAGGTATCGGGTTCGACCCCCAGCTGTTGCGTTTTTTTCTTTTGCTACATCTACAACAATAAGTATAAGTATGAAAAAAAAAACATGGAGATTAGCAATGTGACACTTTAGTCTAGTGGGTAGGCAATCGCCTGGTAACTGGAAGGTATCGGGTTCGACACCCAGCTGTTGCTTTTTTTTTAATCTTTGAAAAAGAAAAACTGATGTCAAACCCATTTTGATCTCACTCAAAGTCCATATTTATTGCTATTCTCTTAATTGATCTATACAATGAGCTTGCAATTAACTTGTAAGCAAGGTAAAGTATTATATTTACGAAGTACAAGAAGGACAGGAATCCTGTTTTATCTATTTATCAAACATTATTACATTCAATACTTTTTCAGTCCCAATGAGAGAGAGAGAGAGAGAGAGAGAGAAAGAGAAAGAGAGCCAGAAAGAGACAAGTGAAGAGAACCCAATACACCTCATCAGTGTAATAAAGTCTGATGATCTTAATCTACATACTTACTTCAAATATTTTGCCGGGCAGATATTATTATTTATAAAAACAAACCAATTTTGGAGTTTTATAATAAATATTATTGTTGTTGTTGTTGTTGATGTAAAACAATGAGAAAATAGGGACCTTTTGCGGGGGGGGGGGAGCAATGTAGAAAAAAACTACAGGGGAGCCTTGGGATTTTTATTTGGGGGGGGGGTGGGTATCGGCGCGGATTCAGGATTTCTTAGGGGGGCCCAAACTTGAAATCAATTTGAAATTTAATGTGCTGAAATAAAAAAAAATCGTGCCGGCCGATATTTCACTCAGTGGTAGAGGGGGAAGGGGGAGGGGGGGGGGGGGGTAGAGAGCACTATTTTTTTGTTTGGCCCTCGAAAATTTGAAAAATCACCCCCCCCCCCCCCACATTAATCGCCAGGGGGGTCCCATCTAGACAGCTAGCTGGCAATCGACAGCTAGCTGGCAATCGACAGCTAGCTGGCAATCGACAGCTAGCTGGCAATCGACAGCTAGCTGGCAATCGACAGCTAGCTGGCAATCGACAGCTAGCTGGCAATCGACAGCTAGCTGGCAATCGACAGCTAGCTGGCAATCGACAGCTAGCTGGCAATCGACAGCTAGCTGGCAATCGACAGCTAGCTGGCAATCGACAGCTAGCTGGCAATCGACAGCTAGCTGGCAATCGACAGCGTAGCCTGGCGGCGGTAGCGGGTAGCCCCAAAGCCATGTCCATTTAAAAACTGCATTCAAGAGCCTCTTATTGCTAGGTTTACAACGTTGTTTTACATTTGCAATTATAATTTCCTAGTTTTATTCACTCTCTACAGTCCCGTACTATCCCTTTTTCAGTCTGTAAACAACTTTGCAACACGAAAACAATGATGAACAGGGTTTTACTTCTCGTATAAATTTATTAGAAGTGCCCTATGTCATTTTGCACGAAGTGATACAAAGGGCCTTTCAAATTTAAGTCTATTGAAAGCATTCCCCCACCTAGCCTGTATGACCGAGCAGAATCATTTAGTGCTCAACAATAAAAATCCACAGTCTTGGCTAAAGAGGTCCATTATTTGTTTGTTTATTTAGTTATTTTATTTAATTGACATTGTACAGTACTATTAAATATCAGGTATATTGGATGCTCTGTTTTAAATACAGTCAAGATTGCCGAGCAATGAATTACATCCTGCTTCTTGTCCTCAAACCATATCTTTCTGGTTTTTAAAACGGTATCATTTGAATTTCCATTTCCAAGCATTATTTTGAACTGTCCCGAAATTGTTTTCCTTTCTTGAAATCAGACTACAGCCCCAGTCTAAAGTGCTTGTCCTCCCAGACAAGGACAAAGAGCCTCTTCGGTAGGTTTAGGGACAATGCATCAAAATAACGCGGTCATTGTTGCAATGTCAGGAATGCTATTATTACCTCCTCTTTGGTAATCCTCGCATTTGACCAAACAAAAGTCACTCAATGAAGGGAGGGTCAGGTTTGTTTTCAATTCACTAATATTATTGATGCCATGTCAGAAAGAGCTGAGTAGTTTGTTACGTAACTATTCAAAAATTGCAGGTGCAAGCTATTGAAAACAGAATCGAATAGCCAAGCTTCCCTATTCATTGGTGCCCTGTTATAGAATTCGTAGCATATACTGAATTGAATAGACCCGTGTTCTATTCATTATACTATGTGAGGGCAGTGGCCTCTTGTCATATCACTTTAAGTTTAAGTCAGCAGTTTGCAAATTAAATGAAATAAACATAAAACCTCACTATTATATCAGTAATATCAGTAACTGAAAGAAAAAAAATACGGGCAATCTTGACAACATCGGACTACAAAAATGATGATAATAATGCATCCCGAAAGCGTCAAATCAGTAAATCGGCACATTTTGTAAAGTCATTAGCATGCAGAAAGTGTTAACAACAAAAAGCGAACCAGTTATCACGGTGAGGCAAAATGGTCTTGTGGATAAAAGTGATCACTTCACAATGCAATGTACTCGGTTCGAGTCTCAGTTTCTCCTTTATATAAACCCATGTTATTTTTTTTCTTCACTCCATAATATTGACTTGTCATCTCTTTTTTAAAGGGGACACCCCCCCCCCCTCAACAAAGAAAAAATAGCATGTAATACTCTTTCTTTAACAAGCGACTCTCTGAATTAGTCAGAAAACATCTTTTGCTACATCTACAACAATTAGTGTAAGTATGAAGAATACATGAAGATTAGCAATGTGACACTTTAGTCTAGTGGGTAGGCAATCGTCTGATAACTGGAAGGTATCGGGTTCGACCCCCAGCTGTTGCGTTTTTTTCTTTTGCTACATCTACAACAATAAGTATAAGTATGAAAAAAAACATGGAGATTAGCAATGTGACACTTTAGTCTAGTGGGTAGGCAATCGCCTGGTAACTGGAAGGTATCGGGTTCGACCCCCAGCTGTTGCGTTTTTTCTTTTGCTACATCTACAACAATAAGTATAAGTATGAAAAAAAAAACATGGAGATTAGCAATGTGACACTTTAGTCTAGTGGGTAGGCAATCGCCTGGTAACTGGAAGGTATCGGGTTCGACACCCAGCTGTTGCTTTTTTTTAATCTTTGAAAAAGAAAAACTGATGTCAAACCCATTTTGATCTCACTCAAAGTCCATATTTATTGCTATTCTCTTAATTGATCTATACAATGAGCTTGCAATTAACTTGTAAGCAAGGTAAAGTATTATATTTACGAAGTACAAGAAGGACAGGAATCCTGTTTTATCTATTTATCAAACATTATTACATTCAATACTTTTTCAGTCCCAATGAGAGAGAGAGAGAGAGAGAGAGAAAGAAAGAGAAAGAGAGCCAGAAAGAGACAAGTGAAGAGAACCCAATACACCTCATCAGTGTAATAAAGTCTGATGATCTTAATCTACATACTTACTTCAAATATTTTGCCGGGCAGATATTATTATTTATAAAAACAAACCAATTTTGGAGTTTTATAATAAATATTATTGTTGTTGTTGTTGTTGATGTAAAACAATGAGAAAATAGGGACCTTTTGCGGGGGGGGGGGGGAGCAATGTAGAAAAAAACTACAGGGGAGC
Source organism: Strongylocentrotus purpuratus (assembly GCF_000002235.5). Lineage (NCBI taxonomy): Eukaryota > Metazoa > Echinodermata > Echinoidea > Camarodonta > Strongylocentrotidae > Strongylocentrotus > Strongylocentrotus purpuratus. The sequence continues at coordinate 28,079,108 of NW_022145610.1, forward strand.
CTTGGGATTTTTATTTGGGGGGGGGGGGTGGGTATCGGCGCGGATTCAGGATTTCTTAGGGGGGCCCAAACTTGAAATCAATTTGAAATTTAATGTGCTGAAATAAAAAAAAAATCGTGCCGGCCGATATTTCACTCAGTGGTAGAGGGGGAAGGGGGGGGGGGGGGGGGGGTAGAGAGCACTATTTTTTGTTTGGCCCTCGAAAATTTGAAAAATCATCCCCCCCCCCCCCACATTAATCGCCAGGGGGTCCCATCTAGACAGCTAGCTGGCAATCGACAGCTAGCTGGCAATCGACAGCTAGCTGGCAATCGACAGCTAGCTGGCAATGTCCATTTAAAAACTGCATTCAAGAGCCTCTTATTGCTAGGTTTACAACGTTGTTTTACATTTGCAATTATAATTTCCTAGTTTTATTCACTCTCTACAGTCCCGTACTATCCTTTTCAGTCTGTAAACAACTTTGCAACACGAAAACAATGATGAACAGGGTTTTACTTCTCGTATAAATTTATTAGAAGTGCCCTATGTCATTTTGCACGAAGTGATACAAAGGGCCTTTCAAATTTAAGTCTATTGAAAGCATTCCCCCACCTAGCCTGTATGACCGAGCAGAATCATTTAGTGCTCAACAATAAAAATCCACAGTCTTGGCTAAAGAGGTCCATTATTTGTTTGTTTATTTAGTTATTTTATTTAATTGACATTGTACAGTACTATTAAATATCAGGTATATTGGATGCTCTGTTTTAAATACAGTCAAGATTGCCGAGCAATGAATTACATCCTGCTTCTTGTCCTCAAACCATATCTTTCTGGTTTTTAAAACGGTATCATTTGAATTTCCATTTCCAAGCATTATTTTGAACTGTCCCGAAATTGTTTTCCTTTCTTGAAATCAGACTACAGCCCCAGTCTAAAGTGCTTGTCCTCCCAGACAAGGACAAAGAGCCTCTTCGGTAGGTTTAGGGACAATGCATCAAAATAACGCGGTCATTGTTGCAATGTCAGGAATGCTATTATTACCTCCTCTTTGGTAATCCTCGCATTTGACCAAACAAAAGTCACTCAATGAAGGGAGGGTCAGGTTTGTTTTCAATTCACTAATATTATGATGCCATGTCAGAAAGAGCTGAGTAGTTTGTTACGTAACTATTCAAAAATTGCAGGTGCAAGCTATTGAAAACAGAATCGAATAGCCAAGCTTCCCTATTCATTGGTGCCCTGTTATAGAATTCGTAGCATATACTGAATTGAATAGACCCGTGTTCTATTCATTATACTATGTGAGGGCAGTGGCCTCTTGTCATATCACTTTAAGTTTAAGTCAGCAGTTTGCAAATTAAATGAAATAAACATAAAACCTCACTATTATATCAGTAATATCAGTAACTGAAAGAAAAAAATACGGGCAATCTTGACAACATCGGACTACAAAAATGATGATAATAATGCATCCCGAAAGCGTCAAATCAGTAAATCGGCACATTTTGTAAAGTCATTAGCATGCAGAAAGTGTTAACAACAAAAAGCGAACCAGTTATCACGGTGAGGCAAAATGGTCTTGTGGATAAAAGTGATCACTTCACAATGCAATGTACTCGGTTCGAGTCTCAGTTTCTCCTTTATATAAACCATGTTATTTTTTTTTCTTCACTCCATAATATTGACTTGTCATCTCTTTTTTAAAGGGGACACCCCCCCCCCCCTCAACAAAGAAAAAATAGCATGTAATACTCTTTCTTTAACAAGCGACTCTCTGAATTAGTCAGAAAACATCTTTTGCTACATCTACAACAATTAGTGTAAGTATGAAGAATACATGAAGATTAGCAATGTGACACTTTAGTCTAGTGGGTAGGCAATCGTCTGATAACTGGAAGGTATCGGGTTCGACCCCCAGCTGTTGCGTTTTTTTCTTTTGCTACATCTACAACAATAAGTATAAGTATGAAAAAAAAAACATGGAGATTAGCAATGTGACACTTTAGTCTAGTGGGTAGGCAATCGCCTGGTAACTGGAAGGTATCGGGTTCGACCCCCAGCTGTTGCGTTTTTTTCTTTTGCTACATCTACAACAATAAGTATAAGTATGAAAAAAAAAACATGGAGATTAGCAATGTGACACTTTAGTCTAGTGGGTAGGCAATCGCCTGGTAACTGGAAGGTATCGGGTTCGACACCCAGCTGTTGCTTTTTTTTTAATCTTTGAAAAAGAAAAACTGATGTCAAACCCATTTTGATCTCACTCAAAGTCCATATTTATTGCTATTCTCTTAATTGATCTATACAATGAGCTTGCAATTAACTTGTAAGCAAGGTAAAGTATTATATTTACGAAGTACAAGAAGGACAGGAATCCTGTTTTATCTATTTATCAAAACATTATTACATTCAATACTTTTTCAGTCCCAATGAGAGAGAGAGAGAGAGAGAGAGAAAGAGAAAGAGAGCCAGAAAGAGACAAGTGAAGAGAACCAATACACCTCATCAGTGTAATAAAGTCTGATGATCTTAATCTACATACTTACTTCAAATATTTTGCCGGGCAGATATTATTATTTATAAAAAACAAACCAATTTTGGAGTTTTTTATAATAAATATTATTGTTGTTGTTGTTGTTGATGTAAAACAATGAGAAAAATAGGGACCTTTTGCGGGGGGGGGGGGGGAGCAATGTAGAAAAAAACTACAGGGAGCCTTGGGATTTTTATTTGGGGGGGGGGGGGGTGGGTATCGGCGCGGATTCAGGATTTCTTAGGGGGGCCCAAACTTGAAATCAATTTGAAATTTAATGTGCTGAAATAAAAAAAAAATCGTGCCGGCCGATATTTCACTCAGTGGTAGAGGGGGAAGGGGGAGGGGGGGGGGGGGGGGGTGGTAGAGAGCACTATTTTTTTGTTTGGCCCTCGAAAATTTGAAAAATCACCCCCCCCCCACATTAATCGCCAGGGGGGTCCCATCTAGACAGCTAGCTGGCAATCGACAGCTAGCTGGCAATCGACAGCTAGCTGGCAATCGACAGCTAGCTGGCAATCGACAGCTAGCTGGCAATCGACAGCTAGCT